>NW_025927638.1:0-300000 GCF_022837055.1 Prionailurus viverrinus | reverse complement strand
CCATACCACTCACCAGCTGTGTGGCTCTGGGCCAGCTGCTAAACCTCTGGCTTTAGTTTTCTCCCCGGAGAATACGATGATAATCTTATACCTCATTGACGTCGTAAAGATTATAATGGAAATAAGAATTATAGGTGTGTACATATACGAGGTAGATTTTGGATTCCTGATTTACACCCTCACATCCTTGTGGCTCACCACTTGCAGCCACTCTGGCCTCCTCAGTGTTGCTCAAACACACTCCGCTCCTTCCTGCCTCAGGGCCTTGACACTAGCTTTTCCCTCTGCCTGGAATGCTCCTTCCCGGGATCTTCCATTATTCAGCCCACACGTGCCCTCTTAGAGAGGCCTTCCCTGAGCACCCCATCTGATGTAGATGGCTTCCTCCTTCTTTCCTGCTGTCCCCCTCCCTTCTACCTCTTCGGCTTTACTTTTTGTCCTCCTCCTTACCGTGTAAAATTATATATTTGACTGCATGTTGATTTCCTGTTTCCCTCTTAAGAGGTGAACACCATGAGAGCATCGCCTTATTCATCACTGAGCTGCCAGTCCAAAAACAGTAAATGAGTGAGTGAGTGGTGAAGGAATGAATGGGCTCCACAGCTACCGCAGAAATTCTCCCTAGCTCCAGGACATGGCCAGCACACATCATAACAGCTATGCATCTGTGCAGCTACTGTGTGTGACAAGCCCTCCTGGACCCCTGTGACATAGCCATTATGATCCCATTTCACGATAGCATCAGTCGAGGCTCCCAGAAGGGAAGCGGCTTGTCCACAGCCTCGAGGTCCTTAGGGGTCAAAGCCAGCCTTGGAACCGGTGGGCCTGACTCCAGGGCGCCAGCCTGTTGTGCTCCATGGCTTGCACAACTCCGTGCCAAAGGCAGAAAAGCCACCCTGGAAAGCAGCGTCATCGCAGGCTCTGGACAGCGTCGTGCATATTAGCAAGGAGATTTCCAGGTTTCCAGAGCCAGCCAGGAAGGGGCCCCCCGGCAGGCTGCGGCACCCTCCCGCTGTGCGGGTGCTCTCCTTTGGGCGGGTGGCTTTGCCGCGAGGGCGCCGCCGGGTGGCCGCGCCTGATGCTGCAGTTGTCACGGTCCAGCGCGGCCGCACTATGTTGCTCCTTGGCGCCTAGAAGCGGTGGGGGGGCGGGGGGGAGGCTCGTGAGCGCCCGCCCCTCCTCCGGATGCTGCGAGAGCAAAGCCTGCGCAGATTCCCCCCAGCACCCCCTCCTCCCCGCGCTCAGCCACCCCGGATGTGCGGGAGGGAAAAAACCTGAGGTGGTCCCAGGTACCAGCGAGGCCGACGCCCCCGCCCAACCTGGCGACCATGGTGACTGGACGACTTGGCAGGCTCTTGGGCATGGTGTGAGCCCTGCTGTGCCCGGGGCCCCTCGGAGCCTGCTGCTGTCACACCCCACCCGCTGCTCCCGCCCCAGCGGAGGAGCCTGCCGCCCCCAGGGAATGTGACTCACCCCTCTATTTAATTTTATTCCCTTCCACTTCTGGGCTGAGCATTCTGCTCCTCCTCTAACCACGCGGAACCTTCCCAGCTGGAGAGAGAGGGAAGGGGAAAATTGCCCCCAGACAGGATGGCTTGCAGAAGACGCTACTTGTGAGTATATGTGGCAGGTTTACACCTGAAACTCGGGCTGGAGGCCAGAGGGGCCCCAGCTGAGCTTGGAGCCAGAGTGGGGGCTTGGTGGGGGGAGGGGGGTTGCTGTGCAGGTGTCTTGCAGAGGGAGCTGGCCTCCGGGCAGAGGTTGTCAGCGTCTGTGCCCTGCAGTGGAGGTATTTGTTGGTGGTGAAGACGGGGAAAAGGCTGTTAGTCAGCAGGTCTCCATTGGGCTGTGAAATTCCCTATCGCTGAGGGCAAGTAATCCCCCCAAATCCATATCCAGGGTTTTCAAAGCCACCACTGCCATTTCGGCTTTTGGTATAGCCCTCAGCATGACTATTTGGAAAAAGCCTCTCCTGCCCAGCTCATCCGTGACCGGCAGTTCTGCCGTGCCTGATGGAAGGCTGGCAGGCAGGTCGGGGTGGGGACAGGATGCCGTGTCCTCCACGGACAGGTGAAGTTCTGGCCTGCCATCAAGAGCAGGGGCGTTGGTGTCCTTCTGGGCCACGCAGGTGTTCTGTGGGCTAGCGGCAGACCACTTGTCTGCTGGGCCTACAGCCAGTGGCAGAAGCTGTTAAACTCTGCACGGGGTGGTGACATCACGGGTCCAGGTATTTATGGAAACCAAAGTCCGTGCCTCATTAAGCTAGGCTTCCCGGGGGGGGGGGGGTGGGCATCGGATTAGAACGCCAGCTTGCCTCACGGTCTTGGGGCTCTGCACCGTGCATTTCTGGGGCGAGGAACCTTCCGTCTCTGGCCTTGCAGGATCCTTCCTCCAGGGCTCGGAGCTGTAGGGTGGGATACAGCTCCACATCTCCACCTGCCCTAGGCAATTTGCCCCACACTTCAGCTTTCCGGGGCTGTTCAGTGACCTCAGACCTTGTAAGGTTAGAGAACAGAGTTGGAGCCTCTTGGGCTGGGCTCCATCCCCAGGACTAGAAAGGAGAAGCCTGGAGCCTTATTTAGGGGGCCATCTCGGGGGCCACTCCAAGGCCTCACGACCCTATACCGTGACAAGGACCTGTGGAGCTCCCAGTTAAGCAGCACCCCCACCCCTCCGTGGAGGGACAGCTCTCTCGCTAATGGAGCGTGAAGGAAAATAAACATACTTCTTGCCATGCGCCAGCAGGCCCCGACAGGAGCCCTGGGTGGTGGTGAAGGTGGCCTGTGTCTACGGTTTGCTGTGATGTTCATCTGCTTTTTTAGTGGAAAAGCCCACAGGTTGCGGTGCTGATGTGAGCAGGACACCCCAGTGTTCTCTCTCACTCGCTGGGACAAGGCCCTAGCTGTATTTTTGGAAACAAATAGTAAATCCTTCCCCGCCATTGCTGCATCCACCACCGTTGCTGGGAAGAGGGCCCTCCCTGGGCGGCTGTCTTCTTCCTGCCACACCTTTGCCCGGGCCCAGGAGCTGCCCAAGCCTATCTGCTCACGGTCTTGCCAGGGACACAGTTGCCATCCAGTACTTGCCCCAATACCAGTACAGACTGGTTCGGTCCGCCAGGAGCCCTGGAACCTGCAGTTTAAGCTCCTGGCAGTTTCGTCTCCTAGACGAAGCCCACACTGCCCTGCCCAGCTTGCCTGGGAGAGGGGCTGAGCCGGTGCCGAGGGAGGGCCTGTTGGGGGGCTCTGTGCCCCCTGCCTCTCATTTGCGTGGGTCCTTTTATGCTCCTCCGGCTCTCGGGCTCCTACAGCCTGGTACCGTGACATCCAGCACCCAGGTGCTGCCACAAACCTATGGCTACCAGAGGTGGCAAAGAGGCTGGGGAGGGGGCGACTGGAGATGAGCCATTGCCCCATTGTTTTTAGGGAAAGACTTGGGACCCAGAGCAGGCCTGCTTGACAAGGCTGCACAGCAGACACAGAGCCCTGTGTGTTTGCTCCCCGCTTCACCGTGGCCCAGAACCAGGGCTCTCCTAGCACCTGCTGCTCGACCCTTGTTCCCAGCGCTTTTGATGCAGTAGGGGGGATGGGGATGGGGAGCGGCGTGTCTCTGGCTGTTTAACTCTCAGGGCAGCTGGAAACCCAAGCATGGGAGCGTCTGGCCGACATACTGTTGTAGCATTTAGCTTCAGAGCCCTTTCCGCCCAGTTGCCCTGTTGGTTCTCACCAACTGTTCTAGAATGGGGGTGTTGTTGATCTCATCTTACAGAAGAGGAAACTGAGGCTCAGGGAGGGTAGGAGCGTGGCCGAAGTCACGTGGCTGTTTCCTGCTGTATCCTCAACAGTGGGGTCCCTCCCCTGGTATGTCACGTGGTAGACTCGACCGACTCGCTCCGGGGTCCCCGTGCGTGGCAGGATCAGGGTGCCCCGTGGCTTAGAGGAGCTCGTCCAGGTGGCCATCCTCTGTGTCCCCTGGAGCAGACCCTAAGAGAGTGTTATGACATTTGGGCTCTGTCCGAGGGTGAGTACCCGCCGGGGGTGGGGGGGGGGGCTCAGTCACTTACAGCAGTGGCAGAGTGAACAAGATAAAGGACGGCAATATGACACAAGCGGGAGATTTATTAATGCAATGGGGGGAAATCGCAAAGCCTCCAGAATCAGCTCCTTAATCAAATTTGCTAACAACTGAGATCATTACCATACTGAAGGCTTAATTAATGGTGTCTTAATTAAAGTGAGCCCCTTTCAGACTGTAACTACACTTAACAGGGTAACCACCGTCTTACGGGCACGTCACATCCTGCTGCTTGAACACGGAAAGCTGGGGCTACAGGGAGTTCGCACTGAGTGTGAAATTCACAGCTTCTGGGGGGTTGGGGGCTGAAGTGGGGCGCGTCCTGCTCATTCGTTCATTCACTCTGGCTGGAACTTCCGTGACCCCTCACCTGACATTCCTCTATTCCTTCTCTGCCCAGCGCTGTCTCCATCTGCCCGCTCCTGTTGGTTGATTGGTTCACCTGCTAGAATGTACCAGGGCAGAGAGGTTGACAGTGTGTTAGCTGCTGCTACCCTAGCATCTAGAAAAGCACAGGCATATAGTAACTGCTCAGTAAATCTCTGTTGAATGAATGAATTATGGATCTGCAATGGGCACTGCCCTAAACAGTGGGGCACATTGCTGAGTAATAGATAGTTTCTGCCTTCTGGGAGCCTGAAGGCCGGTGGGCGAGACAGACATGAACAGACACTCTCAATACACAGTGCCAAGGGCCGGGACAGGAAGATGACCCGGCGATGGGGAGGGTCACTGCATCCTACAGCAGGCATGTAGTGTGAATGGGAATTTTCCAGGTGGTCAAGGAGGGAAGAACACTCCCGGTACACAAATGTTAGGCCACAATCGCAAGAATTTTGCAGGCATAAGCTCATTTGACCTTCACAGTGACCCTGGGAGGTGGGGCTCTTATTATCCCTATTGTGCTCACAATGCCACTGAGTTATCAAATAACTTGTCCCAGGTGGCACCCGGTGAGGGGGTAGCACAGGGCTTGAGGCTGCACAGCCAGCCCCTAAAGCCCAGCTCCGGTGCTGTGCGTATCCTAAAGGCTTTTCCTGAAAGCAGCTACGTCTGGTCCGAGCCCCGAGCGTGAGGGAAAAGACAGAGACGACACTGAAAATGTGGGCAGGACCCAAGGCAGAAGTCACCTGGAGTGCCAGGAGTAGACTCTGCAGGTAGTGGCCGGGAGGGAGCCATGGAGGGTCCTGATCAGGGGTGGTGGCCATGGTTACATGGCTGGACTGTGGGGGGAGTTGGAGGGGAGGCCAGACAGGGCTCTCATTTGTCCTTTTCCCATGCCCGTAGTAGGGCACATGTGTCCCCAGAGACTAGTGACATCCTAGGGCCTCGGACCTCCACACCCCATTTGGACAGCCAGGAAAACTGCTGGCGAGGCAGAGGCTGGCTAAGCAGGGGTGCAGCTTGCTCCCTGCAGGTCTGATAATGGCAGGGGCTGGGAGCCAGGATGCTCCTGAGAATGGCCCTGGATCATGGTCTAACCCCGGTTCTGTTGTGGTCAACAGGGGCCCAGGAGGCATTGTTGTTGGGTGCCGACTGAGCACCCACCAGGCTTATCTGAGGCCGCCACTTTCCCTTGCGTGTCTCACCCCACCTGCACTCTGGCTCCTGTTGTCTCTGTGCCACCTCACCCCTGCCCCTAGGTCTCTGAGGCCCTCCCAGGGTCTTCTAGAACAAGAGAAGGACATTCCACTCCAGCTCTGGCCCTGCCTGGCTCTGTGATCCTGGGCAGGCCTCTCGCCCTCTCTGGGCCTGTGTTGTCACCCGGAAGCAGAGCGGCAGGGTCAGCTCTTGCCGGGTGCCGGGCCGCATGGGTGGCTGGGAGGAGAGGGGCCGGTGGCTCCAAGAAGGGGAAGCTGCATTCAGACACCCTGAATCTTCCGCACACACCCGAGTCTGCCTGTCATACGTGGTCACCGTGGGGTCATCGTCCACGCGCCAATTCATTCATCC
Organism: Prionailurus viverrinus; assembly: GCF_022837055.1. Classification (NCBI taxonomy): domain Eukaryota; kingdom Metazoa; phylum Chordata; class Mammalia; order Carnivora; family Felidae; genus Prionailurus; species Prionailurus viverrinus. The sequence goes on along the minus strand of NW_025927638.1, from coordinate 293,973 downwards.
GACCCGGTCTGTGTGCCATCCCTGGCGGGGCGCTCGCAGCAAACAGCTGCGGTCCGGAGCGGCGGTGAACAAGGCCGCAGGGGCCCAAGCCCTGGAGAGACGGAGGGAAGAAAAGGGGACGGGCGCCGCGGAGCAGTGGGGTGGCCCTGCTCGCACACTCCCCGTCTCTGGCTCCAGGGCCCCTACCGCCTCCCGCTCCTCCTGTCCTGCGTTGACCCCGCTGCACCCCACCCCTGCCCAGGCTCTTGGGAGACAGAGTTCACGCCTCCACATTCTGGCCCCTGCTGGCTCCTCTTCCAGGGATACCCTTTCCACCCCTCACCTCAGGCCCCAACATCCAGCTCGTGCCTCTTTCTGGACTCCCCAGGCAAATGGGTCCCCTCGCTGGGCTCCTGGATCCCCGGGCCTCCCCTGTGCCACACTACAGGGCCCTCTGTTGTCACCGACTACCCGCTTCCCTGTCTCCCCCACCAGACTCGGGGCGTCCCTTGCAGGCAGGGCCCCACTTTGTTTCTCGGCAGCCCTGCAGGCCCTGGCCTGGCAAGGCACCGACAACCTTCTTCTTAAAGTTGTGGTAAAATACACGCATAGCATAAAATTTACCATTTTAACCATTTGTAAGGGTGCATCTCAGTGGCATGAGATACAGTCACAGTGGTGGGGAACCAGGGGGCTCAGTTGGCTGAGCACCGTCCTCTTGATTTCGGCTCAGGTCATGATCCCAGGGTCATAAGGTCAGGCCCTCAGTGCTTGGGATTCACTCTCTCCCTCTGCCCCTCCCTCCCCAAATTAAAAAAAAAATATATATATATATATATATATTCACACTGTTGTGCAGAAACTCCGTCCCCATTAAACACTAACTCCCCGTTCCCCTCCCCCAGCTTCCGCCACCACTTACGTTTTGTCTGCTCTAGAGACCTCATATAAATGGGATCATAGGTAGGGTATTTGTCCTTTCATGACTTGCTGATTTCACTTAGCATTACGTCCTCAAGGTTCATCCATGTTGTAGCGTCTCTCACAATGTCCTTCCTTTCTAGGGGTGAAGAATATTCCATTGTGTGGATAGACCGCATCTTCTTTATTAGTTCACCCATCAGTGGACACTTGATGCATCCATGTTTAGCTCTTGTGAATAACACTGCCATGAGCATGTGTGTACCAACATCTCTTCCAGACCCTGCTTTTGATCCTTTTGGTTACATACCCAGAAGTGGAAATGCTGCATCATCTGGTAATTCTGTATTTAGTTTTTAAAAATTGTTTAGTTATTTATTTTGAGAGCCGGGGTGGGCGGGGGGGAAGGCAGAGAGACAATCCCAAGCAAGCTCTCCACTCAGCGTGGAGCCCAACGCAGGGCTCGATCCCACAAACTGCCAGATCATGACCTGAGCCCAGATCATGACCTGAGCTTAACCGACTGAGCCACCCGGGCGCCCCTATATTTGATTAATAAAAAAAAAATTTTAGTGTTTACTTTTGAGAGAGAGACAGAGAGACACAGCGTGTGAATCGGGGCGGGGTGGGGGGGGCAGAGAGAGAGAGGGAGACACAGAATCCGAAGCAGGCTCCAGGCTCTGAGCTGTCAGCACAGAGCCCGACGCGGGGCTCGATCCCACGAACTGCGAGATCGTGACCTGAGCCAAAGTCGGACGCCCAACCGACTGAGACACCCAGGTGCCTGTATATTTAATTCTTTGAGGAACCAGTGTATTGTATTCCACAGCATCTGCACCATTTTACGTTCCTTCCAGCAATGCACACATGTTTCAATTTCTCCGCATCCTCAACAGTACTTGCTATTTTGTGCTTGGGGTTTTTCATAACAGCCATCCTCATGGTGTGAAGTGGTCTCTCGTTGTGGTTCTGATCTACCCTTTCTTTGATAAAGGCTGAGCGATGCAGGCCTCGCACTTTCTGTTGGACCGCTTAGCTCCGGGGACCCCTGGCGTTGACTCAGGAGGGGTGGGACTGGCTGGGCACCTGGCAGTGCCTCCACTGCCTTCACTGGGGTCTCTGTCCCAGGACAGAGGGGAGATTCAGGGGGCTCTGGGCCCTCCATCCAGAACCCAGTCCTTAGAACATAAGCATTCCAGGGGGATGGGCTCTCTGGGGGTGCCTGGCGCACAGTAGGTGCTCAAACAATTTTTAATTACACAAGTAATACCTGCTTCGATCTGATTTTTTTGGTGATTATTTATTCATATAATTGAGAGATAATTCATCCACATGGAACACAACTGTCTGTACACAAGAGCGCCTGGGTGGCCCAGTTGGTTGATCGTCTGACCTTGGCTCAGATCATGATCTCACAGTTTGTGAGTTCGAGCCCCGCGTCGGGCCCTGTGCTGACAGCTCAGAGTCTGGACCCTGCTTCGGATTCTGTGTCTCCCTCTCTCTCTCTCTGCCCCTCCCTGGCTTGCACTCAACAGAATCTCTCTCTCTCTGTCTCAGAAATAAATAAACATTTTTTCAAAATGTCTGTACACAGTACAAAATCAATTCCTCCCTCCTTGTCCCTCTACTTAGAGGGACACTGCTGTGTCTGCTTCCTTCGGGTCCTTCAGGGAAGTTCTGTGTATTTGCTTGTATGTGCTTTATTATTGAGATGCCCCAGCTGCCAAGCCAGTTGCATAAAGCAGTTTCCTTTCCAATCACTGCTCTGAAGTTCCATATTTGAGCCAATTAAAAGCTCAGTTTGGAGGACATGGTGACCAACGGGCCCTTAAAGGAAGCAGCAGTGTCCTGATGGGAAGCCCTGACCCACCAGGCCTCAGGGGAGCCAGTTCATCATAGCTTCACCATTGTCACCTTGGCTGACTCTGTCCAGATCAGCCCTATTGGGCACATTTATTAGCACCTGTCCAGCACCGGGCCTGGGCTGGATCCTGGGGGACCGCAGCCCCTGCCCCTGGGGAGACAGATACGGGTGGAACTGTCCGTGTGGGGACAGAGAGTGAGTTGTGGGGACTTTCAGCAGGGCCACACTGCCTCCTTGGGGCCATTGGAGATGTTAGCAGGCATTAGGGGGGCCTCAAGGAAAGGTGTCTGGCTGGCAGGGGCCAGAGGTCTAGCTCCGTGCACCGTGTGGGGCAGGCCTGCACAGCCAAGAACCTGCGAATGTCTAACCCCAGATTCACGGGATTGAAAATCCGTGCGTCATTAACCGAGCCTGGGACCTCACTCCATTTGACATCCGAGCTACAAGATGCATTTCATATGATTTTAATATACATTGAGTTTCCCAGGAACACACTGCTCTTCTCACAGTCGAGGGCAGATCAGACTTTGGTATGTTCAGAGCTTTGCCAAGTGCTGTCACCATTCAAAGGATCCCATCATGGAGGGCAGCATCTCCTGTGGCACCGACTGGCCGGCAAGCCCCTGCATCCGTCTGGGTTGGAGCCACCGTTGCCTAGAGAGGCAGGCAGCCGACTTCCTCATTTGCCCTGTGGGACAGCCAGACCCACCGCTATCACACCTGATGCCTGTCACTTCCTTCTGGGTCACTTTGCTCCTTTTCTGTGTTGTTACAGTGAGGGCATTCTGTTGACTTTTGTTTTAAAATATGCATGTAGATAGATCCGTTATTTGTGAGCTCTGTTTCAGAACAGAGAAGGGGGTCGCAGAAGGTTTGGGTTGTAAAAGAGAGGGGTGGACGAGGGCTCCTGGTAATGGAACGGTTGCGTGTTTTGACTGGGAGGGTGGGTATGTGAACCTGCACGTGCGATGGGAGGACATGGAACCAAACGCACACGTGCACACATGGGCACACACACACATGCAGACGCATGCACATGAGTAGGAGTAAAACGGGAAATCTAGGATGATGGACGGTACAACGTCAGTATCCTGGTGGTGATATTGTCCTCTACACGTAGGATTTCTCTCTATTACTTTCAGCAACTACCAGTGAATCTACAGGGGTCTCAAAATAACAGGTTTGACTTTTTAAAAGGGCTGAGGACCGGTGCTAGGTCTGATGGGCTACTACGAGACAGGAAGACCAGCAACCCCCTGTCTTGGTCCTTCCAGGAGAAGCCTGTGTGGTCACTGACCTCTGTCGCCCTCCCCTCCCTGACAGGTGAGACCCCTTGACCTCTCCACAGCCAGGGGCATGGGGACCTGCTTCCTTCCCTACCCCAGAAAGACAACATAGGCCCCTTTTGCTGCCAGCCGGTGCCTGGTCAGCCCTGGCAAGAAGGTTGAGAGTCTGGAGCTCTCCCTAGAGACCCTAACCCCAAAGCACCCCACCCTCCCAAAGCCTGGGCCCGGCCCCACCTAGAGGCTCCCCCAAGTGGGCCTGTCTGCTCCCCTGTGCCTGTGGACCGTCCACTCCCTCCCGCTCAGCCTCCACCCAGTGCCACCTGTGTGGGTGATAATACAGCCACCTCATTCTTTCTCTGTCCCCTCTGTCCTTCTGTGCCCATTCTCAGGGAGACACAAATCAAACCTTCGTTCAAATGCCATTTGAAAGCAAAAACGTAACCCGGCCAACTAACACAAAAAGGTTAAGGGAATCGAGTGTTTTTGATGAGCCTGTCATCCTGCAAATTGACTATTCAGTGAATGGGATTTTGGCAAATTGACTTGTCATGGGTTGAGGGAGAGCCAGGACAAGACTGGTGAGGCTGGGGACAGTGGGGCTGAAGCCAGACCGAGTGTGGTGTGGGCTCAGGGCCCGATCCACCTGGGATCTTGGGGGCTGGGCTCCCTGGACAGACCCCAGATGGAGGACTCTGGCCTCCCACTCTCGTCCACCTGACCTTCTGGGGATGAGCTGGGGACACGAGGCCTGGGCTGGAGATGCCCCAAGTCTCCCAGTCTCCGGTCACGCCTGACCTTGTTGGACACTGGTGCATTGGCCTGTCGTCAGAGCGACAAATCATCCAATTGTGACAGGGTCCCACTGGAGCAGCCTCAAAGCTTAGCGGGCAGCCCGTCTGAGTGTGGCTAATTGCAAGATGTTTTATTCGTTTCGGCGGTTCCATTCCTCGTCAAGACGGTCCCGGCATCTGTTTGGAATGGTTAATAAGGGAAGTGATGCATTTTTAATCACCACAGCCCTCACTGAAAATCACAGCCTGTGTCTTGCCACGCTTGCTGGGCCCTGCGATAACACAGAGAGCCTTCCTCACATTTGCTCTCATTATCGAACAAGAGAGAAACACTCGGCTTCACTCTGTTGTCACCCAGATGGCTGCAGGCACCTTCCAAGTCCCTCAATCCCCCATCCTGGGTCAGCTTCAGTCCCCGACAATCTCCAGGGCTGCTGGGTGATCAGGCTGCCTCAGAGGAGCTCCCTGAGACTGGGGCGGGGGGTGGGGGGACAGCAGAGCTGGGAGGGGGCACTGTGTTGGCATTCTCGAGGGCTTTTCCAATATCACCCCCTGCCACAGGGCCCAGCCACCCTCCAAGAAGTTGCTCAGATGGAGCCCCGTATCTGTCACCTGGTGGCAGTGGGGCTTGGGACAGATGCTTAACCTCTCTGAAGCTCAGTTTCCTTTTCTGTCAAGTGGGGCCAATAATTCCAGCTTTGCAGGGTAGCCGTCGGGATTCAGTGAGGTAATAAAGCACATGGTGGATCTGTGACCTAAAATACTGTTCTCGTCCCCTGCCTTCTCTGGATTCTCACCACACAGAAAGAAGCTTTGGGACACACTGGGGCTTAAGAAACATGGACATCTGGGAAGGGAAGGAAGCCAGGCCGGGGCTGGGGAGCATACTTAACCCAGGAGCCCTTGAGTGGCAAAGGACAGAAACTCGAGTCAGAAGAGATTTGAATGGTTACTATCCGGGCACAGCCCAGGGGTCTGCTTCAGTGTGGCTGGTTCCAGGGGCTCTAATACTCTGCGACCCTGTTTGTCTGCCCCTGGGGTCATGTTCCCCTGTGGGAGTTCTGGTCTCCCATCTCACTGGTCAGCCCTGGGGCTCATGGCCACTCCCAAAACCACCTCCATGGCCTAGGGAAGGCTGTATGCCAGTCAGCTAGCTTCTGTCACTTGGCTGCCTCTGGAGCTGGGCGGGTGGGGTCAGCCCCACCTGACCATGTAGGGGAAGGATTCACTTGTGTGTGTTTGTGGGGGCGGGGCAGTAAACCGAGGCTACAGACAGCCCACTGAGTATATTTGGAAGCAGAGGGCAACATAGTCCAAGCTGGCAGCCTCAGCTGGGTAGTGGGCATATGCACACAGCTGCCAAAGCCACAGGTACACACAAGGATGCCCCCTTCACCCAGGTGGCCGGCCTCTGGCCCCAGCACAGAGCCTGGACTCACTGACCCTGAGTGCCAGGGGCTCTACGGATGGGAGGACAGGGTTTACCCCTGGGTGTATCTACATAAATTCTCCGGACCGCCCCCCACCCCCATGTCGATGCCCGGGACCAGCTGACCTCCCACCCCAGGCTGCCGCACCTCCATCCTTCTTAGCCAAGCTGGGACATATAAACAAGAAATCATTTTTCTTACCGTTTCATCTTTGCTCTTTTTCCCAGTAGTATGTATTTAAAGAAAAAAAAAAAACACACTTTTTTTTTTATACCTGGGGCACCGTATATTTCCAAAAAAAAAAAAAAAATTGTGTTTCATATCGACCTCACACCCTTTTTAACCAGCACCTCAGGGAGGGGGAAATCCTGTCTGTGCCTTGTCTCCCTGGAGGGGAGCAGCCTGGGGGAGAGGCAGAGTGAGGGCTGTGGGGCAGGCCTGCCCTGCATCTGTAAATGGGCCATTCCCGAGCCCCTGAGGCCAGAGTGAGGACTCACAGAGATGACTTCTGGCGGCACAAAAGGGTTCTCAGGGGAGAGCAATTTCTCAGCAAGGGTGAGGCCCTCAGATGGCCTGGGTTTCTGCAGCCGGAATGTACAGGGCCCGAGATTCGTCCATGGCGTTTCCCAGGTTAGAGAGCGCTCACTAGGAGGTACCTATGAGGCTCAGAGCCACCAGAGAGGCAGAGCAGGGTCTGGAGGCTCTTCCTTAGATGAAGAGCTCGAGGCTCCAGGAGGCACGTAGCTAGCCTCAAGGGCCCTGTGGGCTGAAGGGGATTCGGGCCTGGGTAGTCCGGGTCCGGGTCCTGCGCTCAGCTGATGTGTTCCCTGGACCAAGTGTGGGTTCCCCCTCCTGTTCTCAGGGCTGCTGCTTCCTCCTGGAGCCTAGGGGTGAGGATCTGCCAACCCCAGAGCTCCACGGGCAGGGTGGGTGTTGCACGGGCCAGACACACAGGGCGTCCTCCCCTCCAGCAGCCTTCCCCAGCCACGCTGTGTGTATGGCTTTGCCTCTGTAGACACGCGCTTAGCCTGTCATCAGGCCTCAGGTATCCTTACCAGGCAGCCCCAGACAGGGACATGAGCCCTGACAGGACAGAGCTCTCCCCCAGGGTCACCTAGCCCATCAGTGGAAAGCCAGGGTGTGGACTCTGGCTTGGGGACAGCAGGGTTGCTCACCCCCTCTCCTAGGGCCACATCTGTCTCACTGACATTGCACACATATCGGGTCATAGGATCTCCGGGCCAGGCCCTTAGGAGCCTTCCAGCCTCCCCCTACTTGCTCCCTCCAGCCACACCCCCCTCCTTTTTGTGTTCTGCAACTATCTCTGTACTGACTGAGGGACCAGAGACCCTGGGGAGCTATGCCCAGGAGGTGGCACTTGAGCCAGGCCTTAGTGACAGGCCAGAGCCTGACGCAGAACAGCTCTCGGTGTTTGTCAGGTGAGAGAAGGATGTCCCACGTTGTCTCCTTCAGCCTGAAGTTTGTTGTCTGTCTCTCTTTCTTTCACCCAGAAAGCGCTGTCCAGAGGGTGCTCCCATGCCAGGCTTGGGCTTGGTGGGGCAGGCATTATGGGAAGTGCCAGAGGTGGTCTGAGGGGGAGGCCAAGGCAGCTCATGGAGCGGAGTGTCTAATGAGGGTCAGCCCGAGGCCGGGGGGGGGGAGGGGAAGGGGGCGGGGAGGGAGAGGAAGGCATCAAAGGGGTCACAGACTATAGTACTCAGGGGTCTGCGTTGGGGGTCTGGGTGGGTGGCAGTGCTATCACCAAAATGGGCCCCCCCATATGGGAATAGCTGGTAAGAGAGGGGAGCTGGGGGAGGGCCTGGCTGGGTGTTCTGTAGGTTGGAGTCTGGGGAGGTCAGGGGCTGGGTTGGACCCCCCCTCTCACCCTCCAGTGGGGACACTGCCTCCATCCACCCACTTGGCTGAGCCACAGAAGGACTCTGCCTGCTACTGCTGCAGCCACCAGCCCACCCCGTGGGCCAAGGACACCCAAGGCCTTCTGCCTGGGCCGTAGCCATCTGCCCAGAGAGTGCTCTGTGTCCCAAGCAGAGACCAGCCATGTGGGGGACAGAGCTGTGATGGCATCTTGCCACCCCTGAAATAGAAGCCCCCACACACTGAGCTGCTTTCCTCCCCAGCCCCTCCATCCCATGAACCGAGGGTGTAGGTTAGGGCTCCCCTTTTATCCAGACACCACCCCCCCTACCCCCACTAAGGCTTCGGGGCCCTCTACAGCCCTTGAGAAGCTTGGAGCACCTGGGTGGCTCAGCCATTAAGTATCGACTCTTGATCTCAGCTCAGGTCTTGATCACAGGGTCATGAGTTCAAGCCCCGAACTGGGCTCCATGCTGGGCTGGAGTGGTGGTACTGGGGGGCTCAGTGGGCCTCCTTCTCCAAGCCAGGCTTCGTTCCTGCAGCAGATGCCTGGCCTGGCCCCGTGCGCCACAAGAGGGACCCTCACCTTGAACATGCACAGCTGGCTCCCGCCTCAGGCCCTTCCCTTGCTTGTCCATTACACGGAGCCCCGCCCTTCAGAGCCACCGGTCACTTCTTCCTAGGGGCTTTTCTTGGCTGGTGTCTCTCCTGTCTCGTGCAGCTGCTCCTACTTTCTGTACTGGTCCAAGCGGCCTTGTCTGCGCACATATCCTTATCTACTTTTCTTGTGTGCCCCCTCCGTCCACACGGACAGTGATGGGTCTGTCTTATTCACTCCGTATCGTCCTGTGCTCAGAATAATGCCCCCTGATCACATCCTGGAGCCTCTGTTTTCTCATCTGTGAAGTGGAGATAAGGACATCCCACATCGCAGGCTGGCTGTGAGGGTGATGTGAGTCAGTCCTAAGCTCTTAGAGAGCCTGGCCCAAAGTGGGGACTGCATGGTTACTAAGTGGGATGAATGAATCACTGTCCCCAGATGGCCTGACGCACCCCCCCCCCCCCACACACACACACAGAGTGAAGAACCACTTCTTTAGACAAACACCCTCATGGTGCAGGCAGGGAAACTGAGGCCTAGAGAGGGACTAGATGCCCTGGGGTCTCACCCAGGGCCCCTGCTTGGCCACCCTGATCTCCCTCTCCACACCTCTGCCCAGGGGGCGTTGCAAAGAGACACATCCCACCCCCATCCCACCGCCAGCAGGGAGTTTTCCAGACTCAGGCTGAGCTCCTGGGCAGAACTGCCTGGCAGGACAGAAGGGCACAGAGGCCAGCCTGGAGATAATCGTCTCACTGTGCTGCTGGGCGGTGGGGCCTCAGGCTGACAGGCAGGGCTGTCTGGGGCCCAGAGCCAGGACAGGAAGGCAGAGGGTGGGCGGGCAGGAGCCCTCTGTGGCCTTTTCATAGGGAGGCCCCAGGTGGGGTTTGGGGGACTGGGCGGGACAGCCCGGGCATGAGCCAGCATGGCAACGCTTCACATCCATCTGTTTACAAGGCACCTCCAGTCTGTAAGCTCCCAGGAGCCTCATTAACGGCCTCTGAGGTGGGAAGATCAGCCCCGTTTCATAGATGAGGAAGCAGAGACTGGGGCAGGGTCATTTCGCTTGTGAGACCAGAACTGGGAACCCCAGCCGGTGGGCAAAAAGCCTCATGCCTGAGGGATAAGGGCACCTTCTCTGTGTCTCTGCTTCCATGCCCCCAGAGAGGCACCCTGCTTACTGACTCTGGAGGCCAGTGGTGAGGGGCGAGCCCCAGACCTGGCCCTGGCTGTTAGCTACTTTCTCCCCGACAGCCAGTGGAGGGGTCAGAAGCACAAACCTGGTGCACCATTGGTCACACAGCCTCTGCGGCATGTCTCACGGCTGATTCCTGTGGACCTGGCGTCGAGTAAGGGCATTCTGCGTGGGGCACAGTGCCACCCAGCACCTTGAGCTCATCTCTGCCCCAACAGAGAAACTTCTGGAGCCCTGAGATGGCCAAACACTCACCATCACTGCCACCAGAGGTGTGTTGGCCCAACCTCTTGGGTCAGCGTCTGTGTGTACCCAGAGACATCAAAACACTCCCACCCTGTGACCCAGAAATTCCAGGAATGGGTCCTAGAAGAATATCCCAACCTTTGCACAGAGGCCGCATTGATGGGACGGTCCCACAGCTTTGTTTACCAGGAGAGGAGAGATGGACCTAAGTCCAGCGCCCACCTGGGGCGATGAGGAACCCACAGGGGTTCCAGGCAGCTTCCAAAGGGGTGACGTGGAGGGATGTTTGAAGACCTAAAAACATGCTTGAGACAAGTGTGGGGTGAGAGGGTGGATGTATTTTATAGAACAGAATGTATTTCTGTGTAACCAAAAAACATATATATGCCCAGTCACAGGCACACATTTAGAGAAAGGCCCAGCCCGAAAGTACCCTCAAATAGTTACACTGGTTAGTCCCTAGAGAGCTGGGACGGCGGATGATTTTATTTCCTTGTTGTGCTCTGCTGTTATTTCTACAGTTGGTGCAGTGGGCATTTATTGCTTATTTAATGAGAGGGAGTGGGCCCTATAACTGGAGGGGTACGGCCTTCCCCACCCCTTTGGAGACTGATGTAAACTCCACAAATAGGTCCATTCTGGGGCCTGCGACAGTCTGGAGCTGGCTTGCCTCAAGTTCCCTCCTGGGTCATGCCCTCGCCCTAGACATGGACTTAGCCACTCACTGCTCTGTACGAGACAGTAATACCTGTAGAGGCTCCCGTGGGGGGGAGGGGTCCCCTCCTATGCCACGTGGCCTCCAGAGCCTCCTTCTCCCCTCTGTCTCTGCTCTCTGTTTTCTCCCCATTCCTTCTCAGGAACAGACAAACTTCCCCCTCTGGCCTGAGATACAGTAACTCCAAGCCACCTGTAGCAGCCTGGACCCCACCACAGAACTCTGCAGGTAGCCCTTCCAGAAAGCGCAGGCTGCCCAGAATTCTTACAGCAGCGACCATGTTCTTTTTAAAACTGACAGAACTTCCCAAGTTCGGAAGCTCCTAGGGGATTAGCTGGTTGCACATCGAACCCATCCGGGGAGCTTTTAAAAATGAAGGTGCACACAAACAGACATTTCACCAAAGAAGATACGCGGCTGGCAGGTAAACACACGTAACGATAATGGTCAACAACATGGGCCATCAGTGAGATGCACCCCAAAACCACAGTGAGCTCTCGCCCCGTAGCTATGAGAGTGGCTGATGTAAAAAAAAAAAAAAAAAAAAATAGTAGCAGCATGAGACGCTGGCAGGGATGTGGAGAAACCGGACGGCTGCTGCCTCCCTGTTGGGGATGTGAGACGGTCCAGCTGCTCCGGAAGACAGTTTGGCGGTTTCCTTTCAGAGTAAATGCACGCTTCTCGTATGACCTAGCTATTGCACTCTTGGGCATTTATTCCAGAGAAATGAAGACTTATGGTCACACAACATCCTGTATCCGAATGGTCATCGTGGTTCTATTCAGAACAGCCCCCAAACTGGAAGGTGCCCAGATGCCCTTCGGGGGGCGAATGGATACTAAACTGGTGCATCTGTGCCGAGGGGCACGTATTCCGCAGCCGTCAAGAGGCAGGAAGTAATGATGAACTTCCAGGGACACTGAGTGAAAGTCTACGGTTTCGTTTGTATAGCATTCCTGAAAGGGCAAAATGGTGGAGCCCGGGGACAGATTGGTGGCTGTTGGCGGGGAGGGACTGCGGAGGACAGGTGGGCGTGGTTCTGGGGGGGTAGCACCGAGAGCCTGGTGATAGAACAGTTGTGTGATTGATCACGGCGGGCGGGGGACTACCGCAAGCGACCCGGGTGTAAAATTACATGGAGACCCACATGCACGCACACCCATGTGCTCGTCTGGTGAAGTCGGAATAACCTCGGCGGATTTACCTAGGTCAGTTTCCTGGTCTGGATGGTGTCTGCAGTTGCACAACGGGTTATGGCTAGAGAAGGCTGGGGATGGGGGTTCATGGGACCTCCCAGGACGTTGTATTTTACAGCTTCCTGTGAAGCTATGGTTTTTTCAAAGGAAAGAATTAGAACAAAGCAAAGGTGCAGAAACACACCCCCAGAGGCTATATGACTTAATTGGTCCGTCTTAGGGCCCAGGCATCCGTACATCAGTGTTTCTCAGAGGCTCCGTTCCTGCTGTACAGCCAAGAATAGACACACTGACCACTTCCTCATTCAGCAGAGGGAAACTGAGGCCAGAGAGGGGAAGGAGTTTTCCCAGGGCCACAGAGCTGCTGCAGGGTGACTGAAGGGGATGGCATCCAGCTGCAAGCGGCCCAAGGTTTTTCCTGCTGCCCCGGGCTGGGACTGAACCAGGCAGTTTGTTTTCACGTAAACTTTTATTAAAATACAGTGTACAGCTTATTGCATTGTCACAAACAACACACTCATGTAATCAGCACCAAGGCCCCAAAACCAAGATGACCCAGGCCCCCTCTAGAACCCCACTCATGATCAAGCCCCCTGGGGCCCCCCTGGGGCCCTGCCAGTCTTGGCCCATCCCCCAGGGGAGCCCTCCCCTGACTTCTTACAACACACAGAGGAGTTTTTCCTGTTCCTGAACTTTGTGTAAATAGTTGGGTGCTGTTTAGAAGCTGTGCCAGGGGAGACTGGAGCATCCAGTTAATTCTGAAGGAAAAGGAAGTGGCCTCCCCAGGAGCCCCATAAAGGAGGGCTGGGGGTGGGGGATTCAGTGGAAGGACTGTCCCGGGGCGGTCTTCCTTGTCCAGGGTGGCCGGAATGGGCTATTTATGCCCTGAGCTAGAACTGGAGACCAGAAGAGGAGCTGGAGCCCTGCCTGGCTGACTGAGAGCCCTGTGTCCATGAACCTGGTCCAGGGTCCCCCAAAGATCCTGGGGCCCCTGAGCAGGGGGAGGTACAGCAGCACCAGTCCTCACGTAGGACTGGTGGCATTGAAGAAACCACCTCTCAGTTTCCCTGCATATAAAATGAGGATTTTATATATGTGAATAACACAAATATCTACTAATGTAGAATCAATGTTAATGTAACACATTAATATTTCACTTCTATACTGTTGGTGTGAGGCATTAATATATTATATATCGTATGTTATATAACATAAGATATATTGAGTAATACGCAAATCTTTTGAATCCTATCTATACTAATGATAGCTGGCATTTATGGAATGCTGATTCTGTATCTGGCATTGTCTTAAGTGCTTTAAATGTATAAACCAATAGGGTGGCTGGGTGGCTCGGTCAGTTAAGCATCCAGATTCGGCTCAGGTCATGATCTCACGGTTCATAGGTTTAAGCCCTGCATCGGGCTCTGTGCTGACCACCTCATCTCGCATCATCCGTGTGAGGTGGAGCTCTTATTATCACCGGAGGAGGAGGTCGAGGCTTCGAGTTTCTGTCGCCCCCAAGGTTGGACTGGGGTGTGAGCTCAGGTGGTTGGTTCCAAAGCCAGGTATGCTCAGTATGCTCAGCCAGGCGGTCTCTCGTGTTCTCCGAGCACCCTCAACCTTGGCCTGTCCTGCGCGGGCCCAAACCTTTCCTGTTGACCGCTGGGCTGAGCAGCAGACAGTGGTGAGCGGAACGGGCCTCCATCTGTGACTCCAAAGCTGCATGGACCCAGCAGGGTGCATGGCAGAGGCTGGTTCTCCTCCTAGAGCCAGTCCTCACTGGGCTGATGGAGGGTCAGTGAGACAGCAGGAAGGGAACCGCCAAGGGGCTCAGGCCACCGAGGGGACCCCAGGGATAGGCAGAGAGGGTGGGGAGTAGTGGAGAGCCCAAGCAGAGGTCACCACCCGCCACAGGGTTTAGGGTTGGGCCACGGCAGGCCAGGTCAGCCCTGCATGGCTATTAGGGCCCCTCAGTCCTGTGGGGGCAGGTGGTGCTCAACAGACAGTCCCCATCTTCACATGCATACATCAGTGACAGTACTATCTGCTTGGAAAATCTCATGCACCCTTCAACATCTTGGACCCGTGTGTCACAATATAGCAGAGTGTCACTGTACCTCCCTCCTGGGCTCCGGCGAAGACTGAATGAGTTGATCGCCATAAAGTGTTAACCGCAACGCCTCCCTCGTAGCACACAGGAACTGCTCAAAATATACTCATGGTCATTGGGGGAGTGGGAGAGAGAAGGAAGGGAGGGAAGGAGGGAGAGGGGAAAGGAGGAAGGACGGGAGACGGTAGTCTGCGTGGGGGGTCAGGGTGGGCAAAGAAGGCTGCACCAAGGAGTTGACATTTGAGCAAAGTTTTGCAGGGTGAATAGGAGTTTGCTGCGGGATAAAGAGGCAGGGGGTGGAGTGGTGTTCCGGGTATAGAGTGCCTCTGAGCTGCACTGGTAGCGTTTGTAAATTCCTTGTGCCTCATGAGGTTTATGCAAGGGTTAGATGAGAAATGCACCTGGCACTAGGGGGCTCTCGTACTGGTATCTCCTCACCTGACTGGAGAGGCCAGTCACTGGGCGACAGGCGTTGAGGGCCGGGTCCCCTTGTCTGGACTAGGGGCTTCCCAAAGGCAGGAATTGCTGGCCTCTGCCAGTGAGGGTCCTGGCGTGGCAGGGAGGTGAGGCCTGCCTCGCCAGCCCCACCCTCTCTCCCACCCAGAAAAGCCATCGCTCACTGGGGCAGGCACAGGACAGCAAACAGTCTGGGACAGTGACGGGGTGGCATCCTGACACCGTCCTTTACGTCCCCTTTTCTCGTTGGGCTCTGGCAAGGCGCTGTTGACACAGGCACAGTGCAAGGCCCTGGGGCGGCTCTGTCTCCAGGGGGGAGGGAAGCTTGTCCTTGGCCTCTTCAGCCAGGGATGGAGAAGGAGGCGGAGCCTGGGGCAGGGCTTGGTTCTGGGGAAGCTAATCTGCTGAATACGGGACCCAGCAAACCAGCGATGCTTCCGTTGGACCGGAAGTGGGGATGTGGAAGGGGCGGGGGGTCAGCCTCCAGCAGGGAGAGTTTCCATCAAGGCTGTGGTAAGGACAAGTAGGTAAACCGAGGCCGAAGTTCGGATGACCCGTGGTAAGCACCCAGCATTGGCTCAGAATGGCAAAGCCCAAGCACCAAGCACAGGCCCACGGGAAGCAGGGGACCTGGGCTTCTGAGACATTGGGTGGGGGAGAGGTGTGCAGGGGACCCCAGTGGGGAGAGGTGGTGTCCCATGAGGAAAGGCGGCCTGGCGTGGGAGGAGAGGTGGAGTCCAGGGACAGTGCCTCCACGGCTGTGTCGGCTGTCATAGCAGCCGCTGCCTGGAAAGGCAGGGACAGGGCAGGGGGAGCCAGGCCACCGAGTAGTGACAGGCACACCCTAAGACCCCAAAGGCCTCAGACACTGGCCATGCCACCGTGCGTAGCAAACAGAGGCTCCTGTTTCTTTCTCCACAGTCATTTCACATCCATTACTTCCCCCTGTGAGTGACTTACTGTTACTTACCATCCTTTTGCAAATGTGGAAACTGAGGCACAGAGGGGTGAAGGGACTTGTACCAAATCCATGGTGAGTCAAGGGTGGAACGGGCCCTGACCTCAGGTTGGGCTGTCTCTGGGGCCAGATCCAAAGCTGGACATCAAGTCTCTTTGCCGGGCCTCTGGGCTCTGGGCATGGAGATCGTAGGCCTGGCCTGTGGTCTGCAAGGACTCGGCCGGGAGGCCTCTTTGGGGACAGAACACAGTGGTCCCAGGCCGGACAGACCTGAGTCCCAATCCCAGCCCAGCCTCTCAGAGCTGTTAGACTCTGTGCATGGTGCTAACCCCTCTGAGCCTCAGTTTCCTCACCCACAATGGGGGCTAAGAGGCTGCCTTGCAGGTTGCTGTGGGACCTCAGGCAGGGCCCCCTCCTCTCATCTGACTGCACCCACCTGCCCTTAGTGGAGCCAAAAATGTCCAGGGCACACAAGGCCCTGCCTTTGGGGAGGGACACCCAAAAGGCAGTGAACAAGCACACAGATAAATGGCTTAGCCCTTTTTACCTAGGGCTCTGAAAGAAATAAAACTGAGTGATGAGTGGAGAGCATAAGGGGCTGGGGCCACTATAGACACCAAGGAAAGGCCTCTCTGGCAAGTGAGTGATGGGGACTGAGCATCCTAAGTAAAGGGAACAAGTGCAAAGGCCCTGGGGCAGGAACATGTTGCAGGAACAAGCAAGGAGGCAGGTTGGTTGGAGGTGTGTCCACGGGGGCAAGGAGTGTATTGTGGCCTTGGGCAGTGTTCACAGCAGGACCTGGGGTCAAATCTGGCTCTGCTCGCCGGCTGAGAATCCTGAACAAGCGACTTCTGTAAAAAGGGGTAGGATGAGATGAGGGTGCAGACGCAGGGGCCAGCTTCTGCGTGGCAAGGGTTTGTCAGTGGCGGGGGTGGGGGGGGGGCCATGAGCAGAGCTGCACACTAGCAGGCCAAGGCCCCAGTTGGGTCTCTGACTACAAAGAGCCTCGGCCTGGGAGACTCCCTGGGGGACCTCGGGCCTTGGCTTCCCCAGCGAACAGAGAGCAGCTGGACTTGATGCTGCTAAAGATGCTTTGTAACTGAGCTCTCTGAGCGGGGCTGTGGGAGAGAGACAGAGGGCGACAAAGCACATGGTTTCTTGCATGTGGGCACCAAACCCTTCCCGGGGCTGCTCACCCACCCCAGGACCTGTCCTGGGACCACCCAGTGTGGCCTGAGCCGGCACGGCCCCCGGGAGCATTTGTTGTGTGTCGGGGGTCACCGGTAACCCTGTCTCACTTCTCTCACCCTCAGGAGTTCCCTGGAGACCAGAAGCAGCCTGTCCACTGACCGCTACGGGTACCGTCGCTCCCTCCACTCTGGGCCCACTGTTCCCATCGGCGCCACGGGAGGGCCCCAGGAGGCATCAAGGGAAATTAGTCCCCCCATTGGGCCCTCAAACTCCCCCAGGGACCAGCAGTACTGCTGACGCATCCCCTGAGGACTAGTCCAGCTAGGAATGGTCCCTCAGGGGCTCGGCTAAGGGTTCCTCTGAGAACCAAGGCTGGTGGTCCCTCTGAGGGCCAGCCCTCAGCTGCCCGTTCCCATGACGCCCAGGCTGCAGCCCAGGGGCCAAGCTGACGCTTCCAGTTGGTTTCCCGATCGCGGTTCGTGGAAGCCGGGGTGTCTGAGGACCTCTGCCTTCACATGGCTTTTGGATCTTGTCGTTTCTACGAGATGTCTTCAGAAGGAGGCATTGTCTAACGTTACAAGAAGGGGCCAGAGACTGAGGCACACAGGAAGGTCCCCTGGATCGGAGGTCAGCCGATCTCTGCTCACGGGCTGGGGCCACAAAAGACCAGGAAGGGGCAGCTAGCTGGCCCCAGTGCGGTGCTGGCACGGGGAGCCACGTCCAGTGTAGCGGCGTGAGTCGGGGAGGGGTGGACTGGGCCACGCCGACTGGAAATAGGTGCGTCCCTCTTTGTGGGTGGGAGATGTGCCATTGCCAGGAAAGGGCATATACCCGGGGAGGAGCCACAGGGCTGGATGTGGCCAGACGTGCCCAGCCGGGGAGGGTGAGGCTGAGGGCCCAGCGGAGCTGAGTCGCACCAAGGGGCCCGAACAGCCGAAAGCAGGCCCAGTGGTCGTGAGCCCCCTGCACTGGCGACACGACACGGCCTGGGCCCCCTGTGCAGGGGGCGGGTCTGGTAGTTGCTCCCCTGGGACAAGACAGTCATGGCCACCAGCTCTGAGACCCTAAAGCTGCCTGAGGCTGTGAGAAGGGCAGAGGGGTGCTTTCCTGAGCCAGCGTGGGGCTGGCGGCTGCCGGCACACTCCGATAACCCTGTAGGGGGACGCTCCACGGCCACAGCCACACGTGACGCTAACAGGTTTTTTTTCACCCTTAGAGTAGTCTTTAGTTATTTGAAAGACAGCTGGGATTCACCCCCATTTTCCTGGTTCTAGAGTCTTCAGGCCCAAGCTTGTGCAGGTGTCTACATGTGTGTAGAATCATGGCATCCTTTTAGGGCCTCATCTATCAAAACCTTTGGACGAGCTATTCTTCCTGTCAAAAACTTTGGGAAACACGCCTCTTATTTCCCATAGCTGCCATGCAACATCCTAGAAGGATCTCCTCCTCCAACATCAACTTCTGCATCTAAACAGGAGTTCTGTGGTCCTTCTTTACAGCATTATGAAATCTTTCTTGAAGGCCAGGATGGTACTTTCCTTCTAAGGGCTCATCGATCGATTCCAGGATTTTTCTAGAGATCATGACAACAGGACAACTAAATTGCCATCTGTCATTAGACTGAGTTCCCACCAGGGCATCCCAAGACGACCCAAATCGTTTCAAATATTTCAGCCCATCTGGTGTTTTTTCTCAATTAAACCTGCTGAAACCACAGTCTTAGGTTTCTTTTACATCCAAGGCTCCTGCCTATCAACTCGTGCCAAGAAGGTAGTTTGTCTTCATGTGACAAATCGTCTAATTATCCCCAAACCCACTGCTCTGTGATGCCAGCATGTGTGAATTTACTACAACCTATATATATTTGAACTTCTATGTGCTAGTCATGGTATCAGACAGAAGAGGTATTTACAAGGAGCAAAACCAACATTGTCATGCCCTGGTAGAACTCTGTCTACAGAGAGGGGAGAGATTCATAAAATAACCACTCAAATACAGAATTCCGAATTGGGATAGACGCTATGAAATGCAAGAGCACAACAGAACAGGGGGACCCCACAGAGGCCTGAGGTTGCAGGTTGGTGTGGGGGTGGGGCGGATGTACTCTGGATACCCAGCACGGTTCTTCTCAGTCAAGGACATTTGAGGTCAATTTGGAGAATGAACAAGCAAATATCAGCCTGGTATCTCCATCTACCACCTCCATCAGAGCCTAAGTCAACCCCAAAGTCCCTAATCTTCTCACACCGACTCCCCCATTGTAGTAAATAACTCTGGCATCCACTCACTTCCTACCTCTCCCACCCTAATCCCGGCCACCATTATCATTGACCTAAAGTGACTTAGCCACCTCCTCACTGATGTCTCTGCCTCCCTTTTTACCCACATACAGCCCGTTCCTTGTAATTAGACACATATCTGTAAAATAAAACGTATCACTTCATCCATCTGTATAACATCTGACAATATCTCATTTGTCTCAGTGGACAGAACTTTATACAACGTGGCCCCCACTTCATCCTCTGATTTCATACCCTACAACCCAAGGATGTCCTCCCCGCAACCATGTGCACTTCTTCACAGAATAATCTAGCCTTGTTTGGGATCTGGATACATCTCGCCCATCTGGAAAGTGGGGTCTTTTCTCTTCTCCCTCATTTGCACACAGCTTGCTCCTTTCAGACCTTCACATACCAGCTTCTCAGAGCTTTCCATGACCACCTACCCTGAACCACCAGACACCGTCCATAATACCTCTGTGTTCATTATGTGGATATATCCCTCATAACCCTTAGAACAGTCTTGTCTGCCGTATCTCTTCCTGCTGTAAGGATGCAAGTTCCTTAAGAACAGACAAATCAGTAGTCTTACCAATGTATACCCAAGATGTGTAATGGGCACTCATTAAGTGCTTTTTTGGACTGAATGAACAAGAACTAAGTATGAAGCACAAGTGAGGATAATGTAATAGCACCATCCCCTTGAAGGGATGCCAGAAGGCTGTGTAGCCTTAGTGGTTCCAAGTAGCCATGGTTTGGATTCCAGTATAAAAATACAAGCTGTTTTTTTAAAAAAATATTTATGAGTTCTTTCCATTTGCTACAGATATCTGTAATTCCTTTCTCTCATCTGCCAAAGCTAGAAAACTAATCTCGTCAACTAGTGTATCTTTGTGCACCAAGCTAAGTTTACTTAGGTTTTTCTGAACAGAGATTGAGGAATCCATGAGTTCTGCGATTCCACACACAGCTGACATCTTTCCAGGTGGTAATTGGTCATTTGTTTCTTCTTTTCAAACCAAATTCTATAGGGCTCAAACTTCTATATAAGGAAAGTGTTCACATATGAAGTCTTGCCATATTTTCTACCCAATGTTCCATCAACATGTTTCAAACTACCATGGCCTCCTCTTAGGCCCACGGGAGAGGCCATATTGGAGCCATTCTAATCATGTGACATTACCCTATATATGAGGCACTCGAATGCATCGATAATAGATCTGTCAAGTTACAATACCACTAAGGAGAAATTTTATAATAGATTATATATATGTTATAGGTTAATAGATGACGTTATATTATTAGAATCTAACATACAGGACTCTATATTGCACATGTATTTTTATGAGACGTATATTTGACTACATAATAAGAACAAAATGAGATTTAAATACATTGAAAGACAGGAGATTTCCTACCTCCTTCTGGTAGTCTACAAAGGTGATTTCCTCACCACCTGATTTCTTAAACGTACTTCTGGGAGTCTCCTCCCAATTAATAGTATCCACTCGATAGGTTCTATTGTTATACCTGTGGAATGGTCACAACACCTAGTATTATTCCCAACATATTTATGGCATGGGATCATGTAAGAAGTGAGAAGCTTTAAATCCTACAAGAAATTTCAGGATATATCCACTTTAGTAAATTCATATGACATATAATTCACCTATGTAAGGCTACAATCCAATGGTTTCAGTATATTCACAGAGTTGTAAATCCTATACATTTGCCTACCCACCCTATTTCACATGAATTGAATGATACAGTATGTGACCTTTCCTGACAGCCTTCTTCCACTTCGTGTACTACTTTTCAAGGTTTATCTATGCTGTAGCATGATTGGTATTTCATTCCTTTTTGTTGCCAAATGACACACTATTTTATGGATATACATTTTTATTTTTCCATTTGTCAGCTGATGAACATTTGAGTTGTTAACACCTTTGAGCTATTATGAAAAATGAGATTATGGACATTCATGTATCAATTCTGGTAGGCATTGGTGTTCATTTCTCTTGGGTATAAAACTAGGAATAAATTGCTGACTCATATGGTGACACTATATTTAGCATATTGAGAAGGGCCATCCTGTTTTCCAAAGAGACCACACCATTTTTACTTCTACCAGCAGTATTTGACGGGTGGTTCCAACTTTTTCACATCCTTGCTAACACTTAATCTCTGCCTTTTCAAATTTAGCCATCATACTATGAAGGGGTATTTCACTGTGGTTTGACTTTGCATTTCCCTGATGGCCAATAATATTGAGTATCTTTTCATGTGATTATTGGCCATTTGTATATTTTCTTTGGAAGCCTGTCTATTCAGATCCTTTGCCCATTTTTTGAAAGTTGGGTTAAAGAAATAAGTGAAAGTTAGGTTCTCTTTTCATTATTGACTTGTAAACATTTCTTACATATGGAGAAGCAAGTTGTTCCGGAGATATGTGATTTCAAACGTTCTCTCATTCTGTTCCTTTTTTTTTTTCTTTCTTTTTCTTAACTTTAAATTTTTTGTAACGTTTATTTATTGTTGAGACAAAGAGAGACAGAGCATGAACAGGGGAGGGGCAGAGAGAGAGGAAGACACAGAATCTGAAGCAGGCTCCAGGCTCCTAGCCATCAGCCCAGAGCCCGACGCGGACTGCGACATCGTGACCTGAGTTGAAGTCGGACGCTTAACCGACTGAGCCACCCAGGCGCCCCCCCCCCCCTTTTTTTTTTTTTACTTCAAAGAAAGAAAGTTTTCAATTTGGTGAAGTCCAATTTATGTTTTCCTTCTGTCATCCCTTCTCTGTTGGCATTTTATTTTATAAGGTTTTCTCTAAGCCAAAGTCAAGAAAATTTACTCCTAGATTTCCTTCTAGGAATTTTATAGAGTTTTAACGCTTACCTTTAGGTCTATTTTTAGTTAATTTGGGGGATAAATTGGAGTTAATTTTGTATCTTCTGTGAGGAATGGCCAGGTGGATATCCAGTGGTCCCAGCAATATTTGAGGAAACGAGTATTCCTTCCCCAAGAAAGCGGTCTTGAAACTCTTGCTGAAAAAAAAATCAATGGACTATAAATGTGAGGGTTAACTCCAGAATTCCCAATTCTATTCCATTGATTTTTAGGTCTATCGTCATACCAGTATCCCACTGTCCTGATTCCGAGAGCTTTGTCGTAAATTTTGAAATTGGGAAGCAAGAATAAAGTCGAGGACTCCTAAGATGATGCTGGCCAAGCAGCTTTACATCCACGCTCTTCAGCTTAAAATGTCTGGTCTAGAAGAAGATTAAAAGTAAAACACTTCCGTCAAGTGGACATTTGCGAATGGATGATAATTAAGCCCTGATTTTTAAAAATAGTTAGACACAAAGCAAGAGAAATGAAATTTGGAAGGAGCATATTCTGTTACATGTGAGAGCAGGTTCAGAGCAGGTGACTGGATCAACATCAGGAATCACAAGAGCAGCAAAATCTACAACTGAATCTTATCTCTCTCTCATGCTGTAGAGCCAGATGAGGAAAGCGTGGATGGATTCTCACCATTCCCATGCTATTTCTGCCTCTGACCTTTATGTTTATTGATTCGAAAACTGTAGGACCATCTCTTATGGGGGGAAAAGGTTCTCAAAGAGATTGGATAGGTTTGTAAAAAGCAGACTCACAGGACACCTGTGTGGCGCAGTTGGTCAAGTGTCCGACTTCAGCTCAGGTCATGATCTCATGGTTCGTGGGTTCGAGCCCCACATCAGACTCTGTGCTGACAGTGCAGAGCCTGGAGCCTGCTTCAGATTCTGTGTCTCCCTCTCTGTCTCTGTCTCTGTCTCTCTCTCTGCCCCTCCCCCACACTCTCTCTGCTTCTCTCAAAAAAAAGAATAAACATTAAAAAAGTTAATGAACACAGATGTAAAAACAATTGATCCAACTAATTCTTTAAAATTTCCATAGCATCTTTCCTTTGGGATTTGTTATCAACATGCATTATTAGATCAAGCAGTTTGCATTCGGAGCAGTTTGTGGTTCACATCAGCACAGAGGGTAATGCTGGTTTCATACTCAAGAATAGAAGCACTATATCCAGGCCAGATTACCAGCCTGCAAACAGAAGACATTAGATGTAAGGGTCAAAGTCCAAGCTCTGAACAAGGAAGCAAGCGTCCCAGGGTTGGAACTTGGGGTCTAAAATTGGTGCTTAGGAGTCAAGCAGTTTCAATTTCTTATTTCTAGTAAGAACTGATCTTTTGAAGGACCTTTCCAATAGAGATTTACCTGATGGGCTAGTTATAACTCTTACACTCTCTTTGTTAAACCATATTGTTACCACCCACAGGCTCACACACCTATAGCCACACACATGCGTATGTATGTATGTATGTGAGAATATATAGGATATAAGTGTATAAAGTATAAACATATACACAATATATATACATACATACATACATACATACATGTAGCTATAATTACTATGATTGAAAGTATTTAAGAAAAATTTATTATCCAAATTTGAGAAGATTTAGACTTCTTATGAGGTTTATATAACTACCGAATACCTCAAGGTTTATGCTTATCATTCTAGGACTGTAAGAGTGAATCTTTTCACTTCGTTTCAAATTTACATGAAATTCTAACTGAATCGTTCATGGCCAGTGGGTACCACTGAAAAGACCATCACTTATAAATCCTACTGCTTCAAATGAGAGTCACTTTCTCAAATGCTTCTATGGTCAGGTCTGTAGAATGTGAGGCTTTCCACTGTGTACTTACGATTGAGGAACTCCGTGGCCTCATTCTCGTTGTAATAGTTGCGACCAACTTGCTTCAAATCCATCATCTTCAAAATTCTAGAAATTGGAAGAATGGATTTCGTGCCAACCGCAGTGAATATTATTAAGATTTACTAACAAACACGGAGATACACTGGGGCGAAGAAATCGATCAGTGACTTTGTTTTACAAACGATTAACAGGAAGTGCCTGATACAACAAGGAAATGACATTGTAAGGTAGATATTAAGGCCCCTTGAACCTCCATTTTTCCCTCCTTTACATAATCTACAACAAAGGGTCATGGGAAGGTCATCAGAAGGTCCTTCATCCCCAGAAATGAACTGAAACCTCTTTTGCAGACTACGTGCCTCTAATTTTCGTTTTCACTATTTGTGCATCACCGTAAGTGTAGACCACCAAACAAATGTAGGGGTGCCTGCACCAGACTTTGGCTCAGGGCATGATCTTGCACTGAGGGCTCAAGCCCCGCACTGGGCTCTGTGCTGACAGCTCGAAGCCTGGATCCTGCTTCAGATTTTGTGTCTCCCTCTCTCTGCCCCTCCCCTGCTTGTGCTCTTTCTCTCTCTCTTACAAAAATAAAAACAACATTAAGAAAAGAAAACAAATGCACATTTACTCCAGGAGAAAGAGGCATCGCTGTGCACAGTTGACATCTGCCCCTCCCTCGACAGGGAGCAGGCATGGGATGTGGGGGTAGGCAGGAAGAACAATGTCAATAATAAACCACAGAACTCAAGCACATCTAGGTGAGGTTCCAGTGCCGATGCATCTCAAAGATCGCTTGCCCTCCCAGAACATGAGGAGACCTCGAGAACACAAATTCTAGGACCAAACAGCTATGTACAGTGCCACTGACACACTAACATACAACCAAATCTCAAGCAAATGAAATCTCACAAACACACTTGCTAGAGAGAGTGTTGTAATAACGTAAGCAGTCCAGTGAGGTGGGTTTGAGTCACTGAAGAATTCAGTGATGACCTTCACAATCTTGTTGCCCCACCGGCTGACCAGTTCTGTTTTCTGAGGTAAAGAAACAACAAAAAGGTCTAGTGCTCCTTCCAAGGAGAGGACGCTCATTACTGGACCACAAATCAACAGGTCACTTGGGTGTCTGGCAGGAGCAATCTTAACCCCCAGAGACACAGGCAGGTAGAATATACGATTTAGGAGACCCAAATGAGGGTCTGAGTTGAATATTTACAATGATTTTTTTTTTAACTTAAGCTCCTGTAAATTATGCACTTGCTAACTAAATACAGGAGTTTATTGAAGTGGGGTGTCTGGGTGGCTCAGTCGGTGAAATGTCTGACTTCAGCTCCGATCATGATCTCACATTTTATGGGCTCTAGCCCTATATCGGGCTTTGTGCTGACAGCTCAGAGCCTGGCGCCAGCTTCAGATTCTGTGTCTCCCTCTCTCTCTGCCCCTCCCCTGCTCACACTCTGCCTCTCTCTCTCTCTCTCTCTCTCTCAAAAATAAACGTTTAAAAAAATAGTTTTTAAAGTTTATTGAAGAGGGTCGGCTGGGTGGCTCAGTCAGTTAAGCCTCTGACTCTTGATTTCAGCTCAGGTTATGATCTCACGGTTCAGGGGTTTGAGCCCCACTTCAGGCTCTGTGCTGTGTCAAACCTGCTTAAGATTCTTTCTCTCTGCCCCTCCCCCAATTGCTCACTCTCAAAAATATTAAATTAAGGAAAAGAAATGGAATATTAAGTCCTTCCAGTTCTGTGTGTGTATGCGTGTGTGTGTGTGTGAAGATTTGGAACAAGAAATAAAAACTTTTTCAATACTTCGTTAGCATTTGAGCCCTATTTGCCATTGGAAAGGTAAAAAATATATATTTTGTTCTTAAATTCATTTTAACCACAAAAATGAGGCATGAGGGAACATCAGTGATAGCCAAACACGGCATGTGGGTTTTGTTACAAATCCTATGGGCAAGAGATCGAGAGGTGTCCATGAACCATTGTATGAAAAAGGTATATTTGCTATAATACAGGGAGAATGTGAGAGAAAGAAAGAACAAAGGTCAAGAAAATGTCCACTAACAGGAGTGCCTGCATGGCTCAGTTGGTTAAGTGCCCAACTCTTGACTTCAGCACAGGTCATGATCTTGTGGTTTGTGGGTTCAAGCCCTGTGGCCCTGCACAATCAGTGCAGAGCCTGCTTGGGATTCTCTCGCCCTTGCTCTCTGCTCCTCCCCTACATGTGCTTTCTCTCTCTCAAAATAAGTCAATAAACTTAAAGAAAATGTCCAATCACATTACTTACCCTGCTTTTGTAGTTTATGAGGCAGTAATAAAGAGTTCCCATCTAATGTGGGACACTCTCCAATTACATGTTTATGCTGGCAGAGCAAATCTGTACGAACTTTTCCATCTTCAACCTCTGGCATGTAATCAATGTTGTACTTATACGTGAGGAGTTGAGGGCGAGAGGTCACTCGGAAATGGTTGGTGAATAGCTTCACCACTCTACCTTGCATTCCTGCAAAAACCGAGGCACATGTCAATAATGAAACAAGTTGACCAATCGCTCCCAAAACAATGGAGACACCACAATCTTGAGAGCTTAAGGTAGGTCAAACCAAGACATGAACAAGTAACGTACACTTATACACACCTGATGCCCAGACTATGTACCGGCCTTTTAGAGGAATCCTCACACAAACATACATTTAGAGTTAAAACAGGAGATTAAAATATTAAATTAACAGTAACAAGAGATCAAAAGAAAACCTCTTGTAACACAAAGCTTCCAAAAGGGGAGGGCGAGTGGGGAGCCACTGTTTGTAATAGTGTTTAGCATTCAAAAAAAAAAAAAAAAAGGCTCAGCACAACCAAAGAACTGGGTCATTTGATTTTAGTTGCTATAAAAGGAAAAGAAAACTGGCAAGTACATCCAGGTCCCTAAAATAGGTCTCTATTTCTGCAAAGGTGGAGGTTATTACAACATGAGAGGGTGGGAAGGTACCTCTACTCACAGTGATGGGGTGAAGCTCTAAGATTCTCAAACACAAAGGAACCTCAGAACAAGATCAACACGAACAATTCCCTAACGCTAGGTTGTTAAAGGCCACCACACCTGTTGTGGAGTCTTTCACATGTTCCAAGTACTGTCGGGTATTCACCACCTGGTCTTGAAAAATGGCTCCAAGAACCCTTTTCCCCTTCAGCGACAGTGCCTGCAATCCAGCCCCCCGCTGAAGTTCCTCTGCACAGAAACAAATGCAAAAACCATGAATTTTATAGGATAAAAAACAAATGGAAACGTAAACAAAGGACAATGTTAAGTACAACTTAAGTTGAGGTGGTTGGAGGTAGAAAAGAGGGTTGTCAAAGGATCCAAACAACAGTAGTTCGGTAATGGATCACCAGAGAAGGTGAATGTTACCCAGAAGCCTTTCTCAACAAGACCCCATTCCGTGTCAGCGGCTACCCGAGCACCACATTCATTGCTGCTATGGCGTTTGCCTCCTTTCATCCGGTATTTGTTCAGAGGGCAAGCTTCTTCTAATCAGAAACTTTGTCCTTTCTCTACCTTCTTTATAGGCTAATCACCTGGTACCAGAGTGCCCTCTAGTGGGCATCAGAAAATGCTGACTAAATAAACAGTCCTTTCAAAAAAAAATGCATGAGAGGTGTTTGAGTGGCCTCAGTGGATGAAGCTGAGGACTCTTGGTTGCAGCTCAGGTCATTATTTCACAGTTCCTGAATTCGAGCCCTGCATCAGAGCTCTGTGCTGACAGCATGGAGTCTGCTTGGGATTCTCTCTCTGCCCCTCCCCTGCTCTTGCTCTCTCGGTCTCTCTACATCAACAAACTGAAAAAAAAATTATCAAAAGCCAGTTTCATGATTTTGTTTTTAAAACAACTGATCGATTTTTTTTAACAGCAACTGGGAAAGGCTCTCATGTTATTTTTATCACACTGTAATATTCATCTAATTGAACTATTTTACAAGGTGACTATTTGAGCACAGTGCAAGGCAGTCTGTCACAGATTATGAAAGAAACCTCCGTAAATGGGTAATACAGTCCATGCCTTGGGTTGCACAAACTGGTTTTCTTCAAAATGTTACTTCTGGAAGCTATTATCCCTAGCTTATGATGCTCTTAAACAAACACAGTCTGAATTTCCATAATAGAAAATCATTTCATTTTACACATAAGTTTTTAAATGATTTTTATCAAACTCTCAACTAATTCCTGACACACCCAGCAATCAAATTTATCATATTCAAACTTCAGTGAAAGAAAACACCAAGCATCATTCACTAGTACTTGCTACATACGATGTACTTACATAAAATATTAAAAACCCCTGAGATGTAAAAATAGGTGTCTTAATATTGTATATTCATGTTTATCATGTCGTCTTAGGGGTCTGGATTTTGTCTCAGTTTATTATAAAAGTATCTACAACAGAGGATACCAAAAGCAGAGGAAACAGGAGCAAAATAGACAAGTGGGAATTCAACCTAAAAACTTTCTGCACAGCAAATGAATCAATCAACAGAATGAAAGGCAACTTACGGAATGGGAGAAAGTATTTGCAAACCATGTATAAGGGGTTAATTAAAAAAATATAAGGAACTCCTGTTACTCAATAGCCAAAAAACCTAATAACCCATTTTTTGTTAATGGGGAAAGGACCTGAATCGGCATCTCTCCAAAGAGGACATGTAAATGGCAAACAGACATATGAATGTAGAACCAAGCAAAGTACAGAAAACTGGGTATTACCAGAAGGTGGGATGTGAGGGGGCTGGTTGAATTCATGGGGGACAAAGCAGACCCTCAGGGAGAAGTTGCCGCTGAATCAAAGACCGGAAAGAGGAGACTGAGTTACAAGGTTATACGAGCCACAGGTAGAGGAAAGAGCAAATCTTCTAATGTAGAAACGTGCAAGAAAGAACAAGGTGGCCGATGTGACTGCTGCAAGGTGAGCACGAGGTAGAGAAGCTTAGGTCAGAAAGGTAGTGGGAGAGAGGCCATTTTTTTCAATGTTTATTTCTGAGAGAGAGAGAGGGGGAGGGAGGGAGAGAGAACAAGCAGGGGAGGGGGAGAGGGAGAGGGAGAGGGAGAGGGAGAGGGAGAGGGAGAGGGGGAGGGAGAGGGAGAGGGGGAGGGAGAGGGAGAGGGGGAGGGAGAGGGGGAGGGAGAGGGGGGGGAGAGAGAGAGAGAGAGAGAGAGAGAGAGAGAGAGAGAGAAAGACAGAGGATCCAAAGCGGGCTCTGCACCGTCACACTTGGGGCTCAAACCTACAAACCGTGAGATCGTGACTTGAGCTGAAGTCAGGGCTTAATGGAATGAGCCACCGGTGCACCCCAGGAGGGAAGCCATCTCAAAGAATGCGCCTCTGACTGGGAAAATGGGAACCTTTACAGGATGTCGGGCAGAGGAACTGCATGGACCGATTTATATGGTTCTGTGTGCTGGGAAACAGGCAGAAGGAAACCCAGGGTGGAAGCAAGACTAGTTTGGAGACCACTTGCCAGGTGCAGCAAGGGATGCTGGTGGCTTGGGCCAGAGGGTAGGAACAGAGGTGGTGACACATTGTCAGATGCCAGATACCTTTTGGAAAATTGGGAGACGACAGTGTTTCCTGGATGCTGGTGTGCAGGAAAAGTTTGGGCTCGCGACAGGAATCTAGGGCGGATGCAAAGACTTTGCCTGAGCACATGGAAGAATGGAGCTTCTTCAAACGACAAGTCTGGGAGGGAGAATCAGGAGCTCAGAGATGTCTGTGGGGTGTTAGCTGCCTGTTTTGAAGTCACTTTCCAAGAGGGGTCATTGGCTACGGCCAAGCTCTTTAGAAACCTTTCCATCCACTCGGGTGGAAGGGAAGTCTATTCGCAGATGAGAAAACGCATGAGAAGGAAGTAGTAGGAGAAGAAGATAAAGCATCTTTTGCACCAAGGAGACTGAACAGGCTGTGGAGGCTCCAGGCGGGGGAGGTGCGGCGGCTCCCTGCAGCGGGGCGCGTTGAGAGGGCGCCCGACCTTGCCCGCGGCCTCGGGCTCGGGTCCTGGCCCGACCTGACATTGCTGCCCAGAAGGGGACAGACCCTGGAAGGGGGCACAGTTATGTTCGACTTCTCTAGGTAGTTGTCTGGTCACCTTTTACAAACCAGGACTTTGAAGAAGGCTTCAGGTTGCTAACTACACGTGTTTTCCAATCACGCCCCAAACACCGCTAACTGCCAAGTTGTCAGAGGAGGATCCTGTGGTAACAGGGAACCTGGTAAGACATTCTTGGAGATGTGCAGAAAATTATTGACTAGGATTCTTTCCCCCCACACCAAGTCACAGGTCACTGTGGGTTACCCTGCTTGCTTGTAGGAGTCCGGTGTGCATGGAGTTCACACCTACCGCCTATCCCCATGGTGCGCCTGCGAGCACGCACGCGCACACACACACACACACCCCACACCCACAGGCACATACACCCAGGGCTACCGCCACCCGAACGGGTCACCCACCCGACTCCGCTGACACAACTCACCTTCGTTCCTGCCTCCTGAAGCATTAGTCTGATCTGTGGGGTTTTAGTTGCCTTCTTTCATGCCCTGTAGCCTAGGGTTCCTCTTCCAGCCCCGCAGCGCCTGAGCACTGACGTCCGCGGGGTCAGAGGGGCAAAGCTCCTCTCTGAAAGGGCCAGCCTTTCCCGGGACTGGCCCTGTACCTGTACCTCACCGCCGTCACCGAGGGGCAGTAGGACTAGCCTGGCCTCCTCGCGGGACGCTCCCACAGTCAGCAAGGCTGGCCCCGACCAGCCCCCACCCTCATTTCTAGTTCAACCCTGCTGGCCCAGCCCCTTCAGGCACCGCCTCCATCCAGGCCCACATGAGGCCTACCTAGTAGTGCACCTGGCGCTTTCAAAGGTGCTCTGAGTCTCAGGGGGATGGGCGTGGGTGGTTCTGCCTGCTCTCCTGCCCCGCCCAACCTCCCCCCACCAACCATCCCCCCGATTAACCTGCCAGTGACTTCACCCAACGAAGTGCACATGGAGCTCCAGAAACTTTGGCCCTTACCACTTAATATTTTAACCAGTTCCCCACGGCTCCCAATAAAACTACATTGTAACCACCGTGACTATCCTTGGATCCAAATCTAGGCTCCTTCATCATCCTCTCCTTGGCCTAGATCCCTACAAGTGGGTTTGCAGTGATTTGTAAGCTTTTAAGCATTGGTGTAATTAAAAAAAAAAATTGTTGTTGTTGTTGAATCAGGCTCTTTTTGTCCATTGCTTCCGAGTTTCTGTCACTCTTTGACTTTGCCACTTAACACTGTTTTTTTTAATTCACTAATTCTTTAGTTTTGTAATTGCATTGTCTTGCATTTAAATCCTTGATGCACACACTGGATACCCATTTCATTGTTTAACTTTTTTAGTTTCATTCCAGGTAGCGTAACAGCATTGCATTAGTTTCCAATGGACACTCATTTTAACTCAGAGAGTTATCTGACACCATTTCTAAAATAATCCTAACCTTGCCCCTGCTTTGAAGTCCCATCGTAATTCTGCAGAAACCTGTGTGTTCCTTTGGCTCTAACTGCAAACTCAGTTCTGCTTTGTCTGGTGTACCAGTAACACGATGTCTTGTTCCTTGATCTTGAAAGTATTCTGAGCACTAGAAAAGCCTAAATTGGCTAAGCACTTGAAAATCCCTGGCTGTTCCTTCAAATGAGTTTTCGAGTCAGTGCATTAAGTTCCAGAATATACTAAACACTATTGCCTGGTGACCTGAGGTTGGATTGAATTTAGACATCGATTTAGTTCTTCCGAGTTGCAGAGTCTTCACTAAGGTTTTCCTGGAAAATCCTTGTGCTCATAAGTGATTCCAAGGAAGATGTTTAGGGGTATCCAATTGCTGTATAGAGAGCACCCTGGAAACTGGCTCAGGTGCCCTCTGGTGGGGGCCATGTCAATTGAGTGTTCTGCTTTCAGATTCTGGTTTCTCTGATGAAGGTAGCCTGAGAGAGGGTGTAGGGAGAAGAAGAGGAGAAAACTCTGGAATACCAAATTTTAATGTTTTTATATGATATATGATCTGATAAATATACAAATGTATTTACTTGTCAAATGGAGGAAATATAGGAAATTCCCTTAGGGTAAACATTTCTATTTTCATATTCCAAGCACCACATCAACTATGATTTTACATATACACACATGTGAATGACACTGTTCTTCTCGTGATTATAAAACTGAACATGCTGTTTTCAGTGACAACAAGATATTTCATGGAACAGTTTGAGAAGCAGTAACCTAGGTAGGAGCCAGAATGCCTGGGTGTGAATTCCCACTTCTGCTCATTATGAGCTGTATGACCTTGAGCACACTACCTAAAACTTCCGTGTCTCAGTCTCTGCACCTGTAAAATGAAGGTAATAATAGCACCTACTGGGGCACCTGGGTGGCTCAGTCGCTTCAGTGTCTGGCTTTTGACTTTGGCTCAGGACGTGATCTCAGGGTCACGTGACTGAGCCCCACAGCGAGCTCTGTGTGGACAGCAAGGAGCCTGCTTGGGATTCTCATTCTTTCTCTCTCTCTCTCTCTCTCTCTCTCTCTCTCTCTCTCTCTCCCCTCCATCCCACCCTCCCTCCCTCCCTCCCTCCCACTCTGTCTCTACCCTCTTTCTCTCTCTCCCTACCTGCCCTTCCCCACAATTTCCCTCTCTCTCGCTCTCTCTCTGAAAACAAATAACCTTATAAAAGTGATCTCAAAATAAATAATAATAGTATCTACCGCACTGGGATCTTGGGAACATAAAATTAGGAAATAATACATGAACAACTTAGAAGGGTACGTGGCACATAGTCAGCTCTAAGTGTATGCATTTAGCCTGATTACTGTTGCTGTATTTGGCGTTCCAATACAATGTGATAGTTTAGGCAGGTGGCATGCCAATACAAGTGGTCCCCTATACAAATTATACTGAAGTTATTCTTCATACCACCGCCAAGTGGCAGCAAACGGGGAGCATGAGGCCCAGAATCTCTCCTCAGTACTTCACACAACTTTTGCCAATGCCACTAGCAAACAGTACTTTTTTTTTTTAACGTTTATTTATTTTTGAGACAGAGAGAGACAGAGCATGAACAGTGGAGGGGCAAAGAGAGAGGGAGACACAGAATCTGAAACAGGCTGCAGGCTCCGAGCGGTCAGCACAGAGCCCGACGCGGGGCTCGAACTCATGGACGGTGAGATCATGACCTGAGCCGAAGTCGGACGCTTAACCGACCAAGCCACCCAGGCGCCCCTAGCAAACAGTACTTTTTTTTCCCCGCTTATACTACTTTTAACTAACTCCCTCTCTATACTACTCAGTGGACAATACTCACAGACTACAGTACAAATAGCACCTCCTAGATTGAGTAATAGATGCTTTACATGACCATCAGAGGCAAGGGAAAGCCACTGACATGGAAATAATCGAGTCTTGCGAAACTAAAGTTCCTCAATCATTTCATATCCATACTGTTTACGTTAGGCTGCTTTAGCAGGTACTCTGATGAAGAGATTAAGGCTTTGTGGTAAAAGCCTATCAGAAGAGCTGTCCCCAGAGCTTGGCAGTTGGTAAAATGCTATAAATGTGTAAATCCCAGTTCTGGCTGCATAAGGAAGAAAGACTGCAATTTCTCCTTTTCTACTAACCATTTGCTTAAGTTTTGAAGCCTTGTCCATCTATCACCCTGCTTCTCCCCTTGCAGTGGACTCGAACATTCTTTAATGTATCGTCTCATCCACAGATTCAACTTTTCTTCACTTATTTCCTTCTTTTACACTAAAATCTAACTTTCATTCCCATCATTCCACTAAGAAATTTTGAGGGTCATCAAGGACCTTTTTTTTGTTTTAACTTTTTAAAGTCTTTATCCTGCTTCACTTCTTAGCAGCAGCGGGTAACAATGCCCATACCCTCCCTCTGCTCTTCGAACCCCACCTTATTTCTAAAGGACGGCAACCCCTGGCATTGAGTTCTTGCCCCTTGCTATCTGTCTTTTGAATTGCTCTTAAGGCTTCAAAACCAGATTCTCCAATTCACATTTCCGGCTCTGACCCCTTTACCTAGGCCATGTGGACTTTTTGCTCTATCGTCTAGGTGTTCATAGACAACATCCTCAACCACACACTCAAAAATCATTACTTGACATGGATTACCTCTGTAGACAGCTAATCATGTACATTTTATTGGGGCTCTTTTCGGTGTTACTTTGAGTGTGTTTTTCTTATTGAGTCTTAGGAGGCACCCTTACCCTTAGGATGCTGACCAGCATACTTTGTCTCGCTTTTCATTTATAACACAATACTTATCACAAGGGCTGGGTGATCACTGGTTTGCCTTGTTTCCTTTTGAGTAATTTCTTAGTCCATAGAGATCTCAACTTATGGAAGTCTTCTGAAGTTCCTTTCAGACGCATACTTGGCTATATTGTTAGGAAGGTTAAGTTGGCTAGAGCTACCTCTTCTTCCCAATCCAGATTCTTCACCTCAAAACTGTGTGCATCAAATATCTTCACCCAGGTAGCCTCTGGTTTGGGGATTCAGGAGATAAGGACCTTCTAGAGAAGTCAGAGCTATGGACTGAGTTGGCTGGAAGCTATCTTAAGTTTTTGATTCACAGGGAACACCTTAAAGTGGCAGCTAATTTCGTGCCATAACCCTAATTCCTTTCTATAGGGATCTACAGAAAATCCCTCCTTATTCTTTAATAAGCTTCATCAGTTTCAGATATTCTTACAAATTTTAGTCTTTGAGACCTTAAAGATTTCTTTAAGACACAGTAGCAGGACAACGCCTAGCACTCTCATTCACAGAAGACTGATCAACAGAGTGTCATGTTACTTGCGTGAAAGTACCCTAATACAATGTGATTCATTTATAAGAGGTCTAGAAAAGAAAATAATTTTCAGTGTCTCTTCAGCCACAAAAAGGACCAGTCAACAGGATGTTCTAGTTCCCTGACGGGTATAGCTGTCTAATGAAACTTGCATGTATATTATTATATAGCTTGTGTGACGGACAGAAACGAGTTGGTCAGTGTATCTACCTCATTGCACCCACTTAGGATTTACAATGTAAATCCTACAAAGGAGGCTGAGAGTGCGATGACATTAACCGTTCTGCTTGGAAAACAGTTGGGGTTTCACTGCATATCAATAAATTAGAATCTTGAACGGCACATTAGTCTTTTCTGAGATTGAATTGTGAAACCTCTGGAAGGCTGATTAACTCAAGTGAGTGGAAAAAGAAAATGAGTTCCTGAACTTGCAAAGGTAGGAGCACTATGTTACTAGATAAGGCCCTGACAGAGCAGACATTTCTACTATTTTACTGGCATTTCTTTTCCTTTACAAATCCAACAAAGGGAAAACTCCATTCCTTTGAAGGACGTTTGCATAACGACCTGCTAGTCATTCTTGATAAAGACAATAAATTGCAAACTTCTAATTACAAACTACAACAAATCATCATTAAAATAACCCGTTCGAAACTGTCACTAAAGGGATGAGATTACAAAAGAAAGTCAGAATTCAAGATCAAATGATCACTCAAAGTTTGCACAAGTTTGAAACACCCTGAAAAATATTAGCAGGGACTCACACATCTGTATGCCAATGTTCACAGCAGCATTATTAACAATAGCCAAAAGGTGGACTAAACCAAACGCTCACTGTGGTATATATAAAATGTTGCTTTACTTAGACTCTCACAATGGTTTTATGAAAATCTCACTACAAACATCATTCCTTTATGAATGCAATCAACTTCATCTCTTTTTTTTTTTTTAATTTTTTTCTCAACGTTTATTTATTTTTGGGACAGAGAGAGACAGAGCATGAACGGGGGAGGGGCAGAGAGAGAGGGAGACACAGAATCGGAAACAGGCTCCAGGCTCTGAGCCATCAGCCCAGAGCCTGACGTGGGGCTCGAATTCCCAGACCGCGAGATCGTGACCTGGCTGAAGTCGGACGCTTAACCGACTGCGCCACCCAGGCGTCCCAGCGTCATCTCTATAGAAGAATTACATCACTAGTAGCAAGTAGGAACAATATCAACCTAATCTTCATTTTTATTTTTATTTTTTTTAATTTTTTTTTCAACGTTTATTTATTTTTGGGACAGAGAGAGACAGAGCATGAACGGGGGAGGGGCAGAGAGAGGGAGACACAGAATCAGAAACAGGCTCCAGGCTGTGAGCCATCAGCCCAGAGCCTGACGCGGGGCTCGAACTCACGGACCGCGAGATCGTGACTTGGCTGAAGTCGGACGCTTAACCGACTGCGCCACCCAGGCGCCCCTCAACCTAACCTTTAGATCAGTGAGATTTTCCATATGAGCCAAAACATTCTCATGTACTACTACTAGTGAAATAAGGATTCCTTTTCAGTAGGACAGACATTAAGAGACCCACTTACCAAACTTATCCTTAACAAGTTGCTCTGAAGATCTTGAATTTGGGCCACTTGCTGTTTAATGGTTTCTTCCCATCTGGCATGTTGAACTTTTAGCCTAAAATGCAGATCTTAAGATACTTATTGTCACACATAAATTTAAAAAAATACCATATAATTTCTGAACAAATGAGGGTATTATTACATAAATTCTTAAAATTTTATCAAGAGGAAGATTTGGCAATTGTGCCATTTTCCTCTTTGTGTTTTGTGGATAAGGTACAAAATTGAGAGATAAGATGCCACGATTCTGCATTTCAAACTAGCTCAAAGCTGGAATTTGTATCCACTTAACAATGATATACTGGCATAACTAATACATTTCTCATACTACACTGCTTATCTGCTCTATAAATACTCACGCTATTTTCTCTGAGGGTAGAATTCTACTTTTGCATATGATCTTTCATCTCCTCAGCATGTCTTATGGCCTCTGCATGTCGATCCTCTGCTTCTTGCAACTAAAATAAAGAAAAAAATAATTTTAACTACTGACAATCTAATAGAACACCATCACCTATTTCTGTAACTAAATTATTTTCTTTTTTGACTTGAGAGAGTGAGAGTGAGAGAGAGAGAGAGAGAGAACATGCACAAATGGGGAAGAGAGGCAGAGGGAGAGACAGAGAAAATCGTAAGCAGGCTCCAAGCTCAGGGTGAAGCCTGATGTGGGGCTCGGTCTCATGATGTGGGGTTTGGGATAATGACCTGAGTGGAAATTAAGAGACAGGACGCTCAACCAACTAAGCCGCCCAAGTGCCCCTGTAACTAAAATCTTATTGGACCCAGTCACACTCTCCCCTACATGCTGATGATGGCTACTTTGAGGTCATAACAGCAGAGTTGAGCTGCTACAACAGAGGCTATGGCCAACAAAGATGAAATGTTTCAATACTCTTACAGAATAGTTTACCAACCTTACTGTACTACAAAAACATAACGTTTTTAATGATTTTAAATTATATATGATCAGATAACCGTACAAATGTATCTACTGGTCAAATGGAGGAAATCTAGGAAATTGCCTTATGGTAAACATTTCGGTTTTCACATTACAAGCACCGCATCAACTATGATTTTAAATTTTCACATAGGTGAATGACATTGTTATTCTCGTGATGATAAAACTGAACATGCTGTTTTCAGTGACAACAAGATATTTCATGGAACAGACTGAGAAGCAGTATCCTAGTAGGAGCCAGAATGCCTGGGTCTGAATTCCCAATTCTGCTGGTTATGAGCTGTACAACCTTGAGTACACTACCGAAAACTTCCGTGTGTCAGTCTCTGCATCTGTAAAATGAAGGTAATAACATCACTTACTGGGGCACCTGGGTGGCTCAGTGTCTGGCTCTTGATTTCGGCTCAGGACATGATTTCAGGGTCATGTGATTGAGCCCCACAATGAGCTCTGTGTGGACAGCGAGGAGCCTGTTTGGGATTCATTCTCTCTCTCTCTCTCTCTCTCTCTCTCTCTCTCTCTCCCCCACCCCCGTCTTTCTCTCTCTCCCTACTTGCCCTTCCCCATAACCTCTTTCTCTCTCTCTCTCTCTGTACCTCTGAAAACAAATAACCTTAAAAAAGTGATCTCAAAATAAATACTAATAGTATCTACTTCACTGGGATGTTGGGAAGATTACAATAGGAAAAAACACATGAACAACTTAGAAGGGTACGTGGCACATAGTCAGCTCTAAATGTCTGCATTGATTACTGTTGCTATATTTTGCGTTCCAATACAATGTGATACTTCAGGCAGGTGGCATGCCAATACAAGTGGTCCCCATACAAATTATACTGAAGTTATTCTTTATTCTACCACAAGTGGCAGCAAATGGGGAGCTTGAGGCCCAGAATCTCTCCTCAGTACTTCAAACAACTTTGCCAATGCCACTAACCAACAGTACTTTTTTCCACTTATAATCCTTTTAACTGACTTCCACTCTATACCACTCAGTGAACAATGTTCACAGACTACAGTAGAAATAGCCCCTCCTTGATTCAGTAGTAGATCCTTTACATGACCATCGGAGGCAAGGGAAAGCCACTGACATGGAAATAATAGAGTCTTGATAAAATAAAGTTCCTCAATCATTTCATGTCCATACTGTTTATGTTAGGCTGCTTGAGCAAGGGTTACGGGCTCTGATGGCCATGCACTTGAAAATCCACAAGTATCTTTTGAATCCTCAAAAAAAAAATCCCCCCAAAAAAAAAACTCCTACTAAATTTCCTACTTTAAAAGCAATTACACATAAAAATCAAAAAGTGTATATATATATATATATATATATATATATATATATATATATATATATGTTAAAAACCAGAACATTAAAGCAGAAGCCCTTGTACGTGCTCTCTGGATCTAAACTACCTTTTCGGCCTCATTTGGCCATTAACTCTATAAACTGAGCATGGAAGTTCAGGGTTAGGATAATGGAATGCTGACCTTACCAACAATATAAACAATCGATTAATGCATGTTTCCTCTGTTATATATATGTATATATATATATACACATATATACGTGTATATGTATAAAATATATATATACATATATATGATATATATCTAACATACTGTCTTCTTACACTATAAACTAAAGAAAAGGTTACTAAGAAAATCGGAAGGAAGGGGTGCTGGGTGGCACTGTCGGTTAAAGGTCAGGCTCTTGACTTTGGCTCAGATCATGATCTATACTTCTTGCGTTCAAGCCCCATGATAGGTTCAGCACTGGCAGTGTGGAGCCTGATGAAGATTCTCTCTCTGCCCCCGCTTCCCCTACTAACATGCTCTGTCCACTCTCTCTCTCAAAATAAATAATTAAAAAAAAAAGAAGAAAAATAAAATCATAAGGAACAGAAAATACGTTTACAGGAGAGTACTCTATTTATTGAAAAATATCTGTGTGTAAGTGGACTCCCACGGTACAAACCCACCTGGTTCAAGGGTCAACTGCATACCTGTATGATGTCTCCACCAAGAGATTACTGGAACTTAACATAGAGCCAAATTAGAAAATCAAAACCCCGTTCCTACTTTCCCATTCTTTTCTGGACACTATGGCCATTTTATTGGCCTTCAGACATCTTCACATTTCAAACAAGTATTTTCTTGGGGGGCCTGGGTGACTTAGTCGACTAGGCGCCCAACTTTGGCTCAGGTCATGTTCTCAATTTCATGAGTTCGAGTC
Organism: Prionailurus viverrinus; assembly: GCF_022837055.1. NCBI lineage: Eukaryota > Metazoa > Chordata > Mammalia > Carnivora > Felidae > Prionailurus > Prionailurus viverrinus. Next base: position 254,439 of record NW_025927638.1, on the reverse strand, counting down.
CTGCATTGGGCTCCTTGCTCTCAGTGCAGAGCCTGCTTCGGATCTTCTGTCCCCCCACCCCGCTCTCAACAATAAACAAACATTCACCAAACAAAGTATCCTCAATATATAGTAAGTCACTAAAAGCCACTGCGATCATTTTGTCTTCTATTTCTATAGCACGCTTTACAGTTTACAAAACGTTGCCACATTTGTTCATTCCACATAACCAAGAGGTGGCTATTAGTGCCATTTTTAGGAACGAGGTCATTGACATTCAAGCAAGTTTTTCCAAGATGCCACAGCTAGGAAGTGACGGAACCAAGATGCTAGCATGTCTTTTGATTTCAAGTACAGTGCTTGTAGCATTATGCAGCAGCTGCCTGAGCCTAAGAGATCAGGACATTTTCACCTCCTTCCCTAGTTGTCACCTTAGAATAGGTCATCATTACTTTACTTACATTACCACAAGTAGGACTGCGAAGTTATTTTAATTATCCAAAATGGGTTTTACTTATTGAAGCACCACTAAACCAAACTGTGCTCATCATAATCCCAATGCTCCTTGTAGATCTACTTGACAATCCAAACATATTATTATCAAGTCCCAGGCCATATCTTTGGAAGGTTCAAGTTGTAAACACCATAATCCAAACTCTTTCTGGATGTCAGGAGGAGTCTGACACATGATCCCGTATACACCACAGGATCATACACTTGGCCATACGTTGACCTAGAGTAATTCTTTAGTGTTTCAGATACCTTAACTTCAAAACCCAAACTCATTCCCTCCAAGCCTTCGTTTTCTGCACTAATACTACACAACTTTCATTACGTCTGCAAATTAGCAGAACTCTACTATGCTGTGTGCTCATAATTAACACATAATTATTTTATCACATATAGGAAAACATAGAAGGAAGTTGTTTCTGTGGGCAAATGCAGAGATGAGAGTGTGAAGTCAAAGCATCTCTTGGACGTTTTAACATCACTCCATGCTTATACTTAAAAATAAGAAGAAGACAGTACCTCAGGAAGAGAAGGTGATTCTACATCTTCCTCTTCTCCTAATTCTAATGCTGACATCATATCTAGAGAATACGGTCACAGATAAATTAATGAAAACATGTGTTACTATGAACTTTAAACACATACACAAGTCTATCTCCATTCATGAATATTTCAATAAAATAAAAGCAATAGCAGAAAAGATGTTCAGGGGGTTCGAGATTTTCCGGAAGTAAAAGGGGGTCGTACTTGGGATACTCATAAAGAAAGATAGCAACAGAAAAATATCTTCACGAAAAAAGGATAATATATTTGGATCTACATACTTCTAGATTTTTCTCATACTAGTATTGAATCATAGGAAAACAACTCACAGAGATTCACTAGCTTACCACTTCTGCAATTTTTATGCACTCCACCAGCAGAAGTCACACTGTCATTAACTGTTTGCTCTGGTGGCACATTTTCAATAATACCAACACCATCTTCCTTTGCTTCCATTGCTGACTTTGCTGTTCCTTCCTAGAAAAACAGCACAAAACAAAAACCCAACTTCAGAAAAACATCACATTAATTCATTTGGTCATGCACTCACCCACTCGGAAAGACAAGCACATACTGTATCTGTCAAGTCACAGCCACGATCCGGGGAGGAGCTGGAAAGAGAAATAAAAGACAGACCTGTTCTATATGCTAGTAGCGGTAGAGATGCATGAAAACAGGTAAGGACAGAAAAATACCATCCTCTAGTTCTACAAGGGAAGTGAATAACATACAGTGAACGCACAAAGGAGGAAACACTTACATTTGGGAAGCTCAGCAAACGCTGGGAAGATAGGGCTGTATCTTAAAAGACAAAGTGCACGGGGAGGGTGTGAAGGGCATTCTAGAATGAGCAAAAGGATCAAGTATGAAATAACATAGTAAGTGACAACACCTATGCAATATGGCAAACCTGGAACAGTTATTGGGAATGGGATAGACAGAGAGATATTACCGGAACATCAGGACGAAACCAAAAAAAAAAAAAAAAAGAGCAGTGTTATGCTAGAACAAGAATTTTCTCCTTCAGGTAATGGGGATCCATTGAATAAGCAGAGGAGTGACATCGTCACAAGTATATTTTAGAAACGTCACTCTGGCAATGTAGGATGTAGGACAATGTAGGCAATGTAGGATGAACGTAAAGACAGCAAAACCAGAAGAGTACTGCAAAATTATAGGTGAGAGAGTGAATTACAGGAATAACATATGAAAAATGGGAAGCAGGTACAAACTATCGAATGTGGTGAGTGACAGCATGCAGTCATTTCAGGGAAGTTCGGAGTCCAGGACTTTTCCTGTTTCGGGAATGCTATTTATTAGACTAGGGAACACAAAAGACAGAGCAGATTACAAAGAGTCGGGAAAGAGGAAAGGGAAAGCGTCAGAAACAATGTCTTTAAACTAGGGCATATTAAATTTAAAGTACCCCGTGGACGTAGGAAGAAAATGTTAGGGCCGCCTGGATGCCTCAGTCAGTTAGCACCTGACTCTTGATTTTGGCTCCGGGCATGATCTCACAGTTCATGGGTTCAAGCCCCCCATCTGGTTCTGCGCTGACAGTGCAGGGTCTGCTTGGGATCTTCTCTCTCTCCCTCTGTCTCTCTGCCCCTCCCCACTTGTGCTCTCTCTGTCTCTCTCTCCAATTAATAAATGAATAAACTTAAAAAAAACAAAAAGACAGAAAATTCAGATCAATACAGTTCAAGTAAGAAAAAAGCCCATCATAAATATCTATAAAACATATTGAACTGATATAATAATGCAAACCTACACAGAACTCTGAAGTTGTGAAAAGGAAAGTAAAGGGAGGCGGGAGGAGTTCAGATGGCAGAGGAGGGGGATCAGAATTTCCCTTGTCCCTCAAACACAGCAGTATTGAGGTCACAACACTTGGAATGCCAGAAACACAGGCTGCAGAAGGACAGAAAAATCTCCACCTGTGCAAACAGACAGCTTGGCGGGACAGAAGTGTGTGTATGTGAATTGGAAGAAATAAAATGGGCAGCACAGGCATAGAGTGGGGGAAGCCCTTTGGTGGAGAAATGAAAGGAAGAGAGAGAGGCTGTGGGAAGTGTATATGGATAAGAGAAAACCTGTCCGGACCACCGACCAAGGAGAGGTCCAGAGAGCCAGTTTCTACTTTGCAAAACAGCCTTAGAAGCCAAAAAACAGAATGTTCAAGGTTTCCAGACTTTCTCTAGACCAGAGCTGCCACCTCCCATGCCTGGTGGGGAGGGAGCCGCCCTTAGGCTTGGTAGCAATCTCAGGGCTACACTGGGAGAGAACACCTTGAGTATGGTGGAAAGAGGAGGTATTGCCCTGCCCAAGGGAAAAAGACGAGCCAGGCACGAGCCAGAGGCCCTCTGTCCACTGCGCACAGTGGTGCAACTCCACTACCAGGTCCGAGCAAAGCGGGATCCTACAAGGTTTTGAATCCCAGCTCAGTGCTCAGGGAGCACAGGAGACTGTGCAGCAGGGCAAGCCGGCCCCCCAGGCTATTCTGTGAGGATGGCCTAAACAGTGAGTTTTGAGACACCTCGTGTGGGCAGGAGAGATTGGGAGGTCGCCATTTCTCTCCCCATGACCTACATCGTGGGGCTTCAGGGAACGGACAGTGAGCCTCCGTGGAGGCAGCCTATTACACCAAACCCTGCCTCTCTGTGCCTGGTAACTGCTTCTCTATGGGAGTGAGACTGACACTGATGGGACCAGACAGCCCCTCCCCTAGACCAGCACAGCCACCAGTCCCAGGCACCAACAGACAACTCTCCTCTGGTTTTCTTAGTTTTTTTGTTTGTTTTCATTTGAATTATAGTTCTTTTTATCTTTCCTTTTCTTTTTTAATGTTTATTTCTGTATTTTGAGAGAGAGTGAGTGATCAAGCAGGAGAGGTACAGAGAGAGGGAGAGAGAGAGACAATCCGAGGAGGATCCATGCTCTCACTGCAGAGCCTGGTGGGGGTATTGAACCCACCAACAGCGAGAACATGACCTGACCCAAATTCAAGAGTCAGACGCTTCACCAACTGAGCCACTCAGGCGCCCATCTTTTCTTTCCCTTTCTTGTCTTTTCCCTTTTTTCTCTTTCTACTCTCCTCTTTCCTCTTCTCCCTCTGGAATCAGGGAGAAGAGGAAGTGTATATATATATATATTTACATATGTAAATAAACATATATATATATATACATATATACACATATATACATGTATATTTGTGTGTGTGTGTGTGTGTGAGAGAGAGATTCTTTGTTCTTCTGTTCTGGTTCCTTGTTTGTTTGATCGGGCATTTTCTCTATACTTTTCCAGATCTCCTTCATTTTCCTCCCTCTCTTTCTACATTAAGCCCTAGAGCTCCTTTGAGTCACTGCCTGGTCTTTTTTTCCACTCCTGTCACTTCTCTCTTTGTTTGGGCTAAGGATTCTTCACCACCCTCTTCTCCTTTTTCCCAAGATTACATCAACAAACAAATCAAAGCACACCGGGTGGAAGGCCCAAACTACCACTCCAAGTAGTGTGAGAAGCAAGCAAAGATGCACCAAAAGAGTGCACACAACACACCCCAAAAACACTCGTTCGACTGCCAGGCTCTGGACAGTGTGTGACCCCTTTTTAATACAGTAGTACTCACAGGTGTGGGACACAGAACAAGCTATTACAACACATAAAGGACAGGAAACTAGCCAAAACGACAAAACGGAAGAATTCTCCTCAAAAACAATTCCAGGACGAAAGGACAGCCAGAGAAGTGCTCAAAAGAGACAGAAACAATATATCTGATCAAGTTTTTGGAATCGTCACGTTGAATGCTGAAAACGAAATGTTGTAAAGGAGATACAACATAAACTAGATGCAGTGACAGCAAGGATGGGTAAAGAAGCAGACAGAATCGGTGAAACAGAAGATATGGACAAAGATGAAGCAGAGAAAGGAAAGAAACGAAATGACTAGACCACGAGGCAGGTACCAGAGATCTAATTGATTCAGTAAGACGAAATAATAGCCACATCATAGGAGTCCCAGAAGAAGAAGAGTGAGAGAAAGGGGCAGAAGGTTTATTTGAACAACTTATAGCTGAGAGCTTCCCTCATCTGGGGGAGGAAACAGGCATCCAAGTCCTGGCAGCACAGAGAATTCCCTTCCAAATCAACAAAACCAGGTCAACACCACAACATGTCAAAGCGAAACCGGAAAAATACAAAGATCAAGAGAGAATTCTGAAAGCAGCTAGGGACAAACGGGGCTTAATCTGCAAGGGAAGACACATAAGGGTAGCAGGAGACCTGTCCAATGAAACTTGGCAGGGCAGAAGGGAGGGGTAGGAAACAGTCAATGTGATAAATGGGAACATATGCAGCAAAGAATCCTTTCCCCAGCAAGGCTGTCATTTAGAATAGAAAATGACAGAAAGGCTTTCCAAGACAAACACAACCTAATGGAGTTCATGAACACTAAATCAGCCCTGCAGGAGACCCTAAGGGGCGACTCTGTGAGTGGAAAGCAGCAGAGACTACAAAGGACCAGAGGCCTCACCAAAAGCATGAAACCTTCAAATAACACAATGACACTAAATCCATATCTTTAACTAATCACTCTGAGTGTGAATAGACTCAATGCCCCAATCAAAAGACACAGGGAATCCGAATGGATAAAACACAAAACAAAACCAAAGAACAAGATCCATCTATATGCTGTCAACAAGACACTGATTTTAGCCCCCAGGACACCTCCAGAGTCAAAGTGAAGCTATGGGGAACCACCTATCATGCTACTAGAAGTCAAAAGAAAGCTGGAGTCACCACACTTCCACCAGAAAGACTAGATTTTAAACCAAACACTGTAGTAACAGATTCAGAAGGACATTATATCGTAATTAAGGGGTCTATCCATCAAGAGGAGCTAACAATTATAAATGTTTATGTCCCCAAAGTGAAAGGCCCACATGTATGGATCGATGAATCACAAACATGAATAAATGTATACATACAAATACCATGATTGTAGACGACTTTAAGACTCCACTCGGGGCAATAGGCGGATCGTCAAGGCAGAAAATCAGTAAGAAAACACAGATCCTATGTGTCATTGGACCAGATGGATTCAGATATACATACATATATATTGGCCTTAATATATACATTTACATACATGGATATCAACACCGATATATTGAGATCTCTTCGTCCAATAGCAGTAGAATGCACATTCTTCTTAAGTCCACATTGAACATTCTCCAATATAAATGACATCCTGGGTCACAAAACAGCCCTCCACAAATATAAAACGACTGAGATCATACCTTGCATATTTTCAGATCACAACAACAAGCACTTGGTCATTCTTTCTCTCTCTCCCTCCCTTTCCAAGAGGAATACAAACATTACAAAAACATTTAGCTCACCTCCTTCCAAGAAAGAGAAGAAAAGAATAATAAACCTTGTGGGGCAATGAGTCATGGATGAAAACCACACAGACAGTAGAATTCCATAACCAATATGTTGACAATGGAGTTGACAGAAAGTGATGTACTAAAAGAACAGACACTAAAGAAATGTTTTCTGCAAAGACAAATTAGGGTAGGGGTAAATCATTAAAAAAGAGCATGGTGGGGGGGGGGACACGTCGGTGGCTCAGTCAGTTCAGCCTCCAATTACAGCTCATGAGTCATGATCTCCCGGTTTGTGGGTTTGAGACCTTCATTGAGCTCTGTGTTGACAGCTCGGAGCCTGGAGCCTGCTTTGGATTCTGTGTCTCCCTCTGCCTCTACCCCTACCCCGCTTGCACTCTGTCTGTCTCTCTCTCTCTCTCCAATATAAATAAACTTTTAAAACATAAAAATTACATTAAAAACTATGGGGGGAGAAGAGGAAAAAAGGAAACAATATAAGACACGACCAATCAATCAAGCATGAGCTTAAGACAAGGAAGAAAAGGAGAAATGTGAGCAAAATAAGGTAAGTGGAAACAACATATATTTTTCAACAGGTACATAAGTAGGATTGGGAATATACTATGAACAGTAGTATATATATATATATATATATATATATACACATATATATATGTTATATATATCTATATAGTATATATAGAAATAGTATACATATATAGTGTATATATAGTGAATATATATAGTGTATATATATAGTGTATATATATATAGTATATATATAGTGTATATATATGGCACATATATATACACTATATGTATATAGTGTATATATGTATAGTATATATATATAGTACATATATATAGTATATATATAGTATATAAATATATAGTGTATGCATATATAGTATACATATATATAATGTATACGTAAAACAGAGGCTTTGATTCACAGTGTATCCCTAATAATACTGACTTTTAGCACTCTACAGTAATCTGGTTATAAATACTGTAATATTTAAGTTTTTTCACTATAAAATAAATTGTTCGATTACTGGCATCTATCGCTTCCTAAAAGCTATAAATTATTACTGGACCAACGAAAAAACAGAAAAAGAAAGGTTTCTAACACATCAACTTTCACTATGGAGAAAGAACTGGGAATGAGAATTCTAGAAAGAAATGTGAACCTTCAAAGGATGTATGTGACGGGACACAGATGGGGTTGAAAAAACAAAGGCTGAGGACTTTTTCTCTGCAATTCTAAGCTCACAATGGGAGGAGACTAAAAATATATGGTAACCTTCTTTCGTATGTAACTCCTGATTTTCTCAATAGAATTCCTTTGCGTTTATATGTATTAAACACTAAACGGAATATAAACTGAAGCCTGACTTTTTAAATTCACATATCTAATTGTGATACATCATGCGTATTTCATTACTTTTCAAATTCCATTCTACGGAATTCCATTTCCCTACTCATTTTTTCACATTCAAAACCTATGACATTGCTTCTTCCAAGCAAGACTTCATTCTAGGAGCTCCTGGAGTCAAACAAGTATGTTTCCTAACCTCCAGTAGCTTATAATGATTTAGGGGCTTTGAAAGGAATATTTAAATAACTATCAGATGTCTGAAACTTTAAATTTTAGAATCAGACACAAGGACTAGGAGGAGATATTTTTAAAAGCTAGAATATGAAAGATTTCTGAAATTAGAAACTTGACAACTTGGCTAAGAAGAGCCTCTGCTCATAGGGCTACTCTTCTCAGCAAAATACGTATTCTTCAGGGAGATGCACAATTTTAACTTACTCTTCATGGAGTTATTTCAAAAATACAGGGAAACACCTTTGTAAAGTAAATGTTGAGAAATAATGTAAACATCTAAGTTTCTACATTTTCTATATTATTTTAGTCTAAATATAGAACAAAGGATAGAGACAAAGGAAAATCCTGTATCTCGCTCTCAAAATAAAAATTGCCTGGGGCGGGGGCAACATACAATAGATAATTGGATCCAATAAGATTTCATTAGGCTTCAGTATTATCAGTCATGTTAGTATCACAGTAAGCATCCTTATCCTTAACCAAATGTCATATTTCCTCCATTATGGGAAAGCTTTTCCCAATATAATTCGACGGTCATTATATATTTTCCAGCCCATTCTTTTCTCAGCCCCCACCCCTAGGATTTACCAAAGTAAAACAAAACAAAACAAAACAAAAAATTCAACGTGTCATGTATCTGTCAAGGGGTTTGTTCTTGCTAAATTTCCATTACACACATAAAATGATGATGCACAGGCTACTCTTAAATTTTCAGAGTAAATAAGGGAGAAAACTAAATTCAGGGCAGGAAAGGGAGTTTCACAGGAGGGTACTTTACCTTGGTACCGAAATCTACGTCTTGGCTAGCTGATGTAGGCCATGAATCTCCAGGACCCGGTTTGTCAGAAAGCCTTTAGAGCAAAAATATACAACAAAAACATGTTCACTTTTTTAAAAACAAAATTTCAAAAATTAAGTGAAAGGTCAGCTATCTGTTTATTCAACGAAGTTTCTTATTGTAATTAAAAGTTGGCCTCTGTTTTTTCCACTAAGTTTTATTTTAATTCCAGTAATATTAACATCCAGTAGGGGCGCCTGGGTGGCGCAGTCGGTTAAGCGTCCGACTTCAGCCAGGTCACGATCTCGCGGTCCGTGAGTTCTAGCCCCGCATCAGGCTCTGGGCTGATGGCTCGGAGCCTGGAGCCTGTTTCCGATTCTGTGTCTCCCTCTCTCTCTGCCCCTCCCCCGTTCATGCTCTGTCTCTCTCTGTCCCAAAAATAAATAAAAAACGTTGAAAAAAATTTTTTTTAAAAACCCAGTGTTATATTAGTTTAAGTTGTACAATACAGTGATTCATCAACTCCATACTCACCCCGTGCTCATCATGACAAGGGCACTCACTCCATCATCCCCATCACCTCCTTCACGCCGCCCACCACACACCTCCTCTCTGGGAACCATCTGTTCTCGGCAGTTAAGAGCCTGTTTCTTGCTTTGTCCCCCCTTTTTTCTCTCCCTTTGCTCATCCGTTGTTTCTTAAGTGCTACACGAGTAAAATCATATGGTGTTTGTCTTTCCCTGACTTTGCTTAACATACTACTCTCAGGCTCCATCCAGGTGATTGCAAATGGCAAGAGTTCATTGTTTTATGGTTGAGTAATATTCCAGTGTGTGTGTGTGTGTGTGTGTGTGTGTGTGTGTGTGTATGGATATACATATTCACACACACACATACATATAAGACTTCTTCCTCGTTCACTCATTTGTCAAAGGACGCTTGAGATGGCTACTGGAAATAATGCTGCAATAAACACAGGGGTGCGTGTGTCCCATGGAATTCGTGTTTTTGTATTCTCTTGGGTAGTATCCAGTAGTGCAATTACTGGATCATAGGATAGTTCTGTTTTTAAGTTTTTGAGGAACCTCCATACTATTTTCCACAGGGGCTTCACCCACTTGCATTTCCACCAACAGTGCAAGAGGGTTCCCTTGTCTCCACATCCTCGCAGACACTTGCTTCTTGTGTCCTGGAGTTTAGCCATTCTGATAGGTGTGACGTGGCATCTCGTTGTAGTTTTGGGGAGCATCTTTACATGTGTCTGTTGACCATCTGTATGGTGTCTTTGGAAAAATGTCTGGTCATGTCTTCTGCTCATTTTGAAACTGGGGTTTTTTGGAGGGGGGTGTTGACTTGTATCAATTTTTTATACATTGTGGATACTAACCCTTTACTGGATTTGCAAAACATTTGCAAATATGTTCTCCCATCCCAGAGGTTGCCTTTTAGTTTTGACGGTTTCCTTCACGGTGCAAAAGCTTTGTAGCTTGATGTAGTCCCCATAGTTTGTTCTTGCTTTGTTTCCCTTGGCTCAGGAGACAGAACTAGTAAAATGTTGCTACAGCCACAGTCAGAGAAATGACGGCCTGTGCTCTCTTCAAGGATTTTTTTTTTATGGTTTCAAGTCTCACACTTAGGTCTTTAATACATTTCATTTGTGTGTATGGTAAAGAAATTGCTCCAGGTTCATTCTTTGCATGTGGCTTGTCCACTCTTCCCAACACCATTTGGTGAAGAGACGGCCTTTTCCCCACTGCATAGTCTTTCCTGTTTGTGGAAGATGAACTGACCATACAGTGGTGGATTTAGTTCTGGGTTTACGGTTCTAGTCCATTGAGCTATGTGGCTACTTTTTACGCCAGTACCCACCATACTGTTCGGATTACTACAGCTTTGGAATAAAATTGAAATCTGAGATTGCGATACCTCCAGGTTTCCTCTTTCGCAATATTGCTTTGGCCATTCAAGGTCTTTTGTGGTTCTATACAACGTTTAGGATTGTTTGTCTAGCTCTGTGACAAATGCTGTTGGTACGTTGACAGGGATTGCATTACATCTGTAGATTGCTTTGGGTAGTGTAGACACTTTCAAAATAAGTATTCTTCCCATCTATGAGCATCGGATGTCTTTCTCTTTCCGTCACCTTCAATTTCTTTCGTCAGTGTTTTACGGTTTCAAGAGTACAGGTCTTACAAAATTTGGACCCCGTTTTAAAAAAGCTTTCCGTTCGCTGTTTTGCCTCCACCTCTCCTAACCTGTGAAATCTCCAGGAAAGACCCAGTCTGAGTTTCCATAACCAAGGGTGACAAGCAGGGAATTCTCTGAAATGGTTGAAAATTAAATCTACAAACGTTACCACAATGACTTCTCACCTCACATCTGTCAGAATGGCTCAATTTCAACACACAGGAAACAACAAGGGTTGCTCAGGGTGTGGAGAAAAAACAACCCTTGCGCACTGGTCGGGATGTAAATTGGTATCGCCACAGTGAAATCCAGTATGGAGGGGCCTCAACAAATTAAAAATACAAATACCATAGGATCCAGTAATTCCACTACTGGGTATTTCGTTACCCAAGGGAAATGGAATACTAATTTGAAAAGATATATGCACCCCTATCTCTATTATAGCATTATTTACAATAGACAAGATATGGAAGCAACCCAATTGTCCATCAACAGATGAACAGACCATGTACACACACACCCATACACACACACACACACACACACACACACACACACACACACACACACTGGAATATTACACAGCTATAAAACAGAATGAGATCTTGCCGTCTGCAACAACATGGATATACCTAGATGGTATGAGGCTAAGTGAAATAAGTCAGAGAAAGACAAATCCTATATGATTTCACTTCTATGTAGAATCTAAAAAAGGGAACAAATGAGCAAACAGAGAAAAAGCAGAAACAGACCCAGAAATGCCTTTCTAAACAACTCCCCTAATCCTGGGTCCTTCATTCCTGTCATTCGCCTTTATCTTACTTGGCATAAACCCCCATATTCTGACGTCTCTTCTTGAACTCTTATTCCTATCCAACTCAGTGTTGTTCTTCTTGAAACCTGCTCTCCTCTGCTAATTCGATTCTTACTCTCCTTCATTGTATTCATAAGATACACTCTCCCGCTTTCTATTATTAAAACACTTGCCTGCAAGATGAAGACAAAAAAGAAACAAGTAAAGGAAAGAAAGAAACCAAGAAAAGAACCGAATTAAAATCTCATTTCTGTCACTTATCATATCCAAATAGGTCACTTCAATCTCTTTTGAGTTTCAAGTTCTCCATGGAAACAACCATTGGGCAAGGAGGTTAAACAGAGGTTGAAGTACCAGAGGGTATTTTGATGAATTAATCTCTGAGGTTCCCTAAATCGTGAGATTCTAAGTGCTTTTGATTTGGCCTCTGGAAAAATGGAGAGTCCTTCGCTGGCAGAAGTGGAAAAATTAATGGAAAAAAAATACCAAGAAAACCAGAGAAGAAAGTTAAAAGGCAAAAACACAGTACAGAAAAGTCATGGGGAAACACAACTCCAAACAAAGAGAAAGCTTCCTAGAACTAGTCAAGGGTACTAGCCCAAAGGGAAACCAGACTGGGAACTTAGGCAACAGAGAATCATAGAGCAAAATCCTCGAAAGAGAGGCTGAATTTAATTAATGTAACATGGTCTACAACTAGATATCCTTCCCTTACAGAAAAATCATTTGGCTCAAAAGAGGAGATATCACCACATCTAAGGTGCTGCCTGACAAGATCTTGCTTATTATGTAAAAACTGTGACACCATGGCCATAGTTGACATCCACCCTTAAATCTCTGATGGTAAAAGCAAGGGACTAGTTGCCACTGCACTAATGACTTTTGTCAGCACTAGTGGTCAAATATATAAGGGCAAATGCTTGGACTAACCTGGATTCTTAAGAAAACCCTCAATTAGAGTTCTGACATCATTACCTTTGACATTCTGAGTTGATCTGCACTAGGATCTCTATCTTCATCTCAGAGCTGCTGAGGAACCAGAGAATGGATGTGGAAGCTTCACGGGCTGATGGGCAAAGTCCTCAGCTACTCATTAACTATGCAATCATGGGGCGAGTAATCCACCTCCCTGAACCACATTTGCCAAAGAAATAAAAGGTAGGCTACAACAACACAGCTACTTTGCAAAGCTATGCAGTGACTATATAACTGAACAGATGTTACCCATAAGACATAGTGTCTAGTCCAGGGTAGAACACACAACAACTGCTTTTGTTCTCTGCGTTCCCTTAGGAAACACATAATTTTCACTTCATTCATTTCCTTTCCTTTCCTTTCCTTTCAATTTCCATTTCATTTCATTTCATTCCTTTATACTTTGAGAGTGAGTGCACACAGAAAGAGGGGAAGAGATCCCATGGAGCCTGTCAGCGCAAAACCCGACGTGGGGCTTGAACTCACAAACCTGAGTGGAAATCAAGAGTCACACCCTTAACCGACTGAGCCCCCCAGGTACCCCAACAAATGTGATTTTTACAAATCCATAAAAATCCTACCTGGTTATAGAGTCTTCCTCAGCATTCTTATCTCCTCCTAGAGAAGAAAGCAAAATACATGTTAAATCAACAATCGAAAAATAGAGGAAATTACAAGTGTACGGCTTATGATTTGTTAAAAAGTATGCCTTTGGGACCACACCTGGAAACCGCACTACACTGAATGGTAATTATACGATTGGTAGGGTTCAAGCACTAAGAAATCTTACTTTCTCCTCCTTATTGACCAAAAGCAAGAATAGGTTTTATCAGAATTTGACACCTACAGGTGAACCGATGTTTCCAATGACCATCACTGACTGACTCTATGACACTGGAGAAAAATGGTATCGTTAGGAGAATGATGGTCGTAAGCTGACAATGTCAAACTGAAACTAGCATGATTTTTCTGGACTTCCACTACTAGAGGAGTTAAAAGACAGTATCTTTATTTTGCTCTAACACGGCAGAACTGCCCCAGCCTTCAGTAGAGACTGTTCACTTTTAGGATGAAACACTGCCTCACAAAGTGTGCTCTATAGCTATTGTCCTTTGCAGCATGGCCACACCATAGCAAACACACTCTCCCTGACCTTATTTCCAATGGCAAGGTAAGTAAGAAGGATTTGGCATTCCGCTTTGATAAAGTTCTAACCTCTTGGGACTGTCTTCTTCCATTGCTAGAGAGTCTATCTACACCCACCGCACATCACAGAGGAGGATGATCCCAATGTGAGTGCTATGTAGTGGTTCATGATGTCATTTTTCTCAACCCTCCCCATTAGGTGACACACAGCTAGAGAAATCATGCTTTTTTTCATGGAAGGCATAGGTCATCAGATCCTCTACTGAAGAGCAACAAAACAAAACAAAGGGCAAAGAATGTCTTGAATGCCGACCTTCAATTACCAGGGAATTTTAACTTTCTAAACATTCAAAGATATCCACCGTATGATTCTAACTATATGACACTCTGGAAAGAGCACGGCTATGGAGGTAAGGGTTGGGGTGAATGAAGGGATAAAGGGGTACAGCACAGAGGACTTTTAAGGCAGTGAAACTCTTTCACACGATACCACAAAGGTGGATTCACATCATTACACATTTGTGAAAACTCCTAGAATCTAGAACACCAAGGATGAACACTAATGCAAATTAGAGACTGGGCCTCAAAATGAAGAGTTAGTGTCCATACAAAATGCACCACTGCTCTCAGGGTGCCTGGGTGGCTCAGTTGGTTCAGCATCCAAGTCTGGATCTGAGCTCATGTCATGATCTCACAGTTCATGGGATCAAGTCCTACATCAGGCTCTGTCCTGACAGCACAGGATTCTTTCCCCCCTCTCCCCTGCCCCTTTTCTGCTCACACACATGCATGCTCTCTTGCTCAAAACTAAACCAAGGAACTGAAACAAATATACTACTAAAAATGGACCACTGTCGTGCAAGATGTTGACAACAGGGGAGGCTAGGTGTGTACAGGGGTATGGTATATGGAGACTCTGTACTTTCGATTATATTTTGCTGTGAACTTAAAACTTCTGTAAAAATAAGGCTTCTTAAATGCATAAAACAACACCAACAACAACACATGGTATCCACTGAAGCTACTCTTAGCATATATTAACGCATGATACAGTCACCTTGAAAATTAAGACAGAGATCAAAGTAACACAATAGGGGGACTGTCTCCTATATGGAAGTATATGAAAATACATACAGCAAAATACAAAAATACAAAAGTTATTTGTATACTTAGGCAAGAAAACAATTGGTGAATATGATCAAATATCTTGTAAGTATAAACAGGGATTCAGGGGCGCCTGGGTGGTGCAGACGGTTAAGCATCTGACTTCAGCCAGGTCACGATCTCGCGGTCCGTGAGTTCGAGCCCCGCGTCAGGCTCTGGGCTGATGGCTCGGAGCCTGGAGCCTGTTTCCGATTCTGTGTCTCCCTCTCTCTCTGCCCCTCCCCCGTTCATGCTCTGTCTCTCTCTGTCCCAAAAATAAATAAAAAAAACGTTGAAAAAAAAAATTTAAACAGGGATTCAGCACTATGAATCAAACCTGGGTTTTCCATATAATTAAGAGATTTTATTCTAATTTTAAGTCGAAAATCATTACATTTACCATATGTAAGAGTCATAATGAAAGCTTAGCCACATAAAAAAAGATTATAATGACCTAATATTGCCCTAGTAATTTTTGTGCAAATACCTACTTCATATGGATGATGAAACTGAAACCAGTACCATGGTAACCATCATATTACTTGCTAGTGCAATAAACTCTTAAGACAGCACCAAAAATTAAGTCAGGGCTATAATTCCTATGCAGAACAGGTTTCATCCAGCGGGCCAAAGAGGGCTACCCTCAGAACATCCTGCTTGAATGACTGGCCCTTGGTGGTTCCCTGGGATCTTGGATTTCAGGAGGGTTCCCACCATTCCCTAGCTGGTTAAGAGTCGCTCACTCTGCCTAAGTGCTGGTACAATCAATGTGCTTCAGGCCGCACACTTGATTTCCTTCTGGAAACCTGGAATTTGGGGACATGCTAAGGAGAAGATGGCTATGTGATTAGCATTTGATGAAACCTCGGGCACTGAGTATCCATAAGCCTCGTACTGGCCCACAACATTTCACTTGTGCTGTCCTAATTTCATGCTGGAGGAATTTAGCACATCCTACTAACTCCATAGAGAAAGGATTCCTGGAAGCCTGCGCTTGGTCTCCTCTGGACTTCACCCCATGCACGATATTGCTCGGTGCAGATTGGCCTTTCTAGCCTGTCCCCATACCAAATCACAGGCATGACTACAACTATATGCTGAGGTCTGTGAGCTCTTCTAGTCAATAATCAAATCTGGGTGCCGTTAGGGTGCCTCCAACACAATTGCGTTGTATGAAATCTTTATTATTTGGGTTGATGTCTTACACGTGGTTACAGTCAGAAGGTTATGTCACAGAATACCTTTCCTGGAAACTCTTCTTCTTGGTATTTGCCTTGAAAAGTCCTACATTCCTATATACCCATTTGAAGAAAGGTTCAAAAGGAATAGATGAAATCTTGATGTCAGAAAGCGTGCAACAAGCAACAATCCTATTTTACTCAGAAAAAAAAAAAGAGAGAGAATCCTGGTGGTTGCCACTATGTTCTACCATATACAAGTTCCTCTCAAATATGAAAAATCAGTTAACTTTCTCCCACACACTAGGACTTAGTTCATTTTTTCTGGCAGATAGGAATCAAGAGAAGTAACAGGGATTGTTCTAGAAAAAACAGAACTATCAGATGCAGTATAAAAACATACTACTGATTATAGTTTTTTGTTTGTTTCCTTTCCTTCATTTCTTAGAAAATTAAAAAATAGTTCACCTATTAAAGGCAGTTATTGCCAAGATAATCAAAAGTCATAATTACTGTGTCCTCATTCCTGCTGCTCTCCTCTGTTCATCTGATAAAGTCCTACTCATTCTTCACGTCCAATTGAAATGCCTGCACACAACCTGGAAACCTCGGAATCTTCTGAGAGTTCTCTCTCACCCCCTAACTTTTTATAGTCAGGAATCACAAATTCGTATTAAGTATACTGTTTCGGTCTCTGCTTTATCTTTCCCCTGCCAGCGCCCTAGTCAAACATGAGTTCTTAACTGATGATTTTCGCAGGGAAAAAAAAAAGGCACCAAATATTATTCTTATTTCTTAAATGATTAAAACAAAGTTAACCAAAACAAATGAGAAAGACACAAGGCCCAGAAAGAAAAATTAATGGAATAAATTGAACCCCCTGACGTTTTCAATCTACACAGCTGAAAGTTTCATAATGGCCTAATACTAGGCTAAGGAAACAGGAGCTTCCTTTGCCTCCCAGTCTCTTTATGTGGTTTCCTATAACCTATCCTCCATATGAGGCTTCAGCAAACTACGGCCACAGGCCAAATCCTACCTGCCATCTGGTTCTGTAAACAGTGTTCTTGGGGCATAGTCCCATGTCTTCACTTGCATACTGCTATGGCTGCTTTCACACTACAAGGGCAGAGCTCAGAGACCACATCACCTAAAACATTCACTGGCTCTTTAGGAAAAAGGCTTGGTGATCTGTATTTTATGCATCAACCGGAGTGTCCTAACTCAAATCTAATCTTATTAGTCTTCTGCCTCAAATCCTCCAAAATCCCTGCATCAAATACTGCTGGCTCCCTCCCTAAGAGCCATTGCACAGTCTTCATTCTTGCTAGAGAATCACAACTTTATTTGGATATTTATTGTCTCCATACACAGAGAAGGTGGCCTCACCCCGGCTTCAAAAAGAGAAAGGATTATTCTAAGCCAATCACAGAACCTGATTTACCAGGGACCCGTTGCGAATGAGTGTGTGACCTAACCTAGTCTTTAAGATGTTAGAGGAAGTCTGCTGCAAGCCTCTTCCTAGTGAAAAGAAACACCCAAAGGAAAGCAGTCCTTCCCACCCACTGGAAGTTGCCGTGCGAGAATGTGACACCTGGAGCCGTGGCTAATTAGCCACCCCGGAAAGGAGAAAGAAAAATACCACCAGCTCCAAACCTGAACAAGAGACGACTGGCATCCTGATGACATCACTGAACCATCAAAACATTTCTGGTTCCTGCTGTTTTAGTCACTGTTAGACGTCACCCATTAATGCCGCTAAAAGCATTCTACCGAAGAAATTGCCCGAGGCCTATCGGGGAAGATCTACTCCTTCCTACAGCACTAAGAAACTTCCATAAGCTTGTCTTACCTAGGTATTCACCCCATTCCCAACCATTGTCCTAGCACACGTTTTCTACCAGCAAAACCCAGCTGCTCATAAATCCCGCTAAGGTCACTCGCACACCTTCGCCTCTGCACTGCTGTGTACCCCGCCAAGCACGTAATCGTGACAGTTTGCAAATGTCGGCCCTTCTGCCTCTCTACCTGGCAAACTGAACGAGTCACTCTGCACGCTTACCGTCGATTCTACCCAGTCCTTGAAAACTCGGATTCCTCACCGGGAACTTACGGTACCTGGAACAAATGCCAATACAAAATAACAATGATCACTACAAGCTCTACGAGACTCTGGCACCTAGTAAGCACTAAATAGAGTAAATAACACAAAGGACAGTGCTGAAAACAAACTCCTGGGGTGCAGAGCCTGGTTTTGGAACGTTTGTATTCTACAACAACAGGATAACACTTAGTAGCTAACAGGCACTGAAGAGTTACTTGTGAAGTGAACAAATGGACATGAATAAATTAAACTCCTTTGAAAATTCTTCTTACAAACCACAGAAACTTTTCTGTTTCAAAAACCGCAGGGACAGCTCTCTTCTGTTATGAGCACCTTAATGATCCCAACGCTGTCTGCTCGATCTTTGGATCCATCTTTGGAAGCCCCCTCCCCCAGGATCGCGCCCCGAGCCCCCGCCCCCGCCTGCGGCACCCACCTCCTTCTTGACGGTGCGCAGCAGCCTCTGTCGAGGGTCCGCCTCTGTGGGACAAGACGAGGGGGCACACGGTCAGCCCCGCGCTGGGGCCGGGGCTGCCGTCCCGCCGCCCGCTCGCCCTGCGCCCGCTTAGCTGCGGCGCCGGAGGCCATGGCCGCGCGCGCTGCGTTCCAAGCCCAGGCGGCGGCGGGGCCTGCTCTCTGGCCGCGCAGCGTCAGCCGCGTTCGGCGGGGCCGAGCGCCCGGTTACGTCAGGCCGCGCCGCGCCTCCGCCCGCGCCGCGCCTCCGGTGGGGCGCCGCCGCCGCCGCCGCCGCCGCCGCGCCTCCGGTGAGGCGCCGCCGCCGCCGCCGCCGCCGCGCTTCCGGTGAGGCGCCGCCGCCGCCGCCGCCGCGCTTCCGGTGAGGCGCCGCCGCCGCCGCCGCCGCGCTTCCGGTGAGGCGCCGCCGCCGCCGCCGCCGCGCTTCCGGTGAGGCGCCGCCGCCGCCGCCGCCGCGCTTCCGGTGAGGCGCCGCCGCCGCGCTTCCGGTGAGGAGCCGCCGCGCTTCCGGTGAGGAGCCGCCGCCGCACATCCGGTGAGGAGCCACCGCCGCCGCCGCGCTTCCGGTGAGGAGCCGCCCCCGCGGCCGCCGCGCTTCCGGTGAGGAGCCGCCGCCGCCCGCCGCGCAGCCTGGCCCCTGGCGGGAAGGTCCTCGGGGCGTCGCACGCTCTGGGCCCCTACCACCAGCAGCCCCGCCTCCGCGGGAAGCCCCGCCTCCCACGCCCGGCGGCCCAGCGCCCACTCCCCCTCCTTTGGGCAGGGCGGAAATGCAGCGTTCAGGCCCAGAGCAGCTCCTGGCCGGGCTGCAGGGAAGTGGCCTGAGGCGGTGGAGCCTGTTACTGACACGCTCCAAGCCCCATGGTTCCCGTCTTTAAATGGATGTAATAGAGGCGCCTGGGTGGCTCAGTCGGTTGAGTGTCCGACTTCGGCTCAGGTCATGATCTCACGGTTCGCGGGTTCGAGCCCCGCGTCGGGCTCTGTGCTGACTGCTGAGAGCCTGGAACCTGTTTCCCATTCTGTCTCCCTCTGTCTGTGCCCCGACTCCGCTTGTGCTTTGTCTGTCTCTAAAATAAACAAACATTAAAATATATGTGTATGTATCCAATGGATGTACTAGGACCACCTCTTCGGAACGATACCAGACGCAAACGAGATAGTGAATATAAAGCACTTAACAGAGACCTAGGAAAAAACACCCGCAACCATAAAAGCTGCCGTCATCATCATCATCATCATCAGTATTATTATTACTGAGTCCTCCAAGACACAGTGGCTCTCCACCCAGATTGGCCGGGCCTTGCGTGGCTCCCTCCCCCGCACGCAGGTCACTGGGAGAGTGGCAGAGAGGGATCCTTCCAGGACCCCAATAGGGCACTTGTCTGCCAGGACTGAGTCAGCCAAGACCCTTTGCGACAAACGCTCCTTCCACCAGGTTCCTGACCGCGTCCACCCAGACGGCACCTCGGGTTTACAAACGTTTATTGACACCTACCACAGGCCAGGTTACTGTACTAAGGATACGGGAGTGAGCAAGTTGGGCAAAAGCCTGCCCTCACAGGGCGTAGGAGGTAGACAGAAAAACAAATAAGCAGATGATGTGGGATGTTGGAAGTTTCTGGAGAAAACTGAAGTAGGCAAAGGAGACAGGTGTATTTTTGAAGTAGGGTGCTTGAGGGAGGCCCCATGAGGAGATGCCATTGAGCAAAGAGGAGAAGCGTAGATTGGGGGATTTCTGGAGGAAGAGCATTCCAGGCAAAGGGAACAGCAAGTGCAAAGGCCCTGAGGTAGCAGGGTGCCACTGGGTGGGACAACTAGCTAGGAGGCCAGTGGGGCTGGAGTGGCATGAACAAGAAGGATTGGCAGTCTTCCAAGGTCCTGTTAAGGCTTTGAAGTCCGCTTAAAGGACTTGCATCCTGCCCTCGAGAGCCCCCCCGGGTTTCAGCCCTCCGGTCACTAGGACTGGGGACAGCTCAGAGCAGCCCTCTTGCTGAGGAGATTCAGAGCCCCTTGTCTCCATGTGTCAGTGTCCTAAGCCAGAGAAGAGGATTTTGACTAGCCGAGGGAAAAGAAAAGAAGCTGGAAGGATAATGGGCATTCCCCGAGTCCAAGGGGGGCCTGGAGGACTGGGCTGAAAGCAAGGTAGCCCCAGAAAGAGAGACCCTTGGGAATAGTCGCCTGGCAAGGACAGAGTGGTTAGGGTGCCACCACTCAGGGGGAAGGAGCTCCAGCTGTTGGAGGTTCCCGTTCCAAGGACGGAGCATCCTACTGGCCTGGCCTGAGACCTACGCCTGCTTCTTGCTGGGCAAGGGGAGCCTCAGCCACAATCCCACCACCCCACTATCTCCACCGAGAGTCCCCGGGGGGCCCAGAGAATGCGAAATGGTTGCTTGGTAACCAACACCCCCCCCCCCATATACTAGAACCCTATATGGAGGACCTACTGTGTGCCAGCCACTGCATCAAGGGCTTTAGGGTTTGGGTTGCCTGCTTTCACCACAACACGGACATGAGCCCAAGCTTCACTTTTGGCCTCTTAATATTATCTTCTTCAATATATTACATTGTGAAAGGTGACATGAAATAGTCACTTATGTCAACAGGTTTTCCAATGGAGCCAGAGGCCAGGAAGGAGATGGGCCTTATGCACATCCTCACCGGTAGGAGAAGCACAATGTTGGAACCGGGCCAAACACCTGCAGCTTGCTACAGTGAGAGACCCCGCTTAGTGATAGCCTTAGAAACCAGGTACGGTCACCAAGTTTACTTTCCTGCCACCAACACCAGTCTTGGTCATCAGAATTCGTAGTAAATGACTTATACAAGCATTCCCTCTTGTCTTCAAAAACCTCTTACTTTTATTCCCTGGATGGGGGTGGGGAGGGTAGAGGCACTCTTTTGGTTGCTGCCCACAGGTGTCTTTCCCAAACTGCAATTCTGAGACCCCAAATTAATAACCTTGCTTTTATTTCAGCTCTGCCTCTTCTCTCAGTTGACAGCTTACATCCTGCATTTGCTAAGTAGGAATGCACAAATGCTTTCTTCACAGCTTCTAGGCCTCTGAATTTTGATACAATTTTAAACCTGTGGGGGTGGTGGGCGGAGGAATTCAAGCACAGCACAAAGCATCTTGATATATTGATCAACTGAATTCATCAGTTGTTAACTGCGATTCATCAACTCTTAACATTTGCTGCCTTAACTTGATGTTCTCTGCCTCCCTCTTTTTACAACAAATTGCACACATTGATTGTATACATCTTGATGAATTTTCTCCTATGCACTCCCCTGTGATACCATCACTATAACGAAGGTACTAAACATATTCATCACCTCCAGAAATGGGTGTGTGTTCTTTCGTGGCTATTTGTTTCTTTGGGTAGGAACGTGTAGCATGTGATCTCTCTCCTAGAAGCAGAGGCGTGGGAACAAGGTGTGGGAGGGAAACATGAAGGAAGCAGAGAAGGAGCACTTGATGTGATTTTATGGAAGGTGGTGTAGACGGCCATCCCTTTTACCCAGGTTTCTCCATCACTTTGCAGAGGCCTGCTAATTATTCCTCTTCTCATCCTTTCCCTCTCTGTGATCCTTTCTTCATTATCTTTGCACAGATTCTCGGCGCTTTCTTTTTGTCTTAATTAGGCTTCTTGGTGGTTTGGCCGCTTAGCTGCTATCTTGATTTCTTAAAGAACCACCTTAGTTTTTTCACCCTCCATTTTGCCAGCCTCTTCCATTAGGTTTATTTTGGTGTGTGATTGTGTTTTCTCATTTCAGGTGTAAATAAATCCATACATACATAAGTTCATGCAAGAATGTGTGTAGATCCAGTATATGTACAGACTGTATATCCAAATTGCATTTAGTCGTCTACCGCTTTTTGACTGTTTATCCCCAGTTTTCCAACTTAAATACCACCTTCTCTCCCACTGCCCTCCACTCCTTTTTTCTTTATTATTTTTTTTTTTTGGCCCAGAAAGAACACTGGCAGATTCCTGCATGTCATCAGGAAGGTAATGATAATCAGATCAACTCTGTGGCAGTTGGGGTTGTTTATAAGAGTTATAAGTCAGGGGCGCCTGGGTGGCTCAGTCAGTTGAGCGTCCGGCCACCAGCTCTTAGATGAACACTGGCAAGCCCATCCTCTGCCCAGTTGAATTGCCCATAATAACTGGGAGCCCGTTGCTTTGCCTGAGCCCACCTATGCAGTAAATGTTCAAGAGTTATGGGGGCGCCTGGGTGGCTCAGTCGGTTGAGCGTCCAACTTCAGCCAGGTCACGATCTCGCGGTCCGGGAGTTCGAGCCCCGCGTCGGGCTCCGGGCTGACAGCTCAGAGCCTGGAGCCTGCTTAGGATTCTGTGTTCTCCCTCTCTCTCCGCCCCTCCCCCACTCACACTCTGTCTGTCTGTCTGTCTGCCTCTCAAAAACAAGTAAACATTAAAAAAAATTTATGTTTGGGGCGCCTGGGTGGCTCAGTCAGTTGAGCATCCGACTTCGGCCCAGCTCACGATCCCGCGCCTCGTGAGTTTGAGCCGTGTGTTGGGCTCTGTGCTGACTGGCTCAGAGCCTGGAGCCTGCTTTGGATTTTGTGTCTCCCTCTCTCTCTCTGCCCCTCCCCTACTCTGTCTCTCTGTCTCCCAAAAATAAATAAACCTTAAAATTTTTTTTTTTAATTTTCCTTTTAAGTAATCTCTGCACCCATTTGGGGCTCAACTTCACGACTCCCAGATCAAGAGTCACACACTCCATGGATCGAGCCAGCCAGGCGAGCCCTCATTACTTTTTACAAAATCTAACTCTGAGAATATATTTATTGCATTCACACCAGTGGGGGCTGTGCCTAATTCCTTATAGATAGATAGATAGCGACCCTTTAACATTGGGTTCAAAGAGATTGGGAGGAATCCTCCTTTTTCTTAGAGAGACTTAATAGACATGGCTTAAGACAGGGTTTCTTAAACTGGGCTCTGTTGACATTTTGCGCAAGGTAAGTCTTGTGAGGAGCTGCAGGATGCCTTACAAAGTGTTTAGCTGCATCCCTGGCCTCAGCCTGCCAAATGCCAGCCGTGCCTTCCCCACTGTTGACACCTTAAATGTATCCAGAATTTGCCAGAGGTCCCCTGGGGGCCCAATTTCTCCCTGATCGGGGACCACCAGAAGCCAATATCATGTGTCCCAGAGAACTGGGAAGGTACTCTCTCCAGGTACAATAATCTAGTATGTACCTGAATTAAGTAACAGTAATATTGGACTAATGGGGCATTGAGAGGATGTGAATACAGTGAGTGAGAGAGGGAAACTCCAATGTAAGTCTGGAGGCCAGGATTCAAGGGGAGGTGAGGGGAGCGCTGAATTCTTTTAGTTAGTTTAAACGATTCCTATACGGTCATTAAATTAATTGGTTTCTCACATTTTAAAGGAGATGGCCAAGGAGATAGCAAGATGGAGAATTTAGATGATTAAACCATTACTGAGTGCCTACCATCCAATCCATGCTTGGCAACACGGATGTGGTTTTGTCACACACTGACTCTGGGTCTGGAGATTCCAGGCAGAGATGTGATTCTCAGGACTCAGTCTGACAAAGTGGATTATTTCATTATGTTCCTAAAGTAGAGCCTAGGAGATCCTGAACGTACCGTCCACTCTATTGCTGTGCTGTGAATGATCTCTATCTCCACTCTCCTCTATGGTAGCAACCAGCTCTGAGCGGCTCTCGAGCCCTTGAAATGTGGTCGCGTTTCATGTGTCACAGTGGAAATCTTAACATTTTGGATGTATCGGATCAAAAATATGTTACTCACATTAGCTTCACGGTTTTTGATTTTCCTTTTTCCAGTGTGTTTACTGGCAAAGCCAAAACTATGTATGTGCTTTGCATAATTTTTATCAGAGAACAGTGACCTAGAAGGTGGAGAATTGTGCCCTGTTGGAATCCTGAAAGTCACCCTTGTCCTGGGTTCATGTCTAGGCCAGGTAGTACATGCAGACAGAACGGGGGATCCTGCTAAGTCTGGGTCCTCCTTGCATCTCAGCTCAAAGCCCTGGACATTTTTTTTCTTTTTTTGCAATGTAAATACATATCTTTATTACTTAATTTTATACATTTATAACATTTATATTAATTTAATACCTTCCCTATTGTTTTTCTGAGTAAAACATACATACAATGGCAGAGTAGAAAATCTTAAGATTTAGGACATATAAAATTAATAGAAGTCTGATTCTACCATTCAAAAAGAACACGATAACGTTTCTGTTCACCTTTCCCATATTGACACAAGAAAATTTTACCTTAGTTTTAGTTGAAATTTTTCTTTTTATTTTCTTAATGTAAATATTATTTTAATTACTATTTTTCATTTTATGACTTTTTCTATATGTACCATCCCGGATTCTGAACTTCTAGACTAATTTGGTAGAGAAAAAACATGTGATTAATGTAGCTGATAGTTTTTTTGTCAAAAACACAGGCATGTGTGTTTCAGGGAAGAGCTAAAGGTAAACTCCTTGTCCCACACCTTTGCTAAGAAAATAAATATGCCTTCTATGTAATTACTCTACATCACATTGTGTTTATAGTTAATGGGTCTATAACCTGACTAAATTACTTTAAGATATAATGATTACTTCTAGTATTTCATCTGGGACAAATTTTGAACTTCATTCTAGAGGTGTCCTTGGACTGAGGTTGGTAGAAATGGGTATGGATTGTGTTTTAAATAAAAAATGGGACCTCTCTCTATTCTCAAAATATTCTCTTTTTCCCTCTTCACCCTGAAATTTTGACTAGTGATTATAATTGTTGTTGGAGGGGTCAGGTCATTTCCCTTCATGTAATTTATTTTCAAAACAGAGAATGACAACGTGTGAGACCAGGATTCAGCTTTTGAAACACAAGCACTTAATCTCCAATGGTGCCCCTGTCTCTGTAGAGATGCACCTGTCCACCCAGCAGAAGTTGGACGGTGTGCACCTGCATTCCCCATGAAAGCTCTGTTGCCATGGCGATGAAATGATGTAAGATGCCCGTTTTTTCCAACTGCCAGTCTCTGAGCTGAGCAGTTCAACTCTGATAACGAGTGAGTTCTCAGATCTGTACCTAGTGTCTTCGAAGATGGGCAATCTGATTTGTTGCTGCGGTGGTATGTTCATAAAGATCTTCTTAACACTGTCTGCTACTAACTGGACAGTTAGCTGTTGCTCAAAATATTTTTTCATGGTTTAAAATCTCCTCTCTCTATCTGGTCGTACGGAGTTATGGATATGTTTTGTAGTTTTGTTTTATCTCTTGATTTTCGGTTATTCCATCAAGATAGCTCCCTTGATATTTTTTCTCCATTGAGAAAAATGGACTATATCCTGCACCCCTTTCTTGTCACCACTAGGTATTCCTAGGAGAAAACATACGGCAATGTCTATTGTAATGTAGGATCTTTTAAAACTCCAAAAGTATGTATTCAAATTACTCATTACAGAAATGTAGAGTGGATCCAGAATGGTTGATATGGAAGGTATCCATCATTGTTTTTAACATGCTTTCCCTATACTCTTTATACCAAAAAGGGGTATTGGGTTCAGTATTTGGGGAGATGTGTTCCTTCATTCACATAAAGAGTTGTCCAAAGAGACCCGAACAATATGAGAGTTTCAACCATTTGTGGCCCCCAAACACACATTTACTTTTATCCTTTGGGTGTTATCCAGAATTACACTGTGTACATTGGATCACTCTGGAGAACAATCATGAATATTTCTGGTCAAGGGCCACAGAGAGTGGGATCCAGGGGTCACCAACAGCTTTTTTTTTCTTTTTTCTTTTCTTTTGTGTTCCTTTTTCTTTTATGCCTCTGATTCTGGCAAAACTAAATTATGTTGAGGTAAAATGATAGTTTTTAGGCAAAGCAAAGCAGCTGTGTGTCATAGAACAATGGTCTGGGAACTCAGAGTCCCAGGTTTGAATCCACCTCTGGAACTTGAAAAATTGTAAGGTCTCGTTTAATATCTATACCCTCTAATGAATCTTTCTGACCACTTGTCATACACCGCACACTTTCCATGCAATAATTCATTCAATGCCATCACAAACCTATGTGATGGTTTGTTACTCTTCCTACTTCTCAGGAGGAGAAACTGAGGCACAGAGATTCTTGTGTCCAGGGGCATGAACTCCTAAGAGTCAGGATGTGAACCCAGGCCTGTGGTCCCAATGCTCATGCTTTAACTACTGAGCTGCACTTCTACTTAGCCATGGGATCACTGGCTGTGCAAAGCAATTCCAGCATGTGTGTGTATGTCAGGAATCACCTGGACCAAGGAAAATCCCACATGCTATCTACTATTATGAGGTAGTCTCTGTGGTCCCATAGCCCAGGGAAACTCTCAAGCCAGATTATTATAGAACTTGCCGTAGTCACTAATATGAAAAGGATCTAGAAATCTTACATGGTTCTGGTCAGTTCAAAGATTCTGAAAGTTTGGAGGCACAAGTTAGGAAAACCTGGTCAAATTCTGCCAGTGCTGAGCTACTCCTCAGCACTTGGCCTGAGTCCAGTAAGGACTGAGGAGATCCTTTAGAGGTGTTGGATGGCATTGTCAATACGAGTGAGCCCTAGTAATGCTGAAGTTCTGTGAGCCTACCCGTGAGACAACGAAAATGAAGCCTCGAAGTACCAATTCACAATGAACCTTGTGCCATCACCCTCATCGCTGCTCCCTTGTACAGCTGAGTTAGAGAGCTGGTCAGCGCCTGCTCAGTCAGTTTCATGGTGTGGTCATTCTTCAGGACACGGCACAAATCTGATTAAGAATCGGGAACATGACGGGCTGGTGCCTTACTCAGCTGCTGGAGCATGCATCTCTTGCTCCCTGGGTGACGAGTTCAGGCCCCGTTGCATGTGGTGTGTGAAGACTCATTCAGGAAAAAAGATCCAGGGACATAATGTAGTATATTCGGTAACATTATCAGCATGAGCCCTAAAAACAGCTTGATTCCCAAGAACTACACGCTTTAGGGGCCGTGACCAATAAGAACTCAAACATTTGATTACTAGCCCGGTGTCCATCCTCCTTGTCTTGACACTCTCACCCATGCTCCAGTGGGGCCTTTGCTCCTTAATGAACTATCCCATTGCTTGCTAGTAAATGAAAGCCAATAGCTGACATGCTTAATGAATACATATCCGGGTAGCATCGCAAGGCAAGACTAGAAGAAAAATAGCACATAATTAATAATACTGTTTGGTTTTCAGTGGTGGGCTTTCCTTATGTACAATTTGTTAATCATTCATGAGCTTCATAACAAAGGATTTATGATTAAACAACACAGACTGCTGTGCCTAGATTTGAATCTAGTCTCTCAGTAAAGGGTTGGTTATAATCACCTGGGAGAGTCCTTAGGGAGAGTCATGGCGGTGGAGAGGGAGGAGCCTTCTCCAGGCCGTGGGTATGGAGGGGTCCATCTAAAAGGAGATGGGACATGGGCCCCTGCCACTGCAGGGTCTCAAGAAGGATGAGGAGTCCGTACAGATCAGATTTTGGGGAAGGAGGAGGAACTGGGAAGGGGCCCACTCAGAGCCAGTACAGCCCCTGCCCTCCACCAGCCAGGCCTTAGTCCTGGCTGCTCAGATGGTTCCACAGACCAATAGTCAGTGCCACGTTAAGTGTCCCAGCCTACACTCAATAAACCATCAAAGCACCAGCCCGATGGGCCAATTTGGCAGTTAATTCACAGTAGCTGCTCAGCCAGGCTTAGTCAACTGAAGGGAAGCTAATTCTGGGCAGAGCCGTCACGTGACAGTTGGTTTGGAATGTCGTGGCTTCAGAGTCAGCTTGGG
Source organism: Prionailurus viverrinus (assembly GCF_022837055.1). Classification (NCBI taxonomy): domain Eukaryota; kingdom Metazoa; phylum Chordata; class Mammalia; order Carnivora; family Felidae; genus Prionailurus; species Prionailurus viverrinus. Next base: position 225,780 of record NW_025927638.1, on the reverse strand, counting down.
AGCTGAGCAGACCCCTGGCCACTGAAAGTGGCCAAGTGGCCGTTGGGGAAGGCTCCTTGTGAGAGCCCTGGAAGTGTGGAGGCCGAGTGAGGATGGCCACTGTTGGGCTTCCCCTGCTCCTTCAGAAGGGCTTCACTTGGTGGTAACTGCATTGTGCAGTTGAACTCTAGGGGTTGAAACCTAGAGTTGGGAGGCTGAGTTAGGATTTGCACTTTTCTCCTAGCTTAGGCACCTCCTCCAGGGCATCAACTGTCTTCCACAGAGACCTTGGGGAGGAAGATTTGATAAAGAGACTGGGGGAGCACCTGGCTCAGGGGTTCAAGGCATGATCTCAGGTGCCCTGGGAAGGTCCCAGATTTTCAGGGATCTCTGTCCCCGGGCAACATCTACATTCCTATCCTGGACCTCCCACTCTTCGGAATAGTGAATCTTGGTGAGTCACTTAATCTCTCACAGAAAATATGGGTCACAGGCCCTGCCCTCTCTGCCCCACGGGGTTGATATGGGGATCCCAGGAGGTGGTAACAGGACTTCCCCATGAGCTGTAAAGCGTCCTAGCCATGGACAGGATGAAAAGGAAGCTTCCATCCTCCTTTGTCCTGTAGCCATCCAAGTCCCCACTCTAGATTCAACCACTACCAAGTGTTTAGGTTAATGTTCCAGACATTTAGTGACTGAACACTTAAACACACTGCTTCTGAACCATCGGTCATTTTTTTTCCGAAGACTTTTCCTGCATTTAGTCACTTTCAACTTCATACCATAGCACTAGTAAGCAGCCCCTAAGAAAGTTTTCATTGTGCAGTACAGGGAACTTAGGCACAGCCCAACAGGCACCAACCCCATGCTCTCAATGACTGGATTGTTCTGATTTCTATACTGTCTCACCCAGATAAAGGTATTTGCCCAAACAGTGTCTGTTGGAGCTTTTCTTCTTTTTCTTTCGTGGTAAGGGGACTCAACCTACAAACTCACTCTTACTGATTTTCAAGCAGTTCATCACAGGCCCTATGTGGCAAGGTAGGTTTCCAGAACTGACTTCTTTTGTATAAATGAAACTTGGTGCCCCGAACACCAACATTTCCTCCCTTTCCCCTCCCTCCAGCCCCTATTCTATTCTCTGTTCCTATGCATTTGACTATTTTAGGTTCCACATGTAAGTGTCATCCTGCAGTATTTGTCTTTCTGTGTCTGGCTTATTTCGCTTAACACCAAGTCCCCCAGGGCCATCCATGTTGTCACAACTGACAGGATTTCCTTCCTTTTGAAGGCTGAATAGTCACCCATTGTATGGACACACCACATTGTCTTTGTGCATTTGTTCATCAATGGACCTTCAGTTGTTTCGCTATATTAGCTTTTGTGAATGCAGAACACGGGAGTGTAGGTATCATTCAGAAGACCAGATTTCAATACTTTTGGATGTGTTAGCCCAAAGTGGGATTGCTAGATCAAATGGTACTTCTTTTTTAAATGTCTTGAAGCACTTCCATATTGTTTTTTCATATTGACTGCGTCAGTTTACATACTCTGTTGGGCAACTTTTAAAAGGTCATTGATTGATTGATTGATTGATTGAATGAATGATTGAGGGAGCGGGGTGGAATCCCAGGCAGGGATTTGATCCCAGACACCTTGAGATCATGACCTGGGTCGAAATCAAGAGAGGGACACTTAACCAACTGATGAAATAATCAATATGGTCAGGAAGATCGGGCATTCCTGCTGGAATCAGTGTGGAAGCTACCCTTAACCCAGGTTCCCTGCAGGACAGAGGCTTGATGGTGTGGAGAAAAGACAGATTTCTGAGGGGGAAACCTGTGTCTATGTTTACAGTGAGAGAAGACAATGTATTCACGGTGCTGTTGTGTGTGTGTGTGTGTGTGTGTGTGTGTGTGTGTGTGTGTGTGTGTGTGTGTTTGAGACAGGCAAAAACTGAGGGACAGGGAAGCACACAAAGAGAATGAGACACACTCATAAGAGAGAGAGAAACAGGTGAGAGAGAGAGGAGAGATGTGTGTTGACCCAGGAGACACGTACCACTGACACTACACATTACCAATGTCTACACTCTCAAAAAACTACTCATACTGCACACGCCAAGAAATACACTTGAGCGTGGCTCCTCAGTACCATTCAGTCCATGCAGGTAACCAAAGCCTCTGTATGCTCTGGCCAATGTTCACATGTGGAAAAGTCCCTGAGTTATTCTTGAGCACCTCAAACAATATACTGAGGTATATTCTGTGTCCTTCTAGGTGTCCGAAATGAGGAAACACTGCGCGCCAATCATGCAAGGAGGTATGAGGTTGCTGCTGAGGTGAGCTTGCCAGTCTTTCCCTGAGAAACACAAGTGCTATGTTAGAGTCTTTCCAATCAGCTTCTGTGGTAAATATGACAATGTATATTTTCGATGATACTGTTACTATCCGTGATGGGGAGAGTGGAGAGTGGTTGCCTCTAGCCAACGGTCACCTTGGTCAGGGAGACATTGACCACTGGCAGTGCCAAACCTGGTAACAAACAGCGTCCTAGGATGTTTTTCGGCAGCCGCACTTTTTCCTTCTGGGTGAACCATTTTATAGTCTGCATCCTCAGTGTTCTTTAGAGACACATCCCCAGGAGAAACAACTTCTGACAGGCATCCTATTCATTGGCTTTTGTGGCCTTTCACTCGACTGCTGAGTCCCATCTTGTATCGTAAAGACGCAAAGGGAACTGAAGAGTGGTGCCAATAGTGTATGTCATGATCTCACCCTGATGGTGTTTTCTTTCCTAAAATTCAGGTGGCCGAAGGAGCACAGGACACGGGTATGTATCCCGGAAACTGTCTCTTGCTGAGAAAAATGTTTAGCTGGTGATGCAGGTGGGGCATTGTTGTTGACTTCAGTCTGGAGAGCTACCCTAATTCCAGAGGCCAGGGAGGACTGGTGCTTGTGAGTGGGGGGGAAGGACCTACGTCCCAGGTGACAAAACTATGGGATGCTTCTACACTAGGAGAAAGATAATGAATTCCTCGAGTGGGGTGTGTTTTTGTGGGCATGAGTCCCGGGGTGGTTCTGTGTGTGTGTGTGTGTGTGTGTGTGTGTGTGTGTGTGTCTGTGTGTCACGTGATTGTGACTGTGAATGTGTGTTGAGTGTGTTTTCTTGGGAGACACACAGACTAAGCCACACAAAATGAGGCAGACACACTGCAAGAGAGACAGAGACAGAAAGATACATGTGGGTTTGCCCAGAGAACAGGTGTCACTGACACTGCACAATGATTAATGTCTACATTCTCACACACTCCTCCTACTGCACACCTCAAGGAATACTGCTGTGCACGGCTCAGCAGTAACATTTAGTCCATGCAGGTCACCGAAGCCTCAATATGCTCTGGCCCATGTTCATATCAAGGAACAGTCCCTGAGGTATACTTGAGCAGCACCAACATGGTACTGACAGGTGTTGGGGTCTTTCTAGGTGTCCCCGAGGAGGAAAGACGGCGGCCCCGTCCTGTGCCCAGTCACCAGGCTGTTGCTGAGGTGAGCTTCCTGTCTTTCCTTGAGGAACACAAGTGCTTCCGTAGAGTCTTTGCAATCAACATCTGTTGTAAATGTGACAATGTACCGTTGAGGTGATAATGTTATTTTCCCTGTGGGGAGAAACATGTTGTCAATTTCCATGGTTGTTTCTTGCCAACTGTCCCCTTGGTCAGGGGGACATTTTCCACTGGCAGTGCCAAACCTGCTAGTAAACAGCGTCCCAGGATCTTTTTCGGCAGCCGCACTTTTTCCTTCTGGGGGAACCATTTTGTAGTCTGCATCCTCGGTGTTCTTTAGAGACACATCTCCAGGCAAAACGACTTCTGACAGGCATATTATCTTTGCTTTTGTGGCCTTTGACTCAAACACTGTGTCCCATCCTGAATCCCAAAGTCACCAAGCGAACCGAAGGATGGTACACATACTGTACATCATGATCTCACCCTGATGGTGTTTTCTTTTCTAACATTCAGGTGGCCGTAGGAGCACGAGAAGAAGGTATGTGTCCTGGAAACTGTTTCTTGCTGAGGAAAATGTTTCGGGTGAGGTGTAGGTGGGGCATTCTTGCTGTCTTCAGTCTGGAGAGTACCCGGATATCAGGGTCCTGGGGGGACAGGTGCTTGAGTGTGGGGGGGGAAAGACCGACATCCCCGGTGAAATCTATGTCCATGTTTCTGTAGTATGAGAAAGACAAGGGATTCCATCTGTGCGGTGTGACTGTGTGTGCATGAGTCTTGGGGTAGATCTGTATCTCTGTATGTCGCATGATGGTGAGTGTGTATGCGTGCGTGCGTGCGTGCGTGCGTGCGCTTTCTTGAGAGGCTCAGAGACAGAGAGACAGAGCCACACACAGGAAGAGACAGACACAGTGAAAGAGAGGGAGAGAGAGAGGAGAGAGAGAGATGTGGGTTTGCCCAGAGATATGGGCCACTGACATTCGACAATGACCGATATCTACAATGCAGAGTCCTGGGAGGACTGGTGCCCGAGGGTGGGGGCGAAAGACCGACGTCCCAGGTGACAAACTAGGTGATGTTTCTACAGTATAAGAAAGATGCTGTATATCTTTTGTGCGGAGTAATTTTGTGTGTTGAGTCTGGGGGTTGTTCTGTATGTGGGTGTATGTCGCGGGATCGTGACAGTGTATGTCTGCGTGTGTGTGTGTTTTCTTGAGAGACACAGAGAAAAAGCCACACAGAGAAAGAGACAGACACATTTCAAGAGAGGGAGAGCGAGAGCGAGCGACAGAGAGAGAGACAGACGTGGGCTTGCCCACGAGATATGTGCCACTGACACTGAAAACTGACCAAAGTCTACATTCTCAAAAATCTCTGCGTACTGCACACTTCCAGGAATACTGCTGAGCGTGGCTCAGCAGTAACATTCCGTCCATGCAGTTGGCAAAAGCCTCCGTACGCTCTCGCCCATGTTCCTATAAGGAACAGTCCCGGAGGTATTCTTGAGCAGCACCAAGAAGATAGTGACATGTATTCTGTGTCCTCCTAGGTGTCGCTAAGGTGAAAAAGCGGCGGCCCCTTCCTGAAAGGAGGCAGCAGGCTGGTGCTGAGGTGAGCTTTCCTGTCTTTCCCTGAAGGAGCACAATTGCTTTCTTAGAGGCTTTCCAATCCACCTCTGTTGTACCTATGACAGTCTACATTTTCGAGGATACTATTGCTTTCCCGGATGGGGACAGTGGTGAGTGGTTGCCTCTTGCCAACGGTCACCTTGGCCAGGGGGACATTGACCACTGGCAGTGCCAAACCTGGTAACAAACAGTGTCCTAGGATCTTTTCCGTCAGCAGCCATCTGTCCTGCTTGGGTGAAGAATTTTGTAGTAGGCATCCTCAGTGGTCCTGAGAGACACATCCCCAGGAGAAACAACTTCTGACAGGCATCCTATTCATTGGCTTTTGTGGCCTTCGACTCAACCGCTGAGTCCCATCTTGTATCGTAAAGACGCAAAGGGAACTGAAGAGTGGTGCCAATAGTGTATGTCATGATCTCACCCTGATGGTGTTTTCTTTCCTAACATTCAGGTGGCCGAAGGAGCACAGGACACGGGTATGTATCCCGGAAACTGTCTCTTGCTGAGAAAAATGTTTAGCTGGTGATGCAGGTGGGGCATTGTTGTTGACTTCAGTCTGGAGAGCTACCCTAATTCCAGAGGCCAGGGAGGACTGGTGCTTGTGAGTGGGGGGGAAGGACCTACGTCCCAGGTGACAAAACTATGGGATGCTTCTACACTAGGAGAAAGATAATGAATTCCTCGAGTGGGGTGTGTTTTTGTGGGCATGAGTCCCGGGGTGGTTCTGTGTGTGTGTGTGTGTGTGTGTGTGTGTGTGTGTGTGTGTCTGTGTGTCACGTGATTGTGACTGTGAATGTGTGTTGAGTGTGTTTTCTTGGGAGACACACAGACTAAGCCACACAAAATGAGGCAGACAGACTGCAAGAGAGACAGAGACAGAAAGATACATGTGGGTTTGCCCAGAGAACAGGTGTCACTGACACTGCACAATGATTAATGTCTACATTCTCACACACTCCTCCTACTGCACACCTCAAGGAATACTGCTGTGCACGGCTCAGCAGTAACATTTAGTCCATGCAGGTCACCGAAGCCTCAATATGCTCTGGCCCATGTTCATATCAAGGAACAGTCCCTGAGGTATACTTGAGCAGCACCAACATGGTACTGACAGGTGTTGTGGTCTTTCTAGGTGTCCCCGAGGAGGAAAGACGGCGGCCCCGTCCTGTGCCCAGTCACCAGGCTGTTGCTGAGGTGAGCTTCCTGTCTTTCCTTGAGGAACACAAGTGCTTCCGTAGAGTCTTTGCAATCAACATCTGTTGTAAATGTGACAATGTACCGTTGAGGTGATAATGTTATTTTCCCTGTGGGGAGAAACATGTTGTCAATTTCCATGGTTGTTTCTTGCCAACTGTCCCCTTGGTCAGGGGGACATTTTCCACTGGCAGTGCCAAACCTGCTAGTAAACAGCGTCCCAGGATCTTTTTCGGCAGCCGCACTTTTTCCTTCTGGGGGAACCATTTTGTAGTCTGCATCCTCGGTGTTCTTTAGAGACACATCTCCAGGCAAAACGACTTCTGACAGGCATATTATCTTTGCTTTTGTGGCCTTTGACTCAAACACTGTGTCCCATCCTGAATCCCAAAGTCACCAAGCGAACCGAAGGATGGTACACATACTGTACATCATGATCTCACCCTGATGGTGTTTTCTTTTCTAACATTCAGGTGGCCGTAGGAGCACGAGAAGAAGGTATGTGTCCTGGAAACTGTTTCTTGCTGAGGAAAATGTTTCGGGTGAGGTGTAGGTGGGGCATTCTTGCTGTCTTCAGTCTGGAGAGTACCCGGATATCAGGGTCCTGGGGGGACAGGTGCTTGAGTGTGGGGGGGGAAAGACCGACATCCCCGGTGAAATCTATGTCCATGTTTCTGTAGTATGAGAAAGACAAGGGATTCCATCTGTGCGGTGTGATTGTGTGTGCATGAGTCTTGGGGTTGTTCTGTATCTCTGTATGTCGCATGATGGTGAGTGTGTATGCGTGCGTGCGTGCGTGCGTGCGTGCGCTTTCTTGAGAGGCTCAGAGACAGAGAGACAGAGCCACACACAGGAAGAGACAGACACAGTGAAAGAGAGGGAGAGAGAGAGGAGAGAGAGAGATGTGGGTTTGCCCAGAGATATGGGCCACTGACATTCGACAATGACCGATATCTACAATGCAGAGTCCTGGGAGGACTGGTGCCCGAGGGTGGGGGCGAAAGACCGACGTCCCAGGTGACAAACTAGGTGATGTTTCTACAGTATAAGAAAGATGCTGTATATCTTTTGTGCGGAGTAATTTTGTGTGTTGAGTCTGGGGGTTGTTCTGTATGTGGGTGTATGTCGCGGGATCGTGACAGTGTATGTCTGCGTGTGTGTGTGTTTTCTTGAGAGACACAGAGAAAAAGCCACACAGAGAAAGAGACAGACACATTTCAAGAGAGGGAGAGCGAGAGCGAGCGACAGAGAGAGAGACAGACGTGGGCTTGCCCACGAGATATGTGCCACTGACACTGAAAACTGACCAAAGTCTACATTCTCAAAAATCTCTGCGTACTGCACACTTCCAGGAATACTGCTGAGCGTGGCTCAGCAGTAACATTCCGTCCATGCAGTTGGCAAAAGCCTCCGTACGCTCTCGCCCATGTTCCTATAAGGAACAGTCCCGGAGGTATTCTTGAGCAGCACCAAGAAGATAGTGACATGTATTCTGTGTCCTCCTAGGTGTCGCTAAGGTGAAAAAGCGGCGGCCCCTTCCTGAAAGGAGGCAGCAGGCTGGTGCTGAGGTGAGCTTTCCTGTCTTTCCCTGAAGGAGCACAATTGCTTTCTTAGAGGCTTTCCAATCCACCTCTGTTGTACCTATGACAGTCTACATTTTCGAGGATACTGTTGCTTTCCCGGATGGGGACAGTGGTGAGTGGTTGCCTCTTGCCAACGGTCACCTTGGCCAGGGGGACATTGACCACTGGCAGTGCCAAACCTGGTAACAAACAGTGTCCTAGGATCTTTTCCGTCAGCAGCCATCTGTCCTGCTTGGGTGAAGAATTTTGTAGTAGGCATCCTCAGTGGTCCTGAGAGACACATCCCCAGGAGAAACAACTTCTGACAGGCATCCTATTCATTGGCTTTTGTGGCCTTCGACTCAACCGCTGAGTCCCATCTTGTATCGTAAAGACGCAAAGGGAACTGAAGAGTGGTGCCAATAGTGTATGTCATGATCTCACCCTGATGGTGTTTTCTTTCCTAACATTCAGGTGGCCGAAGGAGCACAGGACACGGGTATGTATCCCGGAAACTGTCTCTTGCTGAGAAAAATGTTTAGCTGGTGATGCAGGTGGGGCATTGTTGTTGACTTCAGTCTGGAGAGCTACCCTAATTCCAGAGGCCAGGGAGGACTGGTGCTTGTGAGTGGGGGGGAAGGACCTACGTCCCAGGTGACAAAACTATGGGATGCTTCTACACTAGGAGAAAGATAATGAATTCCTCGAGTGGGGTGTGTTTTTGTGGGCATGAGTCCCGGGGTGGTTCTGTGTGTGTGTGTGTGTGTGTGTGTGTGTGTGTGTGTGTCTGTGTGTCACGTGATTGTGACTGTGAATGTGTGTTGAGTGTGTTTTCTTGGGAGACACACAGACTAAGCCACACAAAATGAGACAGACACACTGCAAGAGAGACAGAGACAGAAAGATACATGTGGGTTTGCCCAGAGAACAGGTGTCACTGACACTGCACAATGATTAATGTCTACATTCTCACACACTCCTCCTACTGCACACCTCAAGGAATACTGCTGTGCACGGCTCAGCAGTAACATTTAGTCCATGCAGGTCACCGAAGCCTCAATATGCTCTGGCCCATGTTCATATCAAGGAACAGTCCCTGAGGTATACTTGAGCAGCACCAACATGGTACTGACAGGTGTTGTGGTCTTTCTAGGTGTCCCCGAGGAGGAAAGACGGCGGCCCCGTCCTGTGCCCAGTCACCAGGCTGTTGCTGAGGTGAGCTTCCTGTCTTTCCTTGAGGAACACAAGTGCTTCCGTAGAGTCTTTGCAATCAACATCTGTTGTAAATGTGACAATGTACCGTTGAGGTGATAATGTTATTTTCCCTGTGGGGAGAAACATGTTGTCAATTTCCATGGTTGTTTCTTGCCAACTGTCCCCTTGGTCAGGGGGACATTTTCCACTGGCAGTGCCAAACCTGCTAGTAAACAGCGTCCCAGGATCTTTTTCGGCAGCCGCACTTTTTCCTTCTGGGGGAACCATTTTGTAGTCTGCATCCTCGGTGTTCTTTAGAGACACATCTCCAGGCAAAACGACTTCTGACAGGCATATTATCTTTGCTTTTGTGGCCTTTGACTCAAACACTGTGTCCCATCCTGAATCCCAAAGTCACCAAGCGAACCGAAGGATGGTACACATACTGTACATCATGATCTCACCCTGATGGTGTTTTCTTTTCTAACATTCAGGTGGCCGTAGGAGCACGAGAAGAAGGTATGTGTCCTGGAAACTGTTTCTTGCTGAGGAAAATGTTTCGGGTGAGGTGTAGGTGGGGCATTCTTGCTGTCTTCAGTCTGGAGAGTACCCGGATATCAGGGTCCTGGGGGGACAGGTGCTTGAGTGTGGGGGGGGAAAGACCGACATCCCCGGTGAAATCTATGTCCATGTTTCTGTAGTATGAGAAAGACAAGGGATTCCATCTGTGCGGTGTGATTGTGTGTGCATGAGTCTTGGGGTTGTTCTGTATCTCTGTATGTCGCATGATGGTGAGTGTGTATGCGTGCGTGCGTGCGTGCGTGCGTGCGCTTTCTTGAGAGGCTCAGAGACAGAGAGACAGAGCCACACACAGGAAGAGACAGACACAGTGAAAGAGAGGGAGAGAGAGAGGAGAGAGAGAGATGTGGGTTTGCCCAGAGATATGGGCCACTGACATTCGACAATGACCGATATCTACAATGCAGAGTCCTGGGAGGACTGGTGCCCGAGGGTGGGGGCGAAAGACCGACGTCCCAGGTGACAAACTAGGTGATGTTTCTACAGTATAAGAAAGATGCTGTATATCTTTTGTGCGGAGTAATTTTGTGTGTTGAGTCTGGGGGTTGTTCTGTATGTGGGTGTATGTCGCGGGATCGTGACAGTGTATGTCTGCGTGTGTGTGTGTTTTCTTGAGAGACACAGAGAAAAAGCCACACAGAGAAAGAGACAGACACATTTCAAGAGAGGGAGAGCGAGAGCGAGCGACAGAGAGAGAGACAGACGTGGGCTTGCCCACGAGATATGTGCCACTGACACTGAAAACTGACCAAAGTCTACATTCTCAAAAATCTCTGCGTACTGCACACTTCCAGGAATACTGCTGAGCGTGGCTCAGCAGTAACATTCCGTCCATGCAGTTGGCAAAAGCCTCCGTACGCTCTCGCCCATGTTCCTATAAGGAACAGTCCCGGAGGTATTCTTGAGCAGCACCAAGAAGATAGTGACATGTATTCTGTGTCCTCCTAGGTGTCGCTAAGGTGAAAAAGCGGCGGCCCCTTCCTGAAAGGAGGCAGCAGGCTGGTGCTGAGGTGAGCTTTCCTGTCTTTCCCTGAAGGAGCACAATTGCTTTCTTAGAGGCTTTCCAATCCACCTCTGTTGTACCTATGACAGTCTACATTTTCGAGGATACTGTTGCTTTCCCGGATGGGGACAGTGGTGAGTGGTTGCCTCTTGCCAACGGTCACCTTGGCCAGGGGGACATTGACCACTGGCAGTGCCAAACCTGGTAATAAACAGTGTCCTAGGATCTTTTCCGTCAGCAGCCATCTGTCCTGCTTGGGTGAAGAATTTTGTAGTAGGCATCCTCAGTGGTCCTGAGAGACACATCCCCAGGAGAAACAACTTCTGACAGGCATCCTATTCATTGGCTTTTGTGGCCTTCGACTCAACCGCTGAGTCCCATCTTGTATCGTAAAGACGCAAAGGGAACTGAAGAGTGGTGCCAATAGTGTATGTCATGATCTCACCCTGATGGTGTTTTCTTTCCTAACATTCAGGTGGCCGAAGGAGCACAGGACACGGGTATGTATCCCGGAAACTGTCTCTTGCTGAGAAAAATGTTTAGCTGGTGATGCAGGTGGGGCATTGTTGTTGACTTCAGTCTGGAGAGCTACCCTAATTCCAGAGGCCAGGGAGGACTGGTGCTTGTGAGTGGGGGGGAAGGACCTACGTCCCAGGTGACAAAACTATGGGATGCTTCTACACTAGGAGAAAGATAATGAATTCCTCGAGTGGGGTGTGTTTTTGTGGGCATGAGTCCCGGGGTGGTTCTGTGTGTGTGTGTGTGTGTGTGTGTGTGTGTGTGTCTGTGTGTCACGTGATTGTGACTGTGAATGTGTGTTGAGTGTGTTTTCTTGGGAGACACACAGACTAAGCCACACAAAATGAGACAGACACACTGCAAGAGAGACAGAGACAGAAAGATACATGTGGGTTTGCCCAGAGAACAGGTGTCACTGACACTGCACAATGATTAATGTCTACATTCTCACACACTCCTCCTACTGCACACCTCAAGGAATACTGCTGTGCACGGCTCAGCAGTAACATTTAGTCCATGCAGGTCACCGAAGCCTCAATATGCTCTGGCCCATGTTCATATCAAGGAACAGTCCCTGAGGTATACTTGAGCAGCACCAACATGGTACTGACAGGTGTTGTGGTCTTTCTAGGTGTCCCCGAGGAGGAAAGACGGCGGCCCCGTCCTGTGCCCAGTCACCAGGCTGTTGCTGAGGTGAGCTTCCTGTCTTTCCTTGAGGAACACAAGTGCTTCCGTAGAGTCTTTGCAATCAACATCTGTTGTAAATGTGACAATGTACCGTTGAGGTGATAATGTTATTTTCCCTGTGGGGAGAAACATGTTGTCAATTTCCATGGTTGTTTCTTGCCAACTGTCCCCTTGGTCAGGGGGACATTTTCCACTGGCAGTGCCAAACCTGCTAGTAAACAGCGTCCCAGGATCTTTTTCGGCAGCCGCACTTTTTCCTTCTGGGGGAACCATTTTGTAGTCTGCATCCTCGGTGTTCTTTAGAGACACATCTCCAGGCAAAACGACTTCTGACAGGCATATTATCTTTGCTTTTGTGGCCTTTGACTCAAACACTGTGTCCCATCCTGAATCCCAAAGTCACCAAGCGAACCGAAGGATGGTACACATACTGTACATCATGATCTCACCCTGATGGTGTTTTCTTTTCTAACATTCAGGTGGCCGTAGGAGCACGAGAAGAAGGTATGTGTCCTGGAAACTGTTTCTTGCTGAGGAAAATGTTTCGGGTGAGGTGTAGGTGGGGCATTCTTGCTGTCTTCAGTCTGGAGAGTACCCGGATATCAGGGTCCTGGGGGGACAGGTGCTTGAGTGTGGGGGGGGAAAGACCGACATCCCCGGTGAAATCTATGTCCATGTTTCTGTAGTATGAGAAAGACAAGGGATTCCATCTGTGCGGTGTGATTGTGTGTGCATGAGTCTTGGGGTTGTTCTGTATCTCTGTATGTCGCATGATGGTGAGTGTGTATGCGTGCGTGCGTGCGTGCGTGCGTGCGCTTTCTTGAGAGGCTCAGAGACAGAGAGACAGAGCCACACACAGGAAGAGACAGACACAGTGAAAGAGAGGGAGAGAGAGAGGAGAGAGAGAGATGTGGGTTTGCCCAGAGATATGGGCCACTGACATTCGACAATGACCGATATCTACAATGCAGAGTCCTGGGAGGACTGGTGCCCGAGGGTGGGGGCGAAAGACCGACGTCCCAGGTGACAAACTAGGTGATGTTTCTACAGTATAAGAAAGATGCTGTATATCTTTTGTGCGGAGTAATTTTGTGTGTTGAGTCTGGGGGTTGTTCTGTATGTGGGTGTATGTCGCGGGATCGTGACAGTGTATGTCTGCGTGTGTGTGTGTTTTCTTGAGAGACACAGAGAAAAAGCCACACAGAGAAAGAGACAGACACATTTCAAGAGAGGGATAGCGAGAGCGAGCGACAGAGAGAGAGACAGACGTGGGCTTGCCCACGAGATATGTGCCACTGACACTGAAAACTGACCAAAGTCTACATTCTCAAAAATCTCTGGGTACTGCACACTTCCAGGAATACTGCTGAGCGTGGCTCAGCAGTAACATTCCGTCCATGCAGTTGGCAAAAGCCTCCGTACGCTCTCGCCCATGTTCCTATAAGGAACAGTCCCGGAGGTATTCTTGAGCAGCACCAAGAAGATAGTGACATGTATTCTGTGTCCTCCTAGGTGTCGCTAAGGTGAAAAAGCGGCGGCCCCTTCCTGAAAGGAGGCAGCAGGCTGGTGCTGAGGTGAGCTTTCCTGTCTTTCCCTGAAGGAGCACAATTGCTTTCTTAGAGGCTTTCCAATCCACCTCTGTTGTACCTATGACAGTCTACATTTTCGAGGATACTATTGCTTTCCCGGATGGGGACAGTGGTGAGTGGTTGCCTCTTGCCAACGGTCACCTTGGCCAGGGGGACATTGACCACTGGCAGTGCCAAACCTGGTAACAAACAGTGTCCTAGGATCTTTTCCGTCAGCAGCCATCTGTCCTGCTTGGGTGAAGAATTTTGTAGTAGGCATCCTCAGTGGTCCTGAGAGACACATCCCCAGGAGAAACAACTTCTGACAGGCATCCTATTCATTGGCTTTTGTGGCCTTCGACTCAACCGCTGAGTCCCATCTTGTATCGTAAAGACGCAAAGGGAACTGAAGAGTGGTGCCAATAGTGTATGTCATGATCTCACCCTGATGGTGTTTTCTTTCCTAACATTCAGGTGGCCGAAGGAGCACAGGACACGGGTATGTATCCCGGAAACTGTCTCTTGCTGAGAAAAATGTTTAGCTGGTGATGCAGGTGGGGCATTGTTGTTGACTTCAGTCTGGAGAGCTACCCTAATTCCAGAGGCCAGGGAGGACTGGTGCTTGTGAGTGGGGGGGAAGGACCTACGTCCCAGGTGACAAAACTATGGGATGCTTCTATACTAGGAGAAAGATAATGAATTCCTCGAGTGGGGTGTGTTTTTGTGGGCATGAGTCCCGGGGTGGTTCTGTGTGTGTGTGTGTGTGTGTGTGTGTGTGTGTGTCTGTGTGTCACGTGATTGTGACTGTGAATGTGTGTTGAGTGTGTTTTCTTGGGAGACACACAGACTAAGCCACACAAAATGAGGCAGACACACTGCAAGAGAGACAGAGACAGAAAGATACATGTGGGTTTGCCCAGAGAACAGGTGTCACTGACACTGCACAATGATTAATGTCTACATTCTCACACACTCCTCCTACTGCACACCTCAAGGAATACTGCTGTGCACGGCTCAGCAGTAACATTTAGTCCATGCAGGTCACCGAAGCCTCAATATGCTCTGGCCCATGTTCATATCAAGGAACAGTCCCTGAGGTATACTTGAGCAGCACCAACATGGTACTGACAGGTGTTGTGGTCTTTCTAGGTGTCCCCGAGGAGGAAAGACGGCGGCCCCGTCCTGTGCCCAGTCACCAGGCTGTTGCTGAGGTGAGCTTCCTGTCTTTCCTTGAGGAACACAAGTGCTTCCGTAGAGTCTTTGCAATCAACATCTGTTGTAAATGTGACAATGTACCGTTGAGGTGATAATGTTATTTTCCCTGTGGGGAGAAACATGTTGTCAATTTCCATGGTTGTTTCTTGCCAACTGTCCCCTTGGTCAGGGGGACATTTTCCACTGGCAGTGCCAAACCTGCTAGTAAACAGCGTCCCAGGATCTTTTTCGGCAGCCGCACTTTTTCCTTCTGGGGGAACCATTTTGTAGTCTGCATCCTCGGTGTTCTTTAGAGACACATCTCCAGGCAAAACGACTTCTGACAGGCATATTATCTTTGCTTTTGTGGCCTTTGACTCAAACACTGTGTCCCATCCTGAATCCCAAAGTCACCAAGCGAACCGAAGGATGGTACACATACTGTACATCATGATCTCACCCTGATGGTGTTTTCTTTTCTAACATTCAGGTGGCCGTAGGAGCACGAGAAGAAGGTATGTGTCCTGGAAACTGTTTCTTGCTGAGGAAAATGTTTCGGGTGAGGTGTAGGTGGGGCATTCTTGCTGTCTTCAGTCTGGAGAGTACCCGGATATCAGGGTCCTGGGGGGACAGGTGCTTGAGTGTGGGGGGGGAAAGACCGACATCCCCGGTGAAATCTATGTCCATGTTTCTGTAGTATGAGAAAGACAAGGGATTCCATCTGTGCGGTGTGATTGTGTGTGCATGAGTCTTGGGGTTGTTCTGTATCTCTGTATGTCGCATGATGGTGAGTGTGTATGCGTGCGTGCGTGCGTGCGTGCGTGCGCTTTCTTGAGAGGCTCAGAGACAGAGAGACAGAGCCACACACAGGAAGAGACAGACACAGTGAAAGAGAGGGAGAGAGAGAGGAGAGAGAGAGATGTGGGTTTGCCCAGAGATATGGGCCACTGACATTCGACAATGACCGATATCTACAATGCAGAGTCCTGGGAGGACTGGTGCCCGAGGGTGGGGGCGAAAGACCGACGTCCCAGGTGACAAACTAGGTGATGTTTCTACAGTATAAGAAAGATGCTGTATATCTTTTGTGCGGAGTAATTTTGTGTGTTGAGTCTGGGGGTTGTTCTGTATGTGGGTGTATGTCGCGGGATCGTGACAGTGTATGTCTGCGTGTGTGTGTGTTTTCTTGAGAGACACAGAGAAAAAGCCACACAGAGAAAGAGACAGACACATTTCAAGAGAGGGAGAGCGAGAGCGAGCGACAGAGAGAGAGACAGACGTGGGCTTGCCCACGAGATATGTGCCACTGACACTGAAAACTGACCAAAGTCTACATTCTCAAAAATCTCTGCGTACTGCACACTTCCAGGAATACTGCTGAGCGTGGCTCAGCAGTAACATTCCGTCCATGCAGTTGGCAAAAGCCTCCGTACGCTCTCGCCCATGTTCCTATAAGGAACAGTCCCGGAGGTATTCTTGAGCAGCACCAAGAAGATAGTGACATGTATTCTGTGTCCTCCTAGGTGTCGCTAAGGTGAAAAAGCGGCGGCCCCTTCCTGAAAGGAGGCAGCAGGCTGGTGCTGAGGTGAGCTTTCCTGTCTTTCCCTGAAGGAGCACAATTGCTTTCTTAGAGGCTTTCCAATCCACCTCTGTTGTACCTATGACAGTCTACATTTTCGAGGATACTGTTGCTTTCCCGGATGGGGACAGTGGTGAGTGGTTGCCTCTTGCCAACGGTCACCTTGGCCAGGGGGACATTGACCACTGGCAGTGCCAAACCTGGTAATAAACAGTGTCCTAGGATCTTTTCCGTCAGCAGCCATCTGTCCTGCTTGGGTGAAGAATTTTGTAGTAGGCATCCTCAGTGGTCCTGAGAGACACATCCCCAGGAGAAACAACTTCTGACAGGCATCCTATTCATTGGCTTTTGTGGCCTTCGACTCAACCGCTGAGTCCCATCTTGTATCGTAAAGACGCAAAGGGAACTGAAGAGTGGTGCCAATAGTGTATGTCATGATCTCACCCTGATGGTGTTTTCTTTCCTAACATTCAGGTGGCCGAAGGAGCACAGGACACGGGTATGTATCCCGGAAACTGTCTCTTGCTGAGAAAAATGTTTAGCTGGTGATGCAGGTGGGGCATTGTTGTTGACTTCAGTCTGGAGAGCTACCCTAATTCCAGAGGCCAGGGAGGACTGGTGCTTGTGAGTGGGGGGGAAGGACCTACGTCCCAGGTGACAAAACTATGGGATGCTTCTACACTAGGAGAAAGATAATGAATTCCTCGAGTGGGGTGTGTTTTTGTGGGCATGAGTCCCGGGGTGGTTCTGTGTGTGTGTGTGTGTGTGTGTGTGTGTGTGTGTGTGTCTGTGTGTCACGTGATTGTGACTGTGAATGTGTGTTGAGTGTGTTTTCTTGGGAGACACACAGACTAAGCCACACAAAATGAGGCAGACACACTGCAAGAGAGACAGAGACAGAAAGATACATGTGGGTTTGCCCAGAGAACAGGTGTCACTGACACTGCACAATGATTAATGTCTACATTCTCACACACTCCTCCTACTGCACACCTCAAGGAATACTGCTGTGCACGGCTCAGCAGTAACATTTAGTCCATGCAGGTCACCGAAGCCTCAATATGCTCTGGCCCATGTTCATATCAAGGAACAGTCCCTGAGGTATACTTGAGCAGCACCAACATGGTACTGACAGGTGTTGTGGTCTTTCTAGGTGTCCCCGAGGAGGAAAGACGGCGGCCCCGTCCTGTGCCCAGTCACCAGGCTGTTGCTGAGGTGAGCTTCCTGTCTTTCCTTGAGGAACACAAGTGCTTCCGTAGAGTCTTTGCAATCAACATCTGTTGTAAATGTGACAATGTACCGTTGAGGTGATAATGTTATTTTCCCTGTGGGGAGAAACATGTTGTCAATTTCCATGGTTGTTTCTTGCCAACTGTCCCCTTGGTCAGGGGGACATTTTCCACTGGCAGTGCCAAACCTGCTAGTAAACAGCGTCCCAGGATCTTTTTCGGCAGCCGCACTTTTTCCTTCTGGGGGAACCATTTTGTAGTCTGCATCCTCGGTGTTCTTTAGAGACACATCTCCAGGCAAAACGACTTCTGACAGGCATATTATCTTTGCTTTTGTGGCCTTTGACTCAAACACTGTGTCCCATCCTGAATCCCAAAGTCACCAAGCGAACCGAAGGATGGTACACATACTGTACATCATGATCTCACCCTGATGGTGTTTTCTTTTCTAACATTCAGGTGGCCGTAGGAGCACGAGAAGAAGGTATGTGTCCTGGAAACTGTTTCTTGCTGAGGAAAATGTTTCGGGTGAGGTGTAGGTGGGGCATTCTTGCTGTCTTCAGTCTGGAGAGTACCCGGATATCAGGGTCCTGGGGGGACAGGTGCTTGAGTGTGGGGGGGGAAAGACCGACATCCCCGGTGAAATCTATGTCCATGTTTCTGTAGTATGAGAAAGACAAGGGATTCCATCTGTGCGGTGTGATTGTGTGTGCATGAGTCTTGGGGTTGTTCTGTATCTCTGTATGTCGCATGATGGTGAGTGTGTATGCGTGCGTGCGTGCGTGCGTGCGTGCGCTTTCTTGAGAGGCTCAGAGACAGAGAGACAGAGCCACACACAGGAAGAGACAGACACAGTGAAAGAGAGGGAGAGAGAGAGGAGAGAGAGAGATGTGGGTTTGCCCAGAGATATGGGCCACTGACATTCGACAATGACCGATATCTACAATGCAGAGTCCTGGGAGGACTGGTGCCCGAGGGTGGGGGCGAAAGACCGACGTCCCAGGTGACAAACTAGGTGATGTTTCTACAGTATAAGAAAGATGCTGTATATCTTTTGTGCGGAGTAATTTTGTGTGTTGAGTCTGGGGGTTGTTCTGTATGTGGGTGTATGTCGCGGGATCGTGACAGTGTATGTCTGCGTGTGTGTGTGTTTTCTTGAGAGACACAGAGAAAAAGCCACACAGAGAAAGAGACAGACACATTTCAAGAGAGGGAGAGCGAGAGCGAGCGACAGAGAGAGAGACAGACGTGGGCTTGCCCACGAGATATGTGCCACTGACACTGAAAACTGACCAAAGTCTACATTCTCAAAAATCTCTGCGTACTGCACACTTCCAGGAATACTGCTGAGCGTGGCTCAGCAGTAACATTCCGTCCATGCAGTTGGCAAAAGCCTCCGTACGCTCTCGCCCATGTTCCTATAAGGAACAGTCCCGGAGGTATTCTTGAGCAGCACCAAGAAGATAGTGACATGTATTCTGTGTCCTCCTAGGTGTCGCTAAGGTGAAAAAGCGGCGGCCCCTTCCTGAAAGGAGGCAGCAGGCTGGTGCTGAGGTGAGCTTTCCTGTCTTTCCCTGAAGGAGCACAATTGCTTTCTTAGAGGCTTTCCAATCCACCTCTGTTGTACCTATGACAGTCTACATTTTCGAGGATACTGTTGCTTTCCCGGATGGGGACAGTGGTGAGTGGTTGCCTCTTGCCAACGGTCACCTTGGCCAGGGGGACATTGACCACTGGCAGTGCCAAACCTGGTAACAAACAGTGTCCTAGGATCTTTTCCGTCAGCAGCCATCTGTCCTGCTTGGGTGAAGAATTTTGTAGTAGGCATCCTCAGTGGTCCTGAGAGACACATCCCCAGGAGAAACAACTTCTGACAGGCATCCTATTCATTGGCTTTTGTGGCCTTCGACTCAACCGCTGAGTCCCATCTTGTATCGTAAAGACGCAAAGGGAACTGAAGAGTGGTGCCAATAGTGTATGTCATGATCTCACCCTGATGGTGTTTTCTTTCCTAACATTCAGGTGGCCGAAGGAGCACAGGACACGGGTATGTATCCCGGAAACTGTCTCTTGCTGAGAAAAATGTTTAGCTGGTGATGCAGGTGGGGCATTGTTGTTGACTTCAGTCTGGAGAGCTACCCTAATTCCAGAGGCCAGGGAGGACTGGTGCTTGTGAGTGGGGGGGAAGGACCTACGTCCCAGGTGACAAAACTATGGGATGCTTCTACACTAGGAGAAAGATAATGAATTCCTCGAGTGGGGTGTGTTTTTGTGGGCATGAGTCCCGGGGTGGTTCTGTGTGTGTGTGTGTGTGTGTGTGTGTGTGTGTGTGTGTCTGTGTGTCACGTGATTGTGACTGTGAATGTGTGTTGAGTGTGTTTTCTTGGGAGACACACAGACTAAGCCACACAAAATGAGGCAGACAGACTGCAAGAGAGACAGAGACAGAAAGATACATGTGGGTTTGCCCAGAGAACAGGTGTCACTGACACTGCACAATGATTAATGTCTACATTCTCACACACTCCTCCTACTGCACACCTCAAGGAATACTGCTGTGCACGGCTCAGCAGTAACATTTAGTCCATGCAGGTCACCGAAGCCTCAATATGCTCTGGCCCATGTTCATATCAAGGAACAGTCCCTGAGGTATACTTGAGCAGCACCAACATGGTACTGACAGGTGTTGTGGTCTTTCTAGGTGTCCCCGAGGAGGAAAGACGGCGGCCCCGTCCTGTGCCCAGTCACCAGGCTGTTGCTGAGGTGAGCTTCCTGTCTTTCCTTGAGGAACACAAGTGCTTCCGTAGAGTCTTTGCAATCAACATCTGTTGTAAATGTGACAATGTACCGTTGAGGTGATAATGTTATTTTCCCTGTGGGGAGAAACATGTTGTCAATTTCCATGGTTGTTTCTTGCCAACTGTCCCCTTGGTCAGGGGGACATTTTCCACTGGCAGTGCCAAACCTGCTAGTAAACAGCGTCCCAGGATCTTTTTCGGCAGCCGCACTTTTTCCTTCTGGGGGAACCATTTTGTAGTCTGCATCCTCGGTGTTCTTTAGAGACACATCTCCAGGCAAAACGACTTCTGACAGGCATATTATCTTTGCTTTTGTGGCCTTTGACTCAAACACTGTGTCCCATCCTGAATCCCAAAGTCACCAAGCGAACCGAAGGATGGTACACATACTGTACATCATGATCTCACCCTGATGGTGTTTTCTTTTCTAACATTCAGGTGGCCGTAGGAGCACGAGAAGAAGGTATGTGTCCTGGAAACTGTTTCTTGCTGAGGAAAATGTTTCGGGTGAGGTGTAGGTGGGGCATTCTTGCTGTCTTCAGTCTGGAGAGTACCCGGATATCAGGGTCCTGGGGGGACAGGTGCTTGAGTGTGGGGGGGGAAAGACCGACATCCCCGGTGAAATCTATGTCCATGTTTCTGTAGTATGAGAAAGACAAGGGATTCCATCTGTGCGGTGTGATTGTGTGTGCATGAGTCTTGGGGTTGTTCTGTATCTCTGTATGTCGCATGATGGTGAGTGTGTATGCGTGCGTGCGTGCGTGCGTGCGTGCGCTTTCTTGAGAGGCTCAGAGACAGAGAGACAGAGCCACACACAGGAAGAGACAGACACAGTGAAAGAGAGGGAGAGAGAGAGGAGAGAGAGAGATGTGGGTTTGCCCAGAGATATGGGCCACTGACATTCGACAATGACCGATATCTACAATGCAGAGTCCTGGGAGGACTGGTGCCCGAGGGTGGGGGCGAAAGACCGACGTCCCAGGTGACAAACTAGGTGATGTTTCTACAGTATAAGAAAGATGCTGTATATCTTTTGTGCGGAGTAATTTTGTGTGTTGAGTCTGGGGGTTGTTCTGTATGTGGGTGTATGTCGCGGGATCGTGACAGTGTATGTCTGCGTGTGTGTGTGTTTTCTTGAGAGACACAGAGAAAAAGCCACACAGAGAAAGAGACAGACACATTTCAAGAGAGGGAGAGCGAGAGCGAGCGACAGAGAGAGAG
The DNA here is from genome assembly GCF_022837055.1 of Prionailurus viverrinus. Classification (NCBI taxonomy): domain Eukaryota; kingdom Metazoa; phylum Chordata; class Mammalia; order Carnivora; family Felidae; genus Prionailurus; species Prionailurus viverrinus. The sequence goes on along the minus strand of NW_025927638.1, from coordinate 204,341 downwards.
ACAGACGTGGGCTTGCCCACGAGATATGTGCCACTGACACTGAAAACTGACCAAAGTCTACATTCTCAAAAATCTCTGCGTACTGCACACTTCCAGGAATACTGCTGAGCGTGGCTCAGCAGTAACATTCCGTCCATGCAGTTGGCAAAAGCCTCCGTACGCTCTCGCCCATGTTCCTATAAGGAACAGTCCCGGAGGTATTCTTGAGCAGCACCAAGAAGATAGTGACATGTATTCTGTGTCCTCCTAGGTGTCGCTAAGGTGAAAAAGCGGCGGCCCCTTCCTGAAAGGAGGCAGCAGGCTGGTGCTGAGGTGAGCTTTCCTGTCTTTCCCTGAAGGAGCACAATTGCTTTCTTAGAGGCTTTCCAATCCACCTCTGTTGTACCTATGACAGTCTACATTTTCGAGGATACTGTTGCTTTCCCGGATGGGGACAGTGGTGAGTGGTTGCCTCTTGCCAACGGTCACCTTGGCCAGGGGGACATTGACCACTGGCAGTGCCAAACCTGGTAATAAACAGTGTCCTAGGATCTTTTCCGTCAGCAGCCATCTGTCCTGCTTGGGTGAAGAATTTTGTAGTAGGCATCCTCAGTGGTCCTGAGAGACACATCCCCAGGAGAAACAACTTCTGACAGGCATCCTATTCATTGGCTTTTGTGGCCTTCGACTCAACCGCTGAGTCCCATCTTGTATCGTAAAGACGCAAAGGGAACTGAAGAGTGGTGCCAATAGTGTATGTCATGATCTCACCCTGATGGTGTTTTCTTTCCTAACATTCAGGTGGCCGAAGGAGCACAGGACACGGGTATGTATCCCGGAAACTGTCTCTTGCTGAGAAAAATGTTTAGCTGGTGATGCAGGTGGGGCATTGTTGTTGACTTCAGTCTGGAGAGCTACCCTAATTCCAGAGGCCAGGGAGGACTGGTGCTTGTGAGTGGGGGGGAAGGACCTACGTCCCAGGTGACAAAACTATGGGATGCTTCTACACTAGGAGAAAGATAATGAATTCCTCGAGTGGGGTGTGTTTTTGTGGGCATGAGTCCCGGGGTGGTTCTGTGTGTGTGTGTGTGTGTGTGTGTGTGTGTGTGTCTGTGTGTCACGTGATTGTGACTGTGAACGTGTGTTGAGTGTGTTTTCTTGGGAGACACACAGACTAAGCCACACAAAATGAGACAGACACACTGCAAGAGAGACAGAGACAGAAAGATACATGTGGGTTTGCCCAGAGAACAGGTGTCACTGACACTGCACAATGATTAATGTCTACATTCTCACACACTCCTCCTACTGCACACCTCAAGGAATACTGCTGTGCACGGCTCAGCAGTAACATTTAGTCCATGCAGGTCACCGAAGCCTCAATATGCTCTGGCCCATGTTCATATCAAGGAACAGTCCCTGAGGTATACTTGAGCAGCACCAACATGGTACTGACAGGTGTTGTGGTCTTTCTAGGTGTCCCCGAGGAGGAAAGACGGCGGCCCCGTCCTGTGCCCAGTCACCAGGCTGTTGCTGAGGTGAGCTTCCTGTCTTTCCTTGAGGAACACAAGTGCTTCCGTAGAGTCTTTGCAATCAACATCTGTTGTAAATGTGACAATGTACCGTTGAGGTGATAATGTTATTTTCCCTGTGGGGAGAAACATGTTGTCAATTTCCATGGTTGTTTCTTGCCAACTGTCCCCTTGGTCAGGGGGACATTTTCCACTGGCAGTGCCAAACCTGCTAGTAAACAGCGTCCCAGGATCTTTTTCGGCAGCCGCACTTTTTCCTTCTGGGGGAACCATTTTGTAGTCTGCATCCTCGGTGTTCTTTAGAGACACATCTCCAGGCAAAACGACTTCTGACAGGCATATTATCTTTGCTTTTGTGGCCTTTGACTCAAACACTGTGTCCCATCCTGAATCCCAAAGTCACCAAGCGAACCGAAGGATGGTACACATACTGTACATCATGATCTCACCCTGATGGTGTTTTCTTTTCTAACATTCAGGTGGCCGTAGGAGCACGAGAAGAAGGTATGTGTCCTGGAAACTGTTTCTTGCTGAGGAAAATGTTTCGGGTGAGGTGTAGGTGGGGCATTCTTGCTGTCTTCAGTCTGGAGAGTACCCGGATATCAGGGTCCTGGGGGGACAGGTGCTTGAGTGTGGGGGGGGAAAGACCGACATCCCCGGTGAAATCTATGTCCATGTTTCTGTAGTATGAGAAAGACAAGGGATTCCATCTGTGCGGTGTGATTGTGTGTGCATGAGTCTTGGGGTTGTTCTGTATCTCTGTATGTCGCATGATGGTGAGTGTGTATGCGTGCGTGCGTGCGTGCGTGCGTGCGCTTTCTTGAGAGGCTCAGAGACAGAGAGACAGAGCCACACACAGGAAGAGACAGACACAGTGAAAGAGAGGGAGAGAGAGAGGAGAGAGAGAGATGTGGGTTTGCCCAGAGATATGGGCCACTGACATTCGACAATGACCGATATCTACAATGCAGAGTCCTGGGAGGACTGGTGCCCGAGGGTGGGGGCGAAAGACCGACGTCCCAGGTGACAAACTAGGTGATGTTTCTACAGTATAAGAAAGATGCTGTATATCTTTTGTGCGGAGTAATTTTGTGTGTTGAGTCTGGGGGTTGTTCTGTATGTGGGTGTATGTCGCGGGATCGTGACAGTGTATGTCTGCGTGTGTGTGTGTTTTCTTGAGAGACACAGAGAAAAAGCCACACAGAGAAAGAGACAGACACATTTCAAGAGAGGGAGAGCGAGAGCGAGCGACAGAGAGAGAGACAGACGTGGGCTTGCCCACGAGATATGTGCCACTGACACTGAAAACTGACCAAAGTCTACATTCTCAAAAATCTCTGCGTACTGCACACTTCCAGGAATACTGCTGAGCGTGGCTCAGCAGTAACATTCCGTCCATGCAGTTGGCAAAAGCCTCCGTACGCTCTCGCCCATGTTCCTATAAGGAACAGTCCCGGAGGTATTCTTGAGCAGCACCAAGAAGATAGTGACATGTATTCTGTGTCCTCCTAGGTGTCGCTAAGGTGAAAAAGCGGCGGCCCCTTCCTGAAAGGAGGCAGCAGGCTGGTGCTGAGGTGAGCTTTCCTGTCTTTCCCTGAAGGAGCACAATTGCTTTCTTAGAGGCTTTCCAATCCACCTCTGTTGTACCTATGACAGTCTACATTTTCGAGGATACTGTTGCTTTCCCGGATGGGGACAGTGGTGAGTGGTTGCCTCTTGCCAACGGTCACCTTGGCCAGGGGGACATTGACCACTGGCAGTGCCAAACCTGGTAATAAACAGTGTCCTAGGATCTTTTCCGTCAGCAGCCATCTGTCCTGCTTGGGTGAAGAATTTTGTAGTAGGCATCCTCAGTGGTCCTGAGAGACACATCCCCAGGAGAAACAACTTCTGACAGGCATCCTATTCATTGGCTTTTGTGGCCTTCGACTCAACCGCTGAGTCCCATCTTGTATCGTAAAGACGCAAAGGGAACTGAAGAGTGGTGCCAATAGTGTATGTCATGATCTCACCCTGATGGTGTTTTCTTTCCTAACATTCAGGTGGCCGAAGGAGCACAGGACACGGGTATGTATCCCGGAAACTGTCTCTTGCTGAGAAAAATGTTTAGCTGGTGATGCAGGTGGGGCATTGTTGTTGACTTCAGTCTGGAGAGCTACCCTAATTCCAGAGGCCAGGGAGGACTGGTGCTTGTGAGTGGGGGGGAAGGACCTACGTCCCAGGTGACAAAACTATGGGATGCTTCTACACTAGGAGAAAGATAATGAATTCCTCGAGTGGGGTGTGTTTTTGTGGGCATGAGTCCCGGGGTGGTTCTGTGTGTGTGTGTGTGTGTGTGTGTGTGTGTGTGTGTGTCTGTGTGTCACGTGATTGTGACTGTGAATGTGTGTTGAGTGTGTTTTCTTGGGAGACACACAGACTAAGCCACACAAAATGAGGCAGACACACTGCAAGAGAGACAGAGACAGAAAGATACATGTGGGTTTGCCCAGAGAACAGGTGTCACTGACACTGCACAATGATTAATGTCTACATTCTCACACACTCCTCCTACTGCACACCTCAAGGAATACTGCTGTGCACGGCTCAGCAGTAACATTTAGTCCATGCAGGTCACCGAAGCCTCAATATGCTCTGGCCCATGTTCATATCAAGGAACAGTCCCTGAGGTATACTTGAGCAGCACCAACATGGTACTGACAGGTGTTGTGGTCTTTCTAGGTGTCCCCGAGGAGGAAAGACGGCGGCCCCGTCCTGTGCCCAGTCACCAGGCTGTTGCTGAGGTGAGCTTCCTGTCTTTCCTTGAGGAACACAAGTGCTTCCGTAGAGTCTTTGCAATCAACATCTGTTGTAAATGTGACAATGTACCGTTGAGGTGATAATGTTATTTTCCCTGTGGGGAGAAACATGTTGTCAATTTCCATGGTTGTTTCTTGCCAACTGTCCCCTTGGTCAGGGGGACATTTTCCACTGGCAGTGCCAAACCTGCTAGTAAACAGCGTCCCAGGATCTTTTTCGGCAGCCGCACTTTTTCCTTCTGGGGGAACCATTTTGTAGTCTGCATCCTCGGTGTTCTTTAGAGACACATCTCCAGGCAAAACGACTTCTGACAGGCATATTATCTTTGCTTTTGTGGCCTTTGACTCAAACACTGTGTCCCATCCTGAATCCCAAAGTCACCAAGCGAACCGAAGGATGGTACACATACTGTACATCATGATCTCACCCTGATGGTGTTTTCTTTTCTAACATTCAGGTGGCCGTAGGAGCACGAGAAGAAGGTATGTGTCCTGGAAACTGTTTCTTGCTGAGGAAAATGTTTCGGGTGAGGTGTAGGTGGGGCATTCTTGCTGTCTTCAGTCTGGAGAGTACCCGGATATCAGGGTCCTGGGGGGACAGGTGCTTGAGTGTGGGGGGGGAAAGACCGACATCCCCGGTGAAATCTATGTCCATGTTTCTGTAGTATGAGAAAGACAAGGGATTCCATCTGTGCGGTGTGATTGTGTGTGCATGAGTCTTGGGGTTGTTCTGTATCTCTGTATGTCGCATGATGGTGAGTGTGTATGCGTGCGTGCGTGCGTGCGTGCGTGCGCTTTCTTGAGAGGCTCAGAGACAGAGAGACAGAGCCACACACAGGAAGAGACAGACACAGTGAAAGAGAGGGAGAGAGAGAGGAGAGAGAGAGATGTGGGTTTGCCCAGAGATATGGGCCACTGACATTCGACAATGACCGATATCTACAATGCAGAGTCCTGGGAGGACTGGTGCCCGAGGGTGGGGGCGAAAGACCGACGTCCCAGGTGACAAACTAGGTGATGTTTCTACAGTATAAGAAAGATGCTGTATATCTTTTGTGCGGAGTAATTTTGTGTGTTGAGTCTGGGGGTTGTTCTGTATGTGGGTGTATGTCGCGGGATCGTGACAGTGTATGTCTGCGTGTGTGTGTGTTTTCTTGAGAGACACAGAGAAAAAGCCACACAGAGAAAGAGACAGACACATTTCAAGAGAGGGAGAGCGAGAGCGAGCGACAGAGAGAGAGACAGACGTGGGCTTGCCCACGAGATATGTGCCACTGACACTGAAAACTGACCAAAGTCTACATTCTCAAAAATCTCTGCGTACTGCACACTTCCAGGAATACTGCTGAGCGTGGCTCAGCAGTAACATTCCGTCCATGCAGTTGGCAAAAGCCTCCGTACGCTCTCGCCCATGTTCCTATAAGGAACAGTCCCGGAGGTATTCTTGAGCAGCACCAAGAAGATAGTGACATGTATTCTGTGTCCTCCTAGGTGTCGCTAAGGTGAAAAAGCGGCGGCCCCTTCCTGAAAGGAGGCAGCAGGCTGGTGCTGAGGTGAGCTTTCCTGTCTTTCCCTGAAGGAGCACAATTGCTTTCTTAGAGGCTTTCCAATCCACCTCTGTTGTACCTATGACAGTCTACATTTTCGAGGATACTGTTGCTTTCCCGGATGGGGACAGTGGTGAGTGGTTGCCTCTTGCCAACGGTCACCTTGGCCAGGGGGACATTGACCACTGGCAGTGCCAAACCTGGTAACAAACAGTGTCCTAGGATCTTTTCCGTCAGCAGCCATCTGTCCTGCTTGGGTGAAGAATTTTGTAGTAGGCATCCTCAGTGGTCCTGAGAGACACATCCCCAGGAGAAACAACTTCTGACAGGCATCCTATTCATTGGCTTTTGTGGCCTTCGACTCAACCGCTGAGTCCCATCTTGTATCGTAAAGACGCAAAGGGAACTGAAGAGTGGTGCCAATAGTGTATGTCATGATCTCACCCTGATGGTGTTTTCTTTCCTAACATTCAGGTGGCCGAAGGAGCACAGGACACGGGTATGTATCCCGGAAACTGTCTCTTGCTGAGAAAAATGTTTAGCTGGTGATGCAGGTGGGGCATTGTTGTTGACTTCAGTCTGGAGAGCTACCCTAATTCCAGAGGCCAGGGAGGACTGGTGCTTGTGAGTGGGGGGGAAGGACCTACGTCCCAGGTGACAAAACTATGGGATGCTTCTACACTAGGAGAAAGATAATGAATTCCTCGAGTGGGGTGTGTTTTTGTGGGCATGAGTCCCGGGGTGGTTCTGTGTGTGTGTGTGTGTGTGTGTGTGTGTGTGTGTGTCTGTGTGTCACGTGATTGTGACTGTGAATGTGTGTTGAGTGTGTTTTCTTGGGAGACACACAGACTAAGCCACACAAAATGAGGCAGACAGACTGCAAGAGAGACAGAGACAGAAAGATACATGTGGGTTTGCCCAGAGAACAGGTGTCACTGACACTGCACAATGATTAATGTCTACATTCTCACACACTCCTCCTACTGCACACCTCAAGGAATACTGCTGTGCACGGCTCAGCAGTAACATTTAGTCCATGCAGGTCACCGAAGCCTCAATATGCTCTGGCCCATGTTCATATCAAGGAACAGTCCCTGAGGTATACTTGAGCAGCACCAACATGGTACTGACAGGTGTTGTGGTCTTTCTAGGTGTCCCCGAGGAGGAAAGACGGCGGCCCCGTCCTGTGCCCAGTCACCAGGCTGTTGCTGAGGTGAGCTTCCTGTCTTTCCTTGAGGAACACAAGTGCTTCCGTAGAGTCTTTGCAATCAACATCTGTTGTAAATGTGACAATGTACCGTTGAGGTGATAATGTTATTTTCCCTGTGGGGAGAAACATGTTGTCAATTTCCATGGTTGTTTCTTGCCAACTGTCCCCTTGGTCAGGGGGACATTTTCCACTGGCAGTGCCAAACCTGCTAGTAAACAGCGTCCCAGGATCTTTTTCGGCAGCCGCACTTTTTCCTTCTGGGGGAACCATTTTGTAGTCTGCATCCTCGGTGTTCTTTAGAGACACATCTCCAGGCAAAACGACTTCTGACAGGCATATTATCTTTGCTTTTGTGGCCTTTGACTCAAACACTGTGTCCCATCCTGAATCCCAAAGTCACCAAGCGAACCGAAGGATGGTACACATACTGTACATCATGATCTCACCCTGATGGTGTTTTCTTTTCTAACATTCAGGTGGCCGTAGGAGCACGAGAAGAAGGTATGTGTCCTGGAAACTGTTTCTTGCTGAGGAAAATGTTTCGGGTGAGGTGTAGGTGGGGCATTCTTGCTGTCTTCAGTCTGGAGAGTACCCGGATATCAGGGTCCTGGGGGGACAGGTGCTTGAGTGTGGGGGGGGAAAGACCGACATCCCCGGTGAAATCTATGTCCATGTTTCTGTAGTATGAGAAAGACAAGGGATTCCATCTGTGCGGTGTGATTGTGTGTGCATGAGTCTTGGGGTTGTTCTGTATCTCTGTATGTCGCATGATGGTGAGTGTGTATGCGTGCGTGCGTGCGTGCGTGCGTGCGCTTTCTTGAGAGGCTCAGAGACAGAGAGACAGAGCCACACACAGGAAGAGACAGACACAGTGAAAGAGAGGGAGAGAGAGAGGAGAGAGAGAGATGTGGGTTTGCCCAGAGATATGGGCCACTGACATTCGACAATGACCGATATCTACAATGCAGAGTCCTGGGAGGACTGGTGCCCGAGGGTGGGGGCGAAAGACCGACGTCCCAGGTGACAAACTAGGTGATGTTTCTACAGTATAAGAAAGATGCTGTATATCTTTTGTGCGGAGTAATTTTGTGTGTTGAGTCTGGGGGTTGTTCTGTATGTGGGTGTATGTCGCGGGATCGTGACAGTGTATGTCTGCGTGTGTGTGTGTTTTCTTGAGAGACACAGAGAAAAAGCCACACAGAGAAAGAGACAGACACATTTCAAGAGAGGGAGAGCGAGAGCGAGCGACAGAGAGAGAGACAGACGTGGGCTTGCCCACGAGATATGTGCCACTGACACTGAAAACTGACCAAAGTCTACATTCTCAAAAATCTCTGCGTACTGCACACTTCCAGGAATACTGCTGAGCGTGGCTCAGCAGTAACATTCCGTCCATGCAGTTGGCAAAAGCCTCCGTACGCTCTCGCCCATGTTCCTATAAGGAACAGTCCCGGAGGTATTCTTGAGCAGCACCAAGAAGATAGTGACATGTATTCTGTGTCCTCCTAGGTGTCGCTAAGGTGAAAAAGCGGCGGCCCCTTCCTGAAAGGAGGCAGCAGGCTGGTGCTGAGGTGAGCTTTCCTGTCTTTCCCTGAAGGAGCACAATTGCTTTCTTAGAGGCTTTCCAATCCACCTCTGTTGTACCTATGACAGTCTACATTTTCGAGGATACTGTTGCTTTCCCGGATGGGGACAGTGGTGAGTGGTTGCCTCTTGCCAACGGTCACCTTGGCCAGGGGGACATTGACCACTGGCAGTGCCAAACCTGGTAATAAACAGTGTCCTAGGATCTTTTCCGTCAGCAGCCATCTGTCCTGCTTGGGTGAAGAATTTTGTAGTAGGCATCCTCAGTGGTCCTGAGAGACACATCCCCAGGAGAAACAACTTCTGACAGGCATCCTATTCATTGGCTTTTGTGGCCTTCGACTCAACCGCTGAGTCCCATCTTGTATCGTAAAGACGCAAAGGGAACTGAAGAGTGGTGCCAATAGTGTATGTCATGATCTCACCCTGATGGTGTTTTCTTTCCTAACATTCAGGTGGCCGAAGGAGCACAGGACACGGGTATGTATCCCGGAAACTGTCTCTTGCTGAGAAAAATGTTTAGCTGGTGATGCAGGTGGGGCATTGTTGTTGACTTCAGTCTGGAGAGCTACCCTAATTCCAGAGGCCAGGGAGGACTGGTGCTTGTGAGTGGGGGGGAAGGACCTACGTCCCAGGTGACAAAACTATGGGATGCTTCTACACTAGGAGAAAGATAATGAATTCCTCGAGTGGGGTGTGTTTTTGTGGGCATGAGTCCCGGGGTGGTTCTGTGTGTGTGTGTGTGTGTGTGTGTGTGTGTGTGTCTGTGTGTCACGTGATTGTGACTGTGAACGTGTGTTGAGTGTGTTTTCTTGGGAGACACACAGACTAAGCCACACAAAATGAGACAGACACACTGCAAGAGAGACAGAGACAGAAAGATACATGTGGGTTTGCCCAGAGAACAGGTGTCACTGACACTGCACAATGATTAATGTCTACATTCTCACACACTCCTCCTACTGCACACCTCAAGGAATACTGCTGTGCACGGCTCAGCAGTAACATTTAGTCCATGCAGGTCACCGAAGCCTCAATATGCTCTGGCCCATGTTCATATCAAGGAACAGTCCCTGAGGTATACTTGAGCAGCACCAACATGGTACTGACAGGTGTTGTGGTCTTTCTAGGTGTCCCCGAGGAGGAAAGACGGCGGCCCCGTCCTGTGCCCAGTCACCAGGCTGTTGCTGAGGTGAGCTTCCTGTCTTTCCTTGAGGAACACAAGTGCTTCCGTAGAGTCTTTGCAATCAACATCTGTTGTAAATGTGACAATGTACCGTTGAGGTGATAATGTTATTTTCCCTGTGGGGAGAAACATGTTGTCAATTTCCATGGTTGTTTCTTGCCAACTGTCCCCTTGGTCAGGGGGACATTTTCCACTGGCAGTGCCAAACCTGCTAGTAAACAGCGTCCCAGGATCTTTTTCGGCAGCCGCACTTTTTCCTTCTGGGGGAACCATTTTGTAGTCTGCATCCTCGGTGTTCTTTAGAGACACATCTCCAGGCAAAACGACTTCTGACAGGCATATTATCTTTGCTTTTGTGGCCTTTGACTCAAACACTGTGTCCCATCCTGAATCCCAAAGTCACCAAGCGAACCGAAGGATGGTACACATACTGTACATCATGATCTCACCTTGATGGTGTTTTCTTTTCTAACATTCAGGTGGCCGTAGGAGCACGAGAAGAAGGTATGTGTCCTGGAAACTGTTTCTTGCTGAGGAAAATGTTTCGGGTGAGGTGTAGGTGGGGCATTCTTGCTGTCTTCAGTCTGGAGAGTACCCGGATATCAGGGTCCTGGGGGGACAGGTGCTTGAGTGTGGGGGGGGAAAGACCGACATCCCCGGTGAAATCTATGTCCATGTTTCTGTAGTATGAGAAAGACAAGGGATTCCATCTGTGCGGTGTGATTGTGTGTGCATGAGTCTTGGGGTTGTTCTGTATCTCTGTATGTCGCATGATGGTGAGTGTGTATGCGTGCGTGCGTGTGTGCGCTTTCTTGAGAGGCTCAGAGACAGAGAGACAGAGCCACACACAGGAAGAGACAGACACAGTGAAAGGGAGGGAGAGAGAGAGGAGAGAGAGAGATGTGGGTTTGCCCAGAGATATGGGCCACTGACATTCGACAATGACCGATATCTACAATGCAGAGTCCTGGGAGGACTGGTGCTCGAGGGTGGGGGCGAAAGACCGACGTCCCAGGTGACAAACTAGGTGATGTTTCTACAGTATAAGAAAGATGCTGTATATCTTTTGTGCGGAGTAATTTTGTGTGTTGAGTCTGGGGGTTGTTCTGTATGTGGGTGTATGTCGCGGGATCGTGACAGTGTATGTCTGCGTGTGTGTGTGTTTTCTTGAGAGACACAGAGAAAAAGCCACACAGAGAAAGAGACAGACACATTTCAAGAGAGGGAGAGCGAGAGCGAGCGACAGAGAGAGAGACAGACGTGGGCTTGCCCACGAGATATGTGCCACTGACACTGAAAACTGACCAAAGTCTACATTCTCAAAAATCTCTGCGTACTGCACACTTCCAGGAATACTGCTGAGCGTGGCTCAGCAGTAACATTCCGTCCATGCAGTTGGCAAAAGCCTCCGTACGCTCTCGCCCATGTTCCTATAAGGAACAGTCCCGGAGGTATTCTTGAGCAGCACCAAGAAGATAGTGACATGTATTCTGTGTCCTCCTAGGTGTCGCTAAGGTGAAAAAGCGGCGGCCCCTTCCTGAAAGGAGGCAGCAGGCTGGTGCTGAGGTGAGCTTTCCTGTCTTTCCCTGAAGGAGCACAATTGCTTTCTTAGAGGCTTTCCAATCCACCTCTGTTGTACCTATGACAGTCTACATTTTCGAGGATACTGTTGCTTTCCCGGATGGGGACAGTGGTGAGTGGTTGCCTCTTGCCAACGGTCACCTTGGCCAGGGGGACATTGACCACTGGCAGTGCCAAACCTGGTAATAAACAGTGTCCTAGGATCTTTTCCGTCAGCAGCCATCTGTCCTGCTTGGGTGAAGAATTTTGTAGTAGGCATCCTCAGTGGTCCTGAGAGACACATCCCCAGGAGAAACAACTTCTGACAGGCATCCTATTCATTGGCTTTTGTGGCCTTCGACTCAACCGCTGAGTCCCATCTTGTATCGTAAAGACGCAAAGGGAACTGAAGAGTGGTGCCAATAGTGTATGTCATGATCTCACCCTGATGGTGTTTTCTTTCCTAACATTCAGGTGGCCGAAGGAGCACAGGACACGGGTATGTATCCCGGAAACTGTCTCTTGCTGAGAAAAATGTTTAGCTGGTGATGCAGGTGGGGCATTGTTGTTGACTTCAGTCTGGAGAGCTACCCTAATTCCAGAGGCCAGGGAGGACTGGTGCTTGTGAGTGGGGGGGAAGGACCTACGTCCCAGGTGACAAAACTATGGGATGCTTCTACACTAGGAGAAAGATAATGAATTCCTCGAGTGGGGTGTGTTTTTGTGGGCATGAGTCCCGGGGTGGTTCTGTGTGTGTGTGTGTGTGTGTGTGTGTGTGTGTCTGTGTGTCACGTGATTGTGACTGTGAATGTGTGTTGAGTGTGTTTTCTTGGGAGACACACAGACTAAGCCACACAAAATGAGACAGACACACTGCAAGAGAGACAGAGACAGAAAGATACATGTGGGTTTGCCCAGAGAACAGGTGTCACTGACACTGCACAATGATTAATGTCTACATTCTCACACACTCCTCCTACTGCACACCTCAAGGAATACTGCTGTGCACGGCTCAGCAGTAACATTTAGTCCATGCAGGTCACCGAAGCCTCAATATGCTCTGGCCCATGTTCATATCAAGGAACAGTCCCTGAGGTATACTTGAGCAGCACCAACATGGTACTGACAGGTGTTGTGGTCTTTCTAGGTGTCCCCGAGGAGGAAAGACGGCAGCCCCGTCCTGTGCCCAGTCACCAGGCTGTTGCTGAGGTGAGCTTCCTGTCTTTCCTTGAGGAACACAAGTGCTTCCGTAGAGTCTTTGCAATCAACATCTGTTGTAAATGTGACAATGTACCGTTGAGGTGATAATGTTATTTTCCCTGTGGGGAGAAACATGTTGTCAATTTCCATGGTTGTTTCTTGCCAACTGTCCCCTTGGTCAGGGGGACATTTTCCACTGGCAGTGCCAAACCTGCTAGTAAACAGCGTCCCAGGATCTTTTTCGGCAGCCGCACTTTTTCCTTCTGGGGGAACCATTTTGTAGTCTGCATCCTCGGTGTTCTTTAGAGACACATCTCCAGGCAAAACGACTTCTGACAGGCATATTATCTTTGCTTTTGTGGCCTTTGACTCAAACACTGTGTCCCATCCTGAATCCCAAAGTCACCAAGCGAACCGAAGGATGGTACACATACTGTACATCATGATCTCACCCTGATGGTGTTTTCTTTTCTAACATTCAGGTGGCCGTAGGAGCACGAGAAGAAGGTATGTGTCCTGGAAACTGTTTCTTGCTGAGGAAAATGTTTCGGGTGAGGTGTAGGTGGGGCATTCTTGCTGTCTTCAGTCTGGAGAGTACCCGGATATCAGGGTCCTGGGGGGACAGGTGCTTGAGTGTGGGGGGGGAAAGACCGACATCCCCGGTGAAATCTATGTCCATGTTTCTGTAGTATGAGAAAGACAAGGGATTCCATCTGTGCGGTGTGATTGTGTGTGCATGAGTCTTGGGGTTGTTCTGTATCTCTGTATGTCGCATGATGGTGAGTGTGTATGCGTGCGTGCGTGCGTGCGTGCGTGCGCTTTCTTGAGAGGCTCAGAGACAGAGAGACAGAGCCACACACAGGAAGAGACAGACACAGTGAAAGAGAGGGAGAGAGAGAGGAGAGAGAGAGATGTGGGTTTGCCCAGAGATATGGGCCACTGACATTCGACAATGACCGATATCTACAATGCAGAGTCCTGGGAGGACTGGTGCCCGAGGGTGGGGGCGAAAGACCGACGTCCCAGGTGACAAACTAGGTGATGTTTCTACAGTATAAGAAAGATGCTGTATATCTTTTGTGCGGAGTAATTTTGTGTGTTGAGTCTGGGGGTTGTTCTGTATGTGGGTGTATGTCGCGGGATCGTGACAGTGTATGTCTGCGTGTGTGTGTGTTTTCTTGAGAGACACAGAGAAAAAGCCACACAGAGAAAGAGACAGACACATTTCAAGAGAGGGAGAGCGAGAGCGAGCGACAGAGAGAGAGACAGACGTGGGCTTGCCCACGAGATATGTGCCACTGACACTGAAAACTGACCAAAGTCTACATTCTCAAAAATCTCTGCGTACTGCACACTTCCAGGAATACTGCTGAGCGTGGCTCAGCAGTAACATTCCGTCCATGCAGTTGGCAAAAGCCTCCGTACGCTCTCGCCCATGTTCCTATAAGGAACAGTCCCGGAGGTATTCTTGAGCAGCACCAAGAAGATAGTGACATGTATTCTGTGTCCTCCTAGGTGTCGCTAAGGTGAAAAAGCGGCGGCCCCTTCCTGAAAGGAGGCAGCAGGCTGGTGCTGAGGTGAGCTTTCCTGTCTTTCCCTGAAGGAGCACAATTGCTTTCTTAGAGGCTTTCCAATCCACCTCTGTTGTACCTATGACAGTCTACATTTTCGAGGATACTGTTGCTTTCCCGGATGGGGACAGTGGTGAGTGGTTGCCTCTTGCCAACGGTCACCTTGGCCAGGGGGACATTGACCACTGGCAGTGCCAAACCTGGTAACAAACAGTGTCCTAGGATCTTTTCCGTCAGCAGCCATCTGTCCTGCTTGGGTGAAGAATTTTGTAGTAGGCATCCTCAGTGGTCCTGAGAGACACATCCCCAGGAGAAACAACTTCTGACAGGCATCCTATTCATTGGCTTTTGTGGCCTTCGACTCAACCGCTGAGTCCCATCTTGTATCGTAAAGACGCAAAGGGAACTGAAGAGTGGTGCCAATAGTGTATGTCATGATCTCACCCTGATGGTGTTTTCTTTCCTAACATTCAGGTGGCCGAAGGAGCACAGGACACGGGTATGTATCCCGGAAACTGTCTCTTGCTGAGAAAAATGTTTAGCTGGTGATGCAGGTGGGGCATTGTTGTTGACTTCAGTCTGGAGAGCTACCCTAATTCCAGAGGCCAGGGAGGACTGGTGCTTGTGAGTGGGGGGGAAGGACCTACGTCCCAGGTGACAAAACTATGGGATGCTTCTACACTAGGAGAAAGATAATGAATTCCTCGAGTGGGGTGTGTTTTTGTGGGCATGAGTCCCGGGGTGGTTCTGTGTGTGTGTGTGTGTGTGTGTGTGTGTGTGTGTGTGTGTCTGTGTGTCACGTGATTGTGACTGTGAATGTGTGTTGAGTGTGTTTTCTTGGGAGACACACAGACTAAGCCACACAAAATGAGGCAGACAGACTGCAAGAGAGACAGAGACAGAAAGATACATGTGGGTTTGCCCAGAGAACAGGTGTCACTGACACTGCACAATGATTAATGTCTACATTCTCACACACTCCTCCTACTGCACACCTCAAGGAATACTGCTGTGCACGGCTCAGCAGTAACATTTAGTCCATGCAGGTCACCGAAGCCTCAATATGCTCTGGCCCATGTTCATATCAAGGAACAGTCCCTGAGGTATACTTGAGCAGCACCAACATGGTACTGACAGGTGTTGTGGTCTTTCTAGGTGTCCCCGAGGAGGAAAGACGGCGGCCCCGTCCTGTGCCCAGTCACCAGGCTGTTGCTGAGGTGAGCTTCCTGTCTTTCCTTGAGGAACACAAGTGCTTCCGTAGAGTCTTTGCAATCAACATCTGTTGTAAATGTGACAATGTACCGTTGAGGTGATAATGTTATTTTCCCTGTGGGGAGAAACATGTTGTCAATTTCCATGGTTGTTTCTTGCCAACTGTCCCCTTGGTCAGGGGGACATTTTCCACTGGCAGTGCCAAACCTGCTAGTAAACAGCGTCCCAGGATCTTTTTCGGCAGCCGCACTTTTTCCTTCTGGGGGAACCATTTTGTAGTCTGCATCCTCGGTGTTCTTTAGAGACACATCTCCAGGCAAAACGACTTCTGACAGGCATATTATCTTTGCTTTTGTGGCCTTTGACTCAAACACTGTGTCCCATCCTGAATCCCAAAGTCACCAAGCGAACCGAAGGATGGTACACATACTGTACATCATGATCTCACCCTGATGGTGTTTTCTTTTCTAACATTCAGGTGGCCGTAGGAGCACGAGAAGAAGGTATGTGTCCTGGAAACTGTTTCTTGCTGAGGAAAATGTTTCGGGTGAGGTGTAGGTGGGGCATTCTTGCTGTCTTCAGTCTGGAGAGTACCCGGATATCAGGGTCCTGGGGGGACAGGTGCTTGAGTGTGGGGGGGGAAAGACCGACATCCCCGGTGAAATCTATGTCCATGTTTCTGTAGTATGAGAAAGACAAGGGATTCCATCTGTGCGGTGTGATTGTGTGTGCATGAGTCTTGGGGTTGTTCTGTATCTCTGTATGTCGCATGATGGTGAGTGTGTATGCGTGCGTGCGTGCGTGCGTGCGTGCGCTTTCTTGAGAGGCTCAGAGACAGAGAGACAGAGCCACACACAGGAAGAGACAGACACAGTGAAAGAGAGGGAGAGAGAGAGGAGAGAGAGAGATGTGGGTTTGCCCAGAGATATGGGCCACTGACATTCGACAATGACCGATATCTACAATGCAGAGTCCTGGGAGGACTGGTGCCCGAGGGTGGGGGCGAAAGACCGACGTCCCAGGTGACAAACTAGGTGATGTTTCTACAGTATAAGAAAGATGCTGTATATCTTTTGTGCGGAGTAATTTTGTGTGTTGAGTCTGGGGGTTGTTCTGTATGTGGGTGTATGTCGCGGGATCGTGACAGTGTATGTCTGCGTGTGTGTGTGTTTTCTTGAGAGACACAGAGAAAAAGCCACACAGAGAAAGAGACAGACACATTTCAAGAGAGGGAGAGCGAGAGCGAGCGACAGAGAGAGAGACAGACGTGGGCTTGCCCACGAGATATGTGCCACTGACACTGAAAACTGACCAAAGTCTACATTCTCAAAAATCTCTGCGTACTGCACACTTCCAGGAATACTGCTGAGCGTGGCTCAGCAGTAACATTCCGTCCATGCAGTTGGCAAAAGCCTCCGTACGCTCTCGCCCATGTTCCTATAAGGAACAGTCCCGGAGGTATTCTTGAGCAGCACCAAGAAGATAGTGACATGTATTCTGTGTCCTCCTAGGTGTCGCTAAGGTGAAAAAGCGGCGGCCCCTTCCTGAAAGGAGGCAGCAGGCTGGTGCTGAGGTGAGCTTTCCTGTCTTTCCCTGAAGGAGCACAATTGCTTTCTTAGAGGCTTTCCAATCCACCTCTGTTGTACCTATGACAGTCTACATTTTCGAGGATACTGTTGCTTTCCCGGATGGGGACAGTGGTGAGTGGTTGCCTCTTGCCAACGGTCACCTTGGCCAGGGGGACATTGACCACTGGCAGTGCCAAACCTGGTAATAAACAGTGTCCTAGGATCTTTTCCGTCAGCAGCCATCTGTCCTGCTTGGGTGAAGAATTTTGTAGTAGGCATCCTCAGTGGTCCTGAGAGACACATCCCCAGGAGAAACAACTTCTGACAGGCATCCTATTCATTGGCTTTTGTGGCCTTCGACTCAACCGCTGAGTCCCATCTTGTATCGTAAAGACGCAAAGGGAACTGAAGAGTGGTGCCAATAGTGTATGTCATGATCTCACCCTGATGGTGTTTTCTTTCCTAACATTCAGGTGGCCGAAGGAGCACAGGACACGGGTATGTATCCCGGAAACTGTCTCTTGCTGAGAAAAATGTTTAGCTGGTGATGCAGGTGGGGCATTGTTGTTGACTTCAGTCTGGAGAGCTACCCTAATTCCAGAGGCCAGGGAGGACTGGTGCTTGTGAGTGGGGGGGAAGGACCTACGTCCCAGGTGACAAAACTATGGGATGCTTCTACACTAGGAGAAAGATAATGAATTCCTCGAGTGGGGTGTGTTTTTGTGGGCATGAGTCCCGGGGTGGTTCTGTGTGTGTGTGTGTGTGTGTGTGTGTGTGTGTGTCTGTGTGTCACGTGATTGTGACTGTGAATGTGTGTTGAGTGTGTTTTCTTGGGAGACACACAGACTAAGCCACACAAAATGAGACAGACACACTGCAAGAGAGACAGAGACAGAAAGATACATGTGGGTTTGCCCAGAGAACAGGTGTCACTGACACTGCACAATGATTAATGTCTACATTCTCACACACTCCTCCTACTGCACACCTCAAGGAATACTGCTGTGCACGGCTCAGCAGTAACATTTAGTCCATGCAGGTCACCGAAGCCTCAATATGCTCTGGCCCATGTTCATATCAAGGAACAGTCCCTGAGGTATACTTGAGCAGCACCAACATGGTACTGACAGGTGTTGTGGTCTTTCTAGGTGTCCCCGAGGAGGAAAGACGGCGGCCCCGTCCTGTGCCCAGTCACCAGGCTGTTGCTGAGGTGAGCTTCCTGTCTTTCCTTGAGGAACACAAGTGCTTCCGTAGAGTCTTTGCAATCAACATCTGTTGTAAATGTGACAATGTACCGTTGAGGTGATAATGTTATTTTCCCTGTGGGGAGAAACATGTTGTCAATTTCCATGGTTGTTTCTTGCCAACTGTCCCCTTGGTCAGGGGGACATTTTCCACTGGCAGTGCCAAACCTGCTAGTAAACAGCGTCCCAGGATCTTTTTCGGCAGCCGCACTTTTTCCTTCTGGGGGAACCATTTTGTAGTCTGCATCCTCGGTGTTCTTTAGAGACACATCTCCAGGCAAAACGACTTCTGACAGGCATATTATCTTTGCTTTTGTGGCCTTTGACTCAAACACTGTGTCCCATCCTGAATCCCAAAGTCACCTAGCGAACCGAAGGATGGTACACATACTGTACATCATGATCTCACCCTGATGGTGTTTTCTTTTCTAACATTCAGGTGGCTGTAGGAGCACGAGAAGAAGGTATGTGTCCTGGAAACTGTTTCTTGCTGAGGAAAATGTTTCGGGTGAGGTGTAGGTGGGGCATTCTTGCTGTCTTCAGTCTGGAGAGTACCCGGATATCAGGGTCCTGGGGGGACAGGTGCTTGAGTGTGGGGGGGGAAAGACCGACATCCCCGGTGAAATCTATGTCCATGTTTCTGTAGTATGAGAAAGACAAGGGATTCCATCTGTGCGGTGTGATTGTGTGTGCATGAGTCTTGGGGTTGTTCTGTATCTCTGTATGTCGCATGATGGTGAGTGTGTATGCGTGCGTGCGTGCGTGCGTGCGTGCGCTTTCTTGAGAGGCTCAGAGACAGAGAGACAGAGCCACACACAGGAAGAGACAGACACAGTGAAAGAGAGGGAGAGAGAGAGGAGAGAGAGAGATGTGGGTTTGCCCAGAGATATGGGCCACTGACATTCGACAATGACCGATATCTACAATGCAGAGTCCTGGGAGGACTGGTGCCCGAGGGTGGGGGCGAAAGACCGACGTCCCAGGTGACAAACTAGGTGATGTTTCTACAGTATAAGAAAGATGCTGTATATCTTTTGTGCGGAGTAATTTTGTGTGTTGAGTCTGGGGGTTGTTCTGTATGTGGGTGTATGTCGCGGGATCGTGACAGTGTATGTCTGCGTGTGTGTGTGTTTTCTTGAGAGACACAGAGAAAAAGCCACACAGAGAAAGAGACAGACACATTTCAAGAGAGGGAGAGCGAGAGCGAGCGACAGAGAGAGAGACAGACGTGGGCTTGCCCACGAGATATGTGCCACTGACACTGAAAACTGACCAAAGTCTACATTCTCAAAAATCTCTGCGTACTGCACACTTCCAGGAATACTGCTGAGCGTGGCTCAGCAGTAACATTCCGTCCATGCAGTTGGCAAAAGCCTCCGTACGCTCTCGCCCATGTTCCTATAAGGAACAGTCCCGGAGGTATTCTTGAGCAGCACCAAGAAGATAGTGACATGTATTCTGTGTCCTCCTAGGTGTCGCTAAGGTGAAAAAGCGGCGGCCCCTTCCTGAAAGGAGGCAGCAGGCTGGTGCTGAGGTGAGCTTTCCTGTCTTTCCCTGAAGGAGCACAATTGCTTTCTTAGAGGCTTTCCAATCCACCTCTGTTGTACCTATGACAGTCTACATTTTCGAGGATACTGTTGCTTTCCCGGATGGGGACAGTGGTGAGTGGTTGCCTCTTGCCAACGGTCACCTTGGCCAGGGGGACATTGACCACTGGCAGTGCCAAACCTGGTAATAAACAGTGTCCTAGGATCTTTTCCGTCAGCAGCCATCTGTCCTGCTTGGGTGAAGAATTTTGTAGTAGGCATCCTCAGTGGTCCTGAGAGACACATCCCCAGGAGAAACAACTTCTGACAGGCATCCTATTCATTGGCTTTTGTGGCCTTCGACTCAACCGCTGAGTCCCATCTTGTATCGTAAAGACGCAAAGGGAACTGAAGAGTGGTGCCAATAGTGTATGTCATGATCTCACCCTGATGGTGTTTTCTTTCCTAACATTCAGGTGGCCGAAGGAGCACAGGACACGGGTATGTATCCCGGAAACTGTCTCTTGCTGAGAAAAATGTTTAGCTGGTGATGCAGGTGGGGCATTGTTGTTGACTTCAGTCTGGAGAGCTACCCTAATTCCAGAGGCCAGGGAGGACTGGTGCTTGTGAGTGGGGGGGAAGGACCTACGTCCCAGGTGACAAAACTATGGGATGCTTCTACACTAGGAGAAAGATAATGAATTCCTCGAGTGGGGTGTGTTTTTGTGGGCATGAGTCCCGGGGTGGTTCTGTGTGTGTGTGTGTGTGTGTGTGTGTGTGTGTGTGTCTGTGTGTCACGTGATTGTGACTGTGAATGTGTGTTGAGTGTGTTTTCTTGGGAGACACACAGACTAAGCCACACAAAATGAGACAGACACACTGCAAGAGAGACAGAGACAGAAAGATACATGTGGGTTTGCCCAGAGAACAGGTGTCACTGACACTGCACAATGATTAATGTCTACATTCTCACACACTCCTCCTACTGCACACCTCAAGGAATACTGCTGTGCACGGCTCAGCAGTAACATTTAGTCCATGCAGGTCACCGAAGCCTCAATATGCTCTGGCCCATGTTCATATCAAGGAACAGTCCCTGAGGTATACTTGAGCAGCACCAACATGGTACTGACAGGTGTTGTGGTCTTTCTAGGTGTCCCCGAGGAGGAAAGACGGCGGCCCCGTCCTGTGCCCAGTCACCAGGCTGTTGCTGAGGTGAGCTTCCTGTCTTTCCTTGAGGAACACAAGTGCTTCCGTAGAGTCTTTGCAATCAACATCTGTTGTAAATGTGACAATGTACCGTTGAGGTGATAATGTTATTTTCCCTGTGGGGAGAAACATGTTGTCAATTTCCATGGTTGTTTCTTGCCAACTGTCCCCTTGGTCAGGGGGACATTTTCCACTGGCAGTGCCAAACCTGCTAGTAAACAGCGTCCCAGGATCTTTTTCGGCAGCCGCACTTTTTCCTTCTGGGGGAACCATTTTGTAGTCTGCATCCTCGGTGTTCTTTAGAGACACATCTCCAGGCAAAACGACTTCTGACAGGCATATTATCTTTGCTTTTGTGGCCTTTGACTCAAACACTGTGTCCCATCCTGAATCCCAAAGTCACCAAGCGAACCGAAGGATGGTACACATACTGTACATCATGATCTCACCCTGATGGTGTTTTCTTTTCTAACATTCAGGTGGCCGTAGGAGCACGAGAAGAAGGTATGTGTCCTGGAAACTGTTTCTTGCTGAGGAAAATGTTTCGGGTGAGGTGTAGGTGGGGCATTCTTGCTGTCTTCAGTCTGGAGAGTACCCGGATATCAGGGTCCTGGGGGGACAGGTGCTTGAGTGTGGGGGGGGAAAGACCGACATCCCCGGTGAAATCTATGTCCATGTTTCTGTAGTATGAGAAAGACAAGGGATTCCATCTGTGCGGTGTGATTGTGTGTGCATGAGTCTTGGGGTTGTTCTGTATCTCTGTATGTCGCATGATGGTGAGTGTGTATGCGTGCGTGCGTGCGTGCGTGCGTGCGCTTTCTTGAGAGGCTCAGAGACAGAGAGACAGAGCCACACACAGGAAGAGACAGACACAGTGAAAGAGAGGGAGAGAGAGAGGAGAGAGAGAGATGTGGGTTTGCCCAGAGATATGGGCCACTGACATTCGACAATGACCGATATCTACAATGCAGAGTCCTGGGAGGACTGGTGCCCGAGGGTGGGGGCGAAAGACCGACGTCCCAGGTGACAAACTAGGTGATGTTTCTACAGTATAAGAAAGATGCTGTATATCTTTTGTGCGGAGTAATTTTGTGTGTTGAGTCTGGGGGTTGTTCTGTATGTGGGTGTATGTCGCGGGATCGTGACAGTGTATGTCTGCGTGTGTGTGTGTTTTCTTGAGAGACACAGAGAAAAAGCCACACAGAGAAAGAGACAGACACATTTCAAGAGAGGGAGAGCGAGAGCGAGCGACAGAGAGAGAGACAGACGTGGGCTTGCCCACGAGATATGTGCCACTGACACTGAAAACTGACCAAAGTCTACATTCTCAAAAATCTCTGCGTACTGCACACTTCCAGGAATACTGCTGAGCGTGGCTCAGCAGTAACATTCCGTCCATGCAGTTGGCAAAAGCCTCCGTACGCTCTCGCCCATGTTCCTATAAGGAACAGTCCCGGAGGTATTCTTGAGCAGCACCAAGAAGATAGTGACATGTATTCTGTGTCCTCCTAGGTGTCGCTAAGGTGAAAAAGCGGCGGCCCCTTCCTGAAAGGAGGCAGCAGGCTGGTGCTGAGGTGAGCTTTCCTGTCTTTCCCTGAAGGAGCACAATTGCTTTCTTAGAGGCTTTCCAATCCACCTCTGTTGTACCTATGACAGTCTACATTTTCGAGGATACTGTTGCTTTCCCGGAAGGGGACAGTGGTGAGTGGTTGCCTCTTGCCAACGGTCACCTTGGCCAGGGGGACATTGACCACTGGCAGTGCCAAACCTGGTAACAAACAGTGTCCTAGGATCTTTTCCGTCAGCAGCCATCTGTCCTGCTTGGGTGAAGAATTTTGTAGTAGGCATCCTCAGTGGTCCTGAGAGACACATCCCCAGGAGAAACAACTTCTGACAGGCATCCTATTCATTGGCTTTTGTGGCCTTCGACTCAACCGCTGAGTCCCATCTTGTATCGTAAAGACGCAAAGGGAACTGAAGAGTGGTGCCAATAGTGTATGTCATGATCTCACCCTGATGGTGTTTTCTTTCCTAACATTCAGGTGGCCGAAGGAGCACAGGACACGGGTATGTATCCCGGAAACTGTCTCTTGCTGAGAAAAATGTTTAGATGGTGATGCAGGTGGGGCATTGTTGTTGACTTCAGTCTGGAGAGCTACCCTAATTCCAGAGGCCTGGGAGGACTGGTGCTTGTGAGTGGGGGGGAAGGACCTACGTCCCAGGTGACAAAACTATGGGATGCTTCTACACTAGGAGAAAGATAATGAATTCCTCGAGTGGGGTGTGTTTTTGTGGGCATGAGTCCCGGGGTGGTTCTGTGTGTGTGTGTGTGTGTGTGTGTGTGTGTGTGTCTGTGTGTCACGTGATTGTGACTGTGAATGTGTGTTGAGTGTGTTTTCTTGGGAGACACACAGACTAAGCCACACAAAATGAGACAGACACACTGCAAGAGAGACAGAGACAGAAAGATACATGTGGGTTTGCCCAGAGAACAGGTGTCACTGACACTGCACAATGATTAATGTCTACATTCTCACACACTCCTCCTACTGCACACCTCAAGGAATACTGCTGTGCACGGCTCAGCAGTAACATTTAGTCCATGCAGGTCACCGAAGCCTCAATATGCTCTGGCCCATGTTCATATCAAGGAACAGTCCCTGAGGTATACTTGAGCAGCACCAACATGGTACTGACAGGTGTTGTGGTCTTTCTAGGTGTCCCCGAGGAGGAAAGACGGCGGCCCCGTCCTGTGCCCAGTCACCAGGCTGTTGCTGAGGTGAGCTTCCTGTCTTTCCTTGAGGAACACAAGTGCTTCCGTAGAGTCTTTGCAATCAACATCTGTTGTAAATGTGACAATGTACCGTTGAGGTGATAATGTTATTTTCCCTGTGGGGAGAAACATGTTGTCAATTTCCATGGTTGTTTCTTGCCAACTGTCCCCTTGGTCCGGGGGACATTTTCCACTGGCAGTGCCAAACCTGCTAGTAAACAGCCTCCTAGGATCTTTTTCGGCAGCCGCACTTTTTCCTTCTGGGGGAACCATTTTGTAGTCTGCATCCTCGGTGTTCTTTAGAGACACATCTCCAGGCAAAACGACTTCTGACAGGCATATTATCTTTGCTTTTGTGGCCTTTGACTCAAACACTGTGTCCCATCCTGAATCCCAAAGTCACCAAGCGAACCGAAGGATGGTACACATACTGTACATCATGATCTCACCCTGATGGTGTTTTCTTTTCTAACATTCAGGTGGCCGTAGGAGCACGAGAAGAAGGTATGTGTCCTGGAAACTGTTTCTTGCTGAGGAAAATGTTTCGGGTGAGGTGTAGGTGGGGCATTCTTGCTGTCTTCAGTCTGGAGAGTACCCGGATATCAGGGTCCTGGGGGGACAGGTGCTTGAGTGTGGGGGGGGAAAGACCGACATCCCCGGTGAAATCTATGTCCATGTTTCTGTAGTATGAGAAAGACAAGGGATTCCATCTGTGCGGTGTGACTGTGTGTGCATGAGTCTTGGGGTTGTTCTGTATCTCTGTATGTCGCATGATGGTGAGTGTGTATGCGTGCGTGCGTGCGTGCGTGCGGTTTCTTGAGAGGCTCAGAGACAGAGAGACAGAGCCACACACAGGAAGAGACAGACACAGTGAAAGAGAGGGAGAGAGAGAGTAGAGAGAGAGAGATGTGGGTTTGCCCAGAGATATGGGCCACTGACATTCGACAATGACCGATATCTACAATGCAGAGTCCTGGGAGGACTGGTGCTCGAGGGTGGGGGCGAAAGACCGACGTCCCAGGTGACAAACTAGGTGATGTTTCTACAGTATAAGAAAGATGCTGTATATCTTTTGTGCGGAGTAGTTTTGTGTGTTGAGTCTGGGGGTTGTTCTGTATGTGGGTGTATGTCGCGGGATCGTGACAGTGTATGTCTGCGTGTGTGTGTGTTTTCTTGAGAGACACAGAGAAAAAGCCACACAGAGAAAGAGACAGACACATTTCAAGAGAGGGAGAGCGAGAGCGAGCGACAGAGAGAGAGACAGACGTGGGCTTGCCCACGAGATATGTGCCACTGACACTGAAAACTGACCAAAGTCTACATTCTCAAAAATCTCTGCGTACTGCACACTTCCAGGAATACTGCTGAGCGTGGCTCAGCAGTAACATTCCGTCCATGCAGTTGGCAAAAGCCTCCGTACGCTCTCGCCCATGTTCCTATAAGGAACAGTCCCGGAGGTATTCTTGAGCAGCACCAAGAAGATAGTGACATGTATTCTGTGTCCTCCTAGGTGTCGCTAAGGTGAAAAAGCGGCGGCCCCTTCCTGAAAGGAGGCAGCAGGCTGGTGCTGAGGTGAGCTTTCCTGTCTTTCCCTGAAGGAGCACAATTGCTTTCTTAGAGGCTTTCCAATCCACCTCTGTTGTACCTATGACAGTCTACATTTTCGAGGATACTGTTGCTTTCCCGGATGGGGACAGTGGTGAGTGGTTGCCTCTTGCCAACGGTCACCTTGGCCAGGGGGACATTGACCACTGGCAGTGCCAAACCTGGTAACAAACAGTGTCCTAGGATCTTTTCCGTCAGCAGCCATCTGTCCTGCTTGGGTGAAGAATTTTGTAGTAGGCATCCTCAGTGGTCCTGAGAGACACATCCCCAGGAGAAACAACTTCTGACAGGCATCCTATTCATTGGCTTTTGTGGCCTTCGACTCAACCGCTGAGTCCCATCTTGTATCGTAAAGACGCAAAGGGAACTGAAGAGTGGTGCCAATAGTGTATGTCATGATGTCACCCTGATGGTGTATTCTTTCCTAACATTCAGGTGGCCGAAGGAGCACAGGACACGGGTATGTATCCCGGAAACTGTCTCTTGCTGAGAAAAATGTTTAGCTGGTGATGCAGGTGGGGCATTGTTGACTTCAGTCTGGAGAGCTACCCTAATTCCAGAGGCCAGGGAGGACTGGTGCTTGTGAGTGTGGGGGAAGGACCTACGTCCCAGGTGACAAAACTATGGGATGCTTCTACACTAGGAGAAAGATAATGAATTCCTCGAGTGGGGTGTGTTTTTGTGGGCATGAGTCCCGGGGTGGTTCTGTGTGTGTGTGTGTGTGTGTGTGTGTGTGTGTGTGTCTGTGTGTCACGTGATTGTGACTGTGAACGTGTGTTGAGTGTGTTTTCTTGGGAGACACACAGACTAAGCCACACAAAATGAGACAGACACACTGCAAGAGAGACAGAGACAGAAAGATACATGTAGGTTTGCCCAGAGAACAGGTGTCACTGACACTGCACAATGATTAATGTCTACATTCTCACACACTCCTCCTACTGCACACCTCAAGGAATACTGCTGTGCACGGCTCAGCAGTAACATTTAGTCCATGCAGGTCACCGAAGCCTCAATATGCTCTGGCCCATGTTCATATCAAGGAACAGTCCCTGAGGTATACTTGAGCAGCACCAACATGGTACTGACAGGTGTTGTGGTCTTTCTAGGTGTCCCCGAGGAGGAAAGACGGCGGCCCCGTCCTGTGCCCAGTCACCAGGCTGTTGCTGAGGTGAGCTTCCTGTCTTTCCTTGAGGAACACAAGTGCTTCCGTAGAGTCTTTGCAATCAACATCTGTTTTAAATGTGACCATGTACCGTTGAGGTGATAATGTTATTTTCCCTGTGGGGAGAAACATGTTGTCAATTTCCATGGTTGTTTCTTGCCAACTGTCCCCTTGGTCAGGGGGACATTTTCCACTGGCAGTGCCAAACCTGCTAGTAAACAGCGTCCCAGGATCTTTTTCGGCAGCCGCACTTTTTCCTTCTGGGGGAACCATTTTGTAGTCTGCATCCTCGGTGTTCTTTAGAGACACATCTCCAGGCAAAACGACTTCTGACAGGCATATTATCTTTGCTTTTGTGGCCTTTGACTCAAACACTGTGTCCCATCCTGAATCCCAAAGTCACCAAGCGAACCGAAGGATGGTACACATACTGTACATCATGATCTCACCTTGATGGTGTTTTCTTTTCTAACATTCAGGTGGCCGTAGGAGCACGAGAAGAAGGTATGTGTCCTGGAAACTGTTTCTTGCTGAGGAAAATGTTTCGGGTGAGGTGTAGGTGGGGCATTCTTGCTGTCTTCAGTCTGGAGAGTACCCGGATATCAGGGTCCTGGGGGGACAGGTGCTTGAGTGTGGGGGGGGAAAGACCGACATCCCCGGTGAAATCTATGTCCATGTTTCTGTAGTATGAGAAAGACAAGGGATTCCATCTGTGCGGTGTGATTGTGTGTGCATGAGTCTTGGGGTTGTTCTGTATCTCTGTATGTCGCATGATGGTGAGTGTGTATGCGTGCGTGCGTGTGTGCGCTTTCTTGAGAGGCTCAGAGACAGAGAGACAGAGCCACACACAGGAAGAGACAGACACAGTGAAAGGGAGGGAGAGAGAGAGGAGAGAGAGAGATGTGGGTTTGCCCAGAGATATGGGCCACTGACATTCGACAATGACCGATATCTACAATGCAGAGTCCTGGGAGGACTGGTGCTCGAGGGTGGGGGCGAAAGACCGACGTCCCAGGTGACAAACTAGGTGATGTTTCTACAGTATAAGAAAGATGCTGTATATCTTTTGTGCGGAGTAATTTTGTGTGTTGAGTCTGGGGGTTGTTCTGTATGTGGGTGTATGTCGCGGGATCGTGACAGTGTATGTCTGCGTGTGTGTGTGTTTTCTTGAGAGACACAGAGAAAAAGCCACACAGAGAAAGAGACAGACACATTTCAAGAGAGGGAGAGCGAGAGCGAGCGACAGAGAGAGAGACAGACGTGGGCTTGCCCACGAGATATGTGCCACTGACACTGAAAACTGACCAAAGTCTACATTCTCAAAAATCTCTGCGTACTGCACACTTCCAGGAATACTGCTGAGCGTGGCTCAGCAGTAACATTCCGTCCATGCAGTTGGCAAAAGCCTCCGTACGCTCTCGCCCATGTTCCTATAAGGAACAGTCCCGGAGGTATTCTTGAGCAGCACCAAGAAGATAGTGACATGTATTCTGTGTCCTCCTAGGTGTCGCTAAGGTGAAAAAGCGGCGGCCCCTTCCTGAAAGGAGGCAGCAGGCTGGTGCTGAGGTGAGCTTTCCTGTCTTTCCCTGAAGGAGCACAATTGATTTCTTAGAGGCTTTCCAATCCACCTCTGTTGTACCTATGACAGTCTACATTTTCGAGGATACTGTTGCTTTCCCGGAAGGGGACAGTGGTGAGTGGTTGCCTCTTGCCAACGGTCACCTTGGCCAGGGGGACATTGACCACTGGCAGTGCCAAACCTGGTAACAAACAGTGTCCTAGGATCTTTTCCGTCAGCAGCCATCTGTCCTGCTTGGGTGAAGAATTTTGTAGTAGGCATCCTCAGTGGTCCTGAGAGACACATCCCCAGGAGAAACAACTTCTGACAGGCATCCTATTCATTGGCTTTTGTGGCCTTCGACTCAACCGCTGAGTCCCATCTTGTATCGTAAAGACGCAAAGGGAACTGAAGAGTGGTGCCAATAGTGTATGTCATGATCTCACCCTGATGGTGTTTTCTTTCCTAACATTCAGGTGGCCGAAGGAGCACAGGACACGGGTATGTATCCCGGAAACTGTCTCTTGCTGAGAAAAATGTTTAGATGGTGATGCAGGTGGGGCATTGTTGTTGACTTCAGTCTGGAGAGCTACCCTAATTCCAGAGGCCTGGGAGGACTGGTGCTTGTGAGTGGGGGGGAAGGACCTACGTCCCAGGTGACAAAACTATGGGATGCTTCTACACTAGGAGAAAGATAATGAATTCCTCGAGTGGGGTGTGTTTTTGTGGGCATGAGTCCCGGGGTGGTTCTGTGTGTGTGTGTGTGTGTGTGTGTGTGTGTGTGTGTGTCACGTGATTGTGACTGTGAATGTGTGTTGAGTGTGTTTTCTTGGGAGACACACAGACTAAGCCACACAAAATGAGACAGACACACTGCAAGAGAGACAGAGACAGAAAGATACATGTGGGTTTGCCCAGAGAACAGGTGTCACTGACACTGCACAATGATTAATGTCTACATTCTCACACACTCCTCCTACTGCACACCTCAAGGAATACTGCTGTGCACGGCTCAGCAGTAACATTTAGTCCATGCAGGTCACCGAAGCCTCAATATGCTCTGGCCCATGTTCATATCAAGGAACAGTCCCTGAGGTATACTTGAGCAGCACCAACATGGTACTGACAGGTGTTGTGGTCTTTCTAGGTGTCCCCGAGGAGGAAAGACGGCGGCCCCGTCCTGTGCCCAGTCACCAGGCTGTTGCTGAGGTGAGCTTCCTGTCTTTCCTTGAGGAACACAAGTGCTTCCGTAGAGTCTTTGCAATCAACATCTGTTGTAAATGTGACAATGTACCGTTGAGGTGATAATGTTATTTTCCCTGTGGGGAGAAACATGTTGTCAATTTCCATGGTTGTTTCTTGCCAACTGTCCCCTTGGTCCGGGGGACATTTTCCACTGGCAGTGCCAAACCTGCTAGTAAACAGCCTCCTAGGATCTTTTTCGGCAGCCGCACTTTTTCCTTCTGGGGGAACCATTTTGTAGTCTGCATCCTCGGTGTTCTTTAGAGACACATCTCCAGGCAAAACGACTTCTGACAGGCATATTATCTTTGCTTTTGTGGCCTTTGACTCAAACACTGTGTCCCATCCTGAATCCCAAAGTCACCAAGCGAACCGAAGGATGGTACACATACTGTACATCATGATCTCACCCTGATGGTGTTTTCTTTTCTAACATTCAGGTGGCCGTAGGAGCACGAGAAGAAGGTATGTGTCCTGGAAACTGTTTCTTGCTGAGGAAAATGTTTCGGGTGAGGTGTAGGTGGGGCATTCTTGCTGTCTTCAGTCTGGAGAGTACCCGGATATCAGGGTCCTGGGGGGACAGGTGCTTGAGTGTGGGGGGGGAAAGACCGACATCCCCGGTGAAATCTATGTCCATGTTTCTGTAGTATGAGAAAGACAAGGGATTCCATCTGTGCGGTGTGACTGTGTGTGCATGAGTCTTGGGGTTGTTCTGTATCTCTGTATGTCGCATGATGGTGAGTGTGTATGCGTGCGTGCGTGCGTGCGTGCGGTTTCTTGAGAGGCTCAGAGACAGAGAGACAGAGCCACACACAGGAAGAGACAGACACAGTGAAAGAGAGGGAGAGAGAGAGTAGAGAGAGAGAGATGTGGGTTTGCCCAGAGATATGGGCCACTGACATTCGACAATGACCGATATCTACAATGCAGAGTCCTGGGAGGACTGGTGCTCGAGGGTGGGGGCGAAAGACCGACGTCCCAGGTGACAAACTAGGTGATGTTTCTACAGTATAAGAAAGATGCTGTATATCTTTTGTGCGGAGTAATTTTGTGTGTTGAGTCTGGGGGTTGTTCTGTATGTGGGTGTATGTCGCGGGATCGTGACAGTGTATGTCTGCGTGTGTGTGTGTTTTCTTGAGAGACACAGAGAAAAAGCCACACAGAGAAAGAGACAGACACATTTCAAGAGAGGGAGAGCGAGAGCGAGCGACAGAGAGAGAGACAGACGTGGGCTTGCCCACGAGATATGTGCCACTGACACTGAAAACTGACCAAAGTCTACATTCTCAAAAATCTCTGCGTACTGCACACTTCCAGGAATACTGCTGAGCGTGGCTCAGCAGTAACATTCCGTCCATGCAGTTGGCAAAAGCCTCCGTACGCTCTCGCCCATGTTCCTATAAGGAACAGTCCCGGAGGTATTCTTGAGCAGCACCAAGAAGATAGTGACATGTATTCTGTGTCGTCCTAGGTGTCGCTAAGGTGAAAAAGCGGCGGCCCCTTCCTGAAAGGAGGCAGCAGGCTGGTGCTGAGGTGAGCTTTCCTGTCTTTCCCTGAAGGAGCACAATTGATTTCTTAGAGGCTTTCCAATCCACCTCTGTTGTACCTATGACAGTCTACATTTTCGAGGATACTGTTGCTTTCCCGGAAGGGGACAGTGGTGAGTGGTTGCCTCTTGCCAACGGTCACCTTGGCCAGGGGGACATTGACCACTGGCAGTGCCAAACCTGGTAACAAACAGTGTCCTAGGATCTTTTCCGTCAGCAGCCATCTGTCCTGCTTGGGTGAAGAATTTTGTAGTAGGCATCCTCAGTGGTCCTGAGAGACACATCCCCAGGAGAAACAACTTCTGACAGGCATCCTATTCATTGGCTTTTGTGGCCTTCGACTCAACCGCTGAGTCCCATCTTGTATCGTAAAGACGCAAAGGGAACTGAAGAGTGGTGCCAATAGTGTATGTCATGATCTCACCCTGATGGTGTTTTCTTTCCTAACATTCAGGTGGCCGAAGGAGCACAGGACACGGGTATGTATCCCGGAAACTGTCTCTTGCTGAGAAAAATGTTTAGATGGTGATGCAGGTGGGGCATTGTTGTTGACTTCAGTCTGGAGAGCTACCCTAATTCCAGAGGCCTGGGAGGACTGGTGCTTGTGAGTGGGGGGGAAGGACCTACGTCCCAGGTGACAAAACTATGGGATGCTTCTACACTAGGAGAAAGATAATGAATTCCTCGAGTGGGGTGTGTTTTTGTGGGCATGAGTCCCGGGGTGGTTCTGTGTGTGTGTGTGTGTGTGTGTGTGTGTGTGTGTCACGTGATTGTGACTGTGAATGTGTGTTGAGTGTGTTTTCTTGGGAGACACACAGACTAAGCCACACAAAATGAGACAGACACACTGCAAGAGAGACAGAGACAGAAAGATACATGTGGGTTTGCCCAGAGAACAGGTGTCACTGACACTGCACAATGATTAATGTCTACATTCTCACACACTCCTCCTACTGCACACCTCAAGGAATACTGCTGTGCACGGCTCAGCAGTAACATTTAGTCCATGCAGGTCACCGAAGCCTCAATATGCTCTGGCCCATGTTCATATCAAGGAACAGTCCCTGAGGTATACTTGAGCAGCACCAACATGGTACTGACAGGTGTTGTGGTCTTTCTAGGTGTCCCCGAGGAGGAAAGACGGCGGCCCCGTCCTGTGCCCAGTCACCAGGCTGTTGCTGAGGTGAGCTTCCTGTCTTTCCTTGAGGAACACAAGTGCTTCCGTAGAGTCTTTGCAATCAACATCTGTTGTAAATGTGACAATGTACCGTTGAGGTGATAATGTTATTTTCCCTGTGGGGAGAAACATGTTGTCAATTTCCATGGTTGTTTCTTGCCAACTGTCCCCTTGGTCCGGGGGACATTTTCCACTGGCAGTGCCAAACCTGCTAGTAAACAGCCTCCTAGGATCTTTTTCGGCAGCCGCACTTTTTCCTTCTGGGGGAACCATTTTGTAGTCTGCATCCTCGGTGTTCTTTAGAGACACATCTCCAGGCAAAACGACTTCTGACAGGCATATTATCTTTGCTTTTGTGGCCTTTGACTCAAACACTGTGTCCCATCCTGAATCCCAAAGTCACCAAGCGAACCGAAGGATGGTACACATACTGTACATCATGATCTCACCCTGATGGTGTTTTCTTTTCTAACATTCAGGTGGCCGTAGGAGCACGAGAAGAAGGTATGTGTCCTGGAAACTGTTTCTTGCTGAGGAAAATGTTTCGGGTGAGGTGTAGGTGGGGCATTCTTGCTGTCTTCAGTCTGGAGAGTACCCGGATATCAGAGTCCTGGGGGGACAGGTGCTTGAGTGTGGGGGGGGAAAGACCGACATCCCCGGTGAAATCTATGTCCATGTTTCTGTAGTATGAGAAAGACAAGGGATTCCATCTGTGCGGTGTGACTGTGTGTGCATGAGTCTTGGGGTTGTTCTGTATCTCTGTATGTCGCATGATGGTGAGTGTGTATGCGTGCGTGCGTGCGTGCGTGCGGTTTCTTGAGAGGCTCAGAGACAGAGAGACAGAGCCACACACAGGAAGAGACAGACACAGTGAAAGAGAGGGAGAGAGAGAGTAGAGAGAGAGAGATGTGGGTTTGCCCAGAGATATGGGCCACTGACATTCGACAATGACCGATATCTACAATGCAGAGTCCTGGGAGGACTGGTGCTCGAGGGTGGGGGCGAAAGACCGACGTCCCAGGTGACAAACTAGGTGATGTTTCTACAGTATAAGAAAGATGCTGTATATCTTTTGTGCGGAGTAGTTTTGTGTGTTGAGTCTGGGGGTTGTTCTGTATGTGGGTGTATGTCGCGGGATCGTGACAGTGTATGTCTGCGTGTGTGTGTGTTTTCTTGAGAGACACAGAGAAAAAGCCACACAGAGAAAGAGACAGACACATTTCAAGAGAGGGAGAGCGAGAGCGAGCGACAGAGAGAGAGACAGACGTGGGCTTGCCCACGAGATATGTGCCACTGACACTGAAAACTGACCAAAGTCTACATTCTCAAAAATCTCTGCGTACTGCACACTTCCAGGAATACTGCTGAGCGTGGCTCAGCAGTAACATTCCGTCCATGCAGTTGGCAAAAGCCTCCGTACGCTCTCGCCCATGTTCCTATAAGGAACAGTCCCGGAGGTATTCTTGAGCAGCACCAAGAAGATAGTGACATGTATTCTGTGTCCTCCTAGGTGTCGCTAAGGTGAAAAAGCGGCGGCCCCTTCCTGAAAGGAGGCAGCAGGCTGGTGCTGAGGTGAGCTTTCCTGTCTTTCCCTGAAGGAGCACAATTGCTTTCTTAGAGGCTTTCCAATCCACCTCTGTTGTACCTATGACAGTCTACATTTTCGAGGATACTGTTGCTTTCCCGGATGGGGACAGTGGTGAGTGGTTGCCTCTTGCCAACGGTCACCTTGGCCAGGGGGACATTGACCACTGGCAGTGCCAAACCTGGTAACAAACAGTGTCCTAGGATCTTTTCCGTCAGCAGCCATCTGTCCTGCTTGGGTGAAGAATTTTGTAGTAGGCATCCTCAGTGGTCCTGAGAGACACATCCCCAGGAGAAACAACTTCTGACAGGCATCCTATTCATTGGCTTTTGTGGCCTTCGACTCAACCGCTGAGTCCCATCTTGTATCGTAAAGACGCAAAGGGAACTGAAGAGTGGTGCCAATAGTGTATGTCATGATGTCACCCTGATGGTGTTTTCTTTCCTAACATTCAGGTGGCCGAAGGAGCACAGGACACGGGTATGTATCCCGGAAACTGTCTCTTGCTGAGAAAAATGTTTAGCTGGTGATGCAGGTGGGGCATTGTTGACTTCAGTCTGGAGAGCTACCCTAATTCCAGAGGCCAGGGAGGACTGGTGCTTGTGAGTGGGGGGGAAGGACCTACGTCCCAGGTGACAAAACTATGGGATGCTTCTACACTAGGAGAAAGATAATGAATTCCTCGAGTGGGGTGTGTTTTTGTGGGCATGAGTCCCGGGGTGGTTCTGTGTGTGTGTGTGTGTGTGTGTGTGTGTGTGTGTGTGTGTGTCTGTGTGTCACGTGATTGTGACTGTGAACGTGTGTTGAGTGTGTTTTCTTGGGAGACACACAGACTAAGCCACACAAAATGAGACAGACACACTGCCAGAGAGACAGAGACAGAAAGATACATGTGGGTTTGCCCAGAGAACAGGTGTCACTGACACTGCACAATGATTAATGTCTACATTCTCACACACTCCTCCTACTGCACACCTCAAGGAATACTGCTGTGCACGGCTCAGCAGTAACATTTAGTCCATGCAGGTCACCGAAGCCTCAATATGCTCTGGCCCATGTTCATATCAAGGAACAGTCCCTGAGGTATACTTGAGCAGCACCAACATGGTACTGACAGGTGTTGTGGTCTTTCTAGGTGTCCCCGAGGAGGAAAGACGGCGGCCCCGTCCTGTGCCCAGTCACCAGGCTGTTGCTGAGGTGAGCTTCCTGTCTTTCCTTGAGGAACACAAGTGCTTCCGTAGAGTCTTTGCAATCAACATCTGTTGTAAATGTGACAATGTACCGTTGAGGTGATAATGTTATTTTCCCTGTGGGGAGAAACATGTTGTCAATTTCCATGGTTGTTTCTTGCCAACTGTCCCCTTGGTCAGGGGGACATTTTCCACTGGCAGTGCCAAACCTGCTAGTAAACAGCGTCCCAGGATCTTTTTCGGCAGCCGCACTTTTTCCTTCTGGGGGAACCATTTTGTAGTCTGCATCCTCGGTGTTCTTTAGAGACACATCTCCAGGCAAAACGACTTCTGACAGGCATATTATCTTTGCTTTTGTGGCCTTTGACTCAAACACTGTGTCCCATCCTGAATCCCAAAGTCACCAAGCGAACCGAAGGATGGTACACATACTGTACATCATGATCTCACCCTGATGGTGTTTTCTTTTCTAACATTCAGGTGGCCGTAGGAGCACGAGAAGAAGGTATGTGTCCTGGAAACTGTTTCTTGCTGAGGAAAATGTTTCGGGTGAGGTGTAGGTGGGGCATTCTTGCTGTCTTCAGTCTGGAGAGTACCCGGATATCAGGGTCCTGGGGGGACAGGTGCTTGAGTGTGGGGGGGGAAAGACCGACATCCCCGGTGAAATCTATGTCCATGTTTCTGTAGTATGAGAAAGACAAGGGATTCCATCTGTGCGGTGTGATTGTGTGTGCATGAGTCTTGGGGTTGTTCTGTATCTCTGTATGTCGCATGATGGTGAGTGTGTATGCGTGCGTGCGTGCGTGCGTGCGTGCGCTTTCTTGAGAGGCTCAGAGACAGAGAGACAGAGCCACACACAGGAAGAGACAGACACAGTGAAAGAGAGGGAGAGAGAGAGGAGAGAGAGAGATGTGGGTTTGCCCAGAGATATGGGCCACTGACATTCGACAATGACCGATATCTACAATGCAGAGTCCTGGGAGGACTGGTGCACGAGGGTGGGGGCGAAAGACCGACGTCCCAGATGACAAACTAGGTGATGTTTCTACAGTATAAGAAAGATGCTGTATATCTTTTGTGCGGAGTAATTTTGTGTGTTGAGTCTGGGGGTTGTTCTGTATGTGGGTGTATGTCGCGGGATCGTGACAGTGTATGTCTGCGTGTGTGTGTGTTTTCTCGAGAGACACAGAGAAAAAGCCACACAGAGAAAGAGACAGACACATTTCAAGAGAGGGAGAGCGAGAGCGAGCGACAGAGAGAGAGACAGACGTGGGCTTGCCCACGAGATATGTGCCACTGACACTGAAAACTGACCAAAGTCTGCATTCTCAAAAATCTCTGCGTACTGCACACTTCCAGGAATACTGCTGAGCGTGGCTCAGCAGTAACATTCCGTCCATGCAGTTGGCAAAAGCCTCCATACGCTCTCGCCCATGTTCCTATAAGGAACAGTCCCGGAGGTATTCTTGAGCAGCACCAAGAAGATAGTGACATGTATTCTGTGTCCTCCTAGGTGTCGCTAAGGTGAAAAAGCGGCGGCCCCTTCCTGAAAGGAGGCAGCAGGCTGGTGCTGAGGTGAGCTTTCCTGTCTTTCCCTGAAGGAGCACAATTGCTTTCTTAGAGGCTTTCCAATCCACCTCTGTTGTACCTATGACAGTCTACATTTTCGAGGATACTGTTGCTTTCCCGGATGGGGACAGTGGTGAGTGGTTGCCTCTTGCCAACGGTCACCTTGGCCAGGGGGACATTGACCACTGGCAGTGCCAAACCTGGTAACAAACAGTGTCCTAGGATCTTTTCCGTCAGCAGCCATCTGTCCTGCTTGGGTGAAGAATTTTGTAGTAGGCATCCTCAGTGGTCCTGAGAGACACATCCCCAGGAGAAACAATTTCTGACAGGCATCCTATTCATTGGCTTTTGTGGCCTTCGACTCAACCGCTGAGTCCCATCTTGTATCGTAAAGACGCAAAGGGAACTGAAGAGTGGTGCCAATAGTGCATGTCATGATCTCACCCTGATGGTGTTTTCTTTCCTAACATTCAGGTGGCCGAAGGAGCACAGGACACGGGTATGTATCCCGGAAACTGTCTCTTGCTGAGAAAAATGTTTAGCTGGTGATGCAGGTGGGGCATTGTTGTTGACTTCAGTCTGGAGAGCTACCCTAATTCCAGAGGCCAGGGAGGACTGGTGCTTGTGAGTGGGGGGGAAGGACCTACGTCCCA
The DNA here is from genome assembly GCF_022837055.1 of Prionailurus viverrinus. NCBI lineage: Eukaryota > Metazoa > Chordata > Mammalia > Carnivora > Felidae > Prionailurus > Prionailurus viverrinus. The sequence continues at coordinate 167,351 of NW_025927638.1, read as the reverse complement.
GGTGACAAAACTATGGGATGCTTCTACACTAGGAGAAAGATAATGAATTCCTCGAGTGGGGTGTGTTTTTGTGGGCATGAGTCCCGGGGTGGTTCTGTGTGTGTGTGTGTGTGTGTGTGTGTGTGTGTCTGTGTGTGTCTGTGTGTCACGTGATTGTGACTGTGAATGTGTGTTGAGTGTGTTTTCTTGGGAGACACACAGACTAAGCCACACAAAATGAGACAGACACACTGCAAGAGAGACAGAGACAGAAAGATACATGTGGGTTTGCCCAGAGAACAGGTGTCACTGACACTGCACAATGATTAATGTCTACATTCTCACACACTCCTCCTACTGCACACCTCAAGGAATACTGCTGTGCACGGCTCAGCAGTAACATTTAGTCCATGCAGGTCACCGAAGCCTCAATATGCTCTGGCCCATGTTCATATCAAGGAACAGTCCCTGAGGTATACTTGAGCAGCACCAACATGGTACTGACAGGTGTTGTGGTCTTTCTAGGTGTCCCCGAGGAGGAAAGACGGCGGCCCCGTCCTGTGCCCAGTCACCAGGCTGTTGCTGAGGTGAGCTTCCTGTCTTTCCTTGAGGAACACAAGTGCTTCCGTAGAGTCTTTGCAATCAACATCTGTTGTAAATGTGACAATGTACCGTTGAGGTGATAATGTTATTTTCCCTGTGGGGAGAAACATGTTGTCAATTTCCATGGTTGTTTCTTGCCAACTGTCCCCTTGGTCCGGGGGACATTTTCCACTGGCAGTGCCAAACCTGCTAGTAAACAGCCTCCTAGGATCTTTTTCGGCAGCCGCACTTTTTCCTTCTGGGGGAACCATTTTGTAGTCTGCATCCTCGGTGTTCTTTAGAGACACATCTCCAGGCAAAACGACTTCTGACAGGCATATTATCTTTGCTTTTGTGGCCTTTGACTCAAACACTGTGTCCCATCCTGAATCCCAAAGTCACCAAGCGAACCGAAGGATGGTACACATACTGTACATCATGATCTCACCCTGATGGTGTTTTCTTTTCTAACATTCAGGTGGCCGTAGGAGCACGAGAAGAAGGTATGTGTCCTGGAAACTGTTTCTTGCTGAGGAAAATGTTTCGGGTGAGGTGTAGGTGGGGCATTCTTGCTGTCTTCAGTCTGGAGAGTACCCGGATATCAGGGTCCTGGGGGGACAGGTGCTTGAGTGTGGGGGGGGAAAGACCGACATCCCCGGTGAAATCTATGTCCATGTTTCTGTAGTATGAGAAAGACAAGGGATTCCATCTGTGCGGTGTGATTGTGTGTGCATGAGTCTTGGGGTTGTTCTGTATCTCTGTATGTCGCATGATGGTGAGTGTGTATGCGTGCGTGCGTGCGTGCGTGCGCTTTCTTGAGAGGCTCAGAGACAGAGAGACAGAGCCACACACAGGAAGAGACAGACACAGTGAAAGAGAGGGAGAGAGAGAGGAGAGAGAGAGATGTGGGTTTGCCCAGAGATATGGGCCACTGACATTCGACAATGACCGATATCTACAATGCAGAGTCCTGGGAGGACTGGTGCTCGAGGGTGGGGGCGAAAGACCGACGTCCCAGGTGACAAACTAGGTGATGTTTCTACAGTATAAGAAAGATGCTGTATATCTTTTGTGCGGAGTAATTTTGTGTGTTGAGTCTGGGGGTTGTTCTGTATGTGGGTGTATGTCGCGGGATCGTGACAGTGTATGTCTGCGTGTGTGTGTGTTTTCTTGAGAGACACAGAGAAAAAGCCACACAGAGAAAGAGACAGACACATTTCAAGAGAGGGAGAGCGAGAGCGAGCGACAGAGAGAGAGACAGACGTGGGCTTGCCCACGAGATATGTGCCACTGACACTGAAAACTGACCAAAGTCTGCATTCTCAAAAATCTCTGCGTACTGCACACTTCCAGGAATACTGCTGAGCGTGGCTCAGCAGTAACATTCCGTCCATGCAGTTGGCAAAAGCCTCCGTACGCTCTCGCCCATGTTCCTATAAGGAACAGTCCCGGAGGTATTCTTGAGCAGCACCAAGAAGATAGTGACATGTATTCTGTGTCCTCCTAGGTGTCGCTAAGGTGAAAAAGCGGCGGCCCCTTCCTGAAAGGAGGCAGCAGGCTGGTGCTGAGGTGAGCTTTCCTGTCTTTCCCTGAAGGAGCACAATTGCTTTCTTAGAGGCTTTCCAATCCACCTCTGTTGTACCTATGACAGTCTACATTTTCGAGGATACTGTTGCTTTCCCGGATGGGGACAGTGGTGAGTGGTTGCCTCTTGCCAACGGTCACCTTGGCCAGGGGGACATTGACCACTGGCAGTGCCAAACCTGGTAACAAACAGTGTCCTAGGATCTTTTCCGTCAGCAGCCATCTGTCCTGCTTGGGTGAAGAATTTTGTAGTAGGCATCCTCAGTGGTCCTGAGAGACACATCCCCAGGAGAAACAACTTCTGACAGGCATCCTATTCATTGGCTTTTGTGGCCTTCGACTCAACCGCTGAGTCCCATCTTGTATCGTAAAGACGCAAAGGGAACTGAAGAGTGGTGCCAATAGTGCATGTCATGATCTCACCCTGATGGTGTTTTCTTTCCTAACATTCAGGTGGCCGAAGGAGCACAGGACACGGGTATGTATCCCGGAAACTGTCTCTTGCTGAGAAAAATGTTTAGCTGGTGATGCAGGTGGGGCATTGTTGTTGACTTCAGTCTGGAGAGCTACCCTAATTCCAGAGGCCAGGGAGGACTGGTGCTTGTGAGTGGGGGGGAAGGACCTACGTCCCAGGTGACAAAACTATGGGATGCTTCTACACTAGGAGAAAGATAATGAATTCCTCGAGTGGGGTGTGTTTTTGTGGGCATGAGTCCCGGGGTGGTTCTGTGTGTGTGTGTGTGTGTGTGTGTGTGTGTGTGTGTGTGTGTCTGTGTGTCTGTGTGTCACGTGATTGTGACTGTGAATGTGTGTTGAGTGTGTTTTCTTGGGAGACACACAGACTAAGCCACACAAAATGAGACAGACACACTGCAAGAGAGACAGAGACAGAAAGATACATGTGGGTTTGCCCAGAGAACAGGTGTCACTGACACTGCACAATGATTAATGTCTACATTCTCACACACTCCTCCTACTGCACACCTCAAGGAATACTGCTGTGCACGGCTCAGCAGTAACATTTAGTCCATGCAGGTCACCGAAGCCTCAATATGCTCTGGCCCATGTTCATATCAAGGAACAGTCCCTGAGGTATACTTGAGCAGCACCAACATGGTACTGACAGGTGTTGTGGTCTTTCTAGGTGTCCCCGAGGAGGAAAGACGGCGGCCCCGTCCTGTGCCCAGTCACCAGGCTGTTGCTGAGGTGAGCTTCCTGTCTTTCCTTGAGGAACACAAGTGCTTCCGTAGAGTCTTTGCAATCAACATCTGTTGTAAATGTGACAATGTACCGTTGAGGTGATAATGTTATTTTCCCTGTGGGGAGAAACATGTTGTCAATTTCCATGGTTGTTTCTTGCCAACTGTCCCCTTGGTCAGGGGGACATTTTCCACTGGCAGTGCCAAACCTGCTAGTAAACAGCGTCCCAGGATCTTTTTCGGCAGCCGCACTTTTTCCTTCTGGGGGAACCATTTTGTAGTCTGCATCCTCGGTGTTCTTTAGAGACACATCTCCAGGCAAAACGACTTCTGACAGGCATATTATCTTTGCTTTTGTGGCCTTTGACTCAAACACTGTGTCCCATCCTGAATCCCAAAGTCACCTAGCGAACCGAAGGATGGTACACATACTGTACATCATGATCTCACCCTGATGGTGTTTTCTTTTCTAACATTCAGGTGGCCGTAGGAGCACGAGAAGAAGGTATGTGTCCTGGAAACTGTTTCTTGCTGAGGAAAATGTTTCGGGTGAGGTGTAGGTGGGGCATTCTTGCTGTCTTCAGTCTGGAGAGTACCCGGATATCAGGGTCCTGGGGGGACAGGTGCTTGAGTGTGGGGGGGGAAAGACCGACATCCCCGGTGAAATCTATGTCCATGTTTCTGTAGTATGAGAAAGACAAGGGATTCCATCTGTGCGGTGTGATTGTGTGTGCATGAGTCTTGGAGTTGTTCTGTATCTCTGTATGTCACATGATGGTGAGTGTGTATGCGTGCGTGCGTGCGCTTTCTTGAGAGGCTCAGAGACAGAGAGACAGAGCCACACACAGGAAGAGACAGACACAGTGAAAGAGAGGGAGAGAGAGAGGAGAGAGAGAGATGTGGGTTTGCCCAGAGATATGGGCCACTGACATTCGACAATGACCGATATCTACAATGCAGAGTCCTGGGAGGACTGGTGCTCGAGGGTGGGGGCGAAAGACCGACGTCCCAGGTGACAAACTAGGTGATGTTTCTACAGTATAAGAAAGATGCTGTATATCTTTTGTGCAGAGTAATTTTGTGTGTTGAGTCTGGGGGTTGTTCTGTACGTGGGTGTATGTCGCGGGATCGTGACAGTGTATGTCTGCGTGTGTGTGTGTTTTCTTGAGAGACACAGAGAAAAAGCCACACAGAGAAAGAGACAGACACATTTCAAGAGAGGGAGAGCGAGAGCGAGCGACAGAGAGAGAGACAGACGTGGGCTTGCCCACGAGATATGTGCCACTGACACTGAAAACTGACCAAAGTCTACATTCTCAAAAATCTCTGCGTACTGCACACTTCCAGGAATACTGCTGAGCGTGGCTCAGCAGTAACATTCCGTCCATGCAGTTGGCAAAAGCCTCCGTACGCTCTCGCCCATGTTCCTATAAGGAACAGTCCCGGAGGTTTTCTTGAGCAGCACCAAGAAGATAGTGACATGTATTCTGTGTCCTCCTAGGTGTCGCTAAGGTGAAAAAGCGGCGGCCCCTTCCTGAAAGGAGGCAGCAGGCTGGTGCTGAGGTGAGCTTTCCTGTCTTTCCCTGAAGGAGCACAATTGCTTTCTTAGAGGCTTTCCAATCCACCTCTGTTGTACCTATGACAGTCTACATTTTCGAGGATACTGTTGCTTTCCCGGATGGGGACAGTGGTGAGTGGTTGCCTCTTGCCAACGGTCACCTTGGCCAGGGGGACATTGACCACTGGCAGTGCCAAACCTGGTAACAAACAGTGTCCTAGGATCTTTTCCGTCAGCAGCCATCTGTCCTGCTTGGGTGAAGAATTTTGTAGTAGGCATCCTCAGTGGTCCTGAGAGACACATCCCCAGGAGAAACAACTTCTGACAGGCATCCTATTCATTGGCTTTTGTGGCCTTCGACTCAACCGCTGAGTCCCATCTTGTATCGTAAAGACGCAAAGGGAACTGAAGAGTGGTGCCAATAGTGCATGTCATGATCTCACCCTGATGGTGTTTTCTTTCCTAACATTCAGGTGGCCGAAGGAGCACAGGACACGGGTATGTATCCCGGAAACTGTCTCTTGCTGAGAAAAATGTTTAGCTGGTGATGCAGGTGGGGCATTGTTGTTGACTTCAGTCTGGAGAGCTACCCTAATTCCAGAGGCCAGGGAGGACTGGTGCTTGTGAGTGGGGGGGAAGGACCTACGTCCCAGGTGACAAAACTATGGGATGCTTCTACACTAGGAGAAAGATAATGAATTCCTCGAGTGGGGTGTGTTTTTGTGGGCATGAGTCCCGGGGTGGTTCTGTGTGTGTGTGTGTGTGTGTGTGTGTGTGTGTGTGTCACGTGATTGTGACTGTGAATGTGTGTTGAGTGTGTTTTCTTGGGAGACACACAGACTAAGCCACACAAAATGAGACAGACACACTGCAAGAGAGACAGAGACAGAAAGATACATGTGGGTTTGCCCAGAGAACAGGTGTCACTGACACTGCACAATGATTAATGTCTACATTCTCACACACTCCTCCTACTGCACACCTCAAGGAATACTGCTGTGCACGGCTCAGCAGTAACATTTAGTCCATGCAGGTCACCGAAGCCTCAATATGCTCTGGCCCATGTTCATATCAAGGAACAGTCCCTGAGGTATACTTGAGCAGCACCAACATGGTACTGACAGGTGTTGTGGTCTTTCTAGGTGTCCCCGAGGAGGAAAGACGGCGGCCCCGTCCTGTGCCCAGTCACCAGGCTGTTGCTGAGGTGAGCTTCCTGTCTTTCCTTGAGGAACACAAGTGCTTCCGTAGAGTCTTTGCAATCAACATCTGTTGTAAATGTGACAATGTACCGTTGAGGTGATAATGTTATTTTCCCTGTGGGGAGAAACATGTTGTCAATTTCCATGGTTGTTTCTTGCCAACTGTCCCCTTGGTCAGGGGGACATTTTCCACTGGCAGTGCCAAACCTGCTAGTAAACAGCGTCCCAGGATCTTTTTCGGCAGCCGCACTTTTTCCTTCTGGGGGAACCATTTTGTAGTCTGCATCCTCGGTGTTCTTTAGAGACACATCTCCAGGCAAAACGACTTCTGACAGGCATATTATCTTTGCTTTTGTGGCCTTTGACTCAAACACTGTGTCCCATCCTGAATCCCAAAGTCACCAAGCGAACCGAAGGATGGTACACATACTGTACATCATGATCTCACCCTGATGGTGTTTTCTTTTCTAACATTCAGGTGGCCGTAGGAGCACGAGAAGAAGGTATGTGTCCTGGAAACTGTTTCTTGCTGAGGAAAATGTTTCGGGTGAGGTGTAGGTGGGGCATTCTTGCTGTCTTCAGTCTGGAGAGTACCCGGATATCAGGGTCCTGGGGGGACAGGTGCTTGAGTGTGGGGGGGGAAAGACCGACATCCCCGGTGAAATCTATGTCCATGTTTCTGTAGTATGAGAAAGACAAGGGATTCCATCTGTGCGGTGTGACTGTGTGTGCATGAGTCTTGGGGTTGATCTGTATCTCTGTATGTCGCATGATGGTGAGTGTGTATGCGTGCGTGCATGCGTGCGTGCGCTTTCTTGAGAGGCTCAGAGACAGAGAGACAGAGCCACACACAGGAAGAGACAGACACAGTGAAAGAGAGGGAGAGAGAGAGGAGAGAGAGAGATGTGGGTTTGCCCAGAGATATGGGCCACTGACATTCGACAATGACCGATATCTACAATGCAGAGTCCTGGGAGGACTGGTGCTCGAGGGTGGGGGTGAAAGATCGACGTCCCAGGTGACAAACTAGGTGATGTTTCTACAGTATAAGAAAGATGCTGTATATCTTTTGTGCGGAGTAATTTTGTGTGTTGAGTCTGGGGGTTGTTCTGTACGTGGGTGTATGTCGCGGGATCGTGACAGTGTATGTCTGCGTGTGTGTGTGTTTTCTTGAGAGACACAGAGAAAAAGCCACACAGAGAAAGAGACAGACACATTTCAAGAGAGGGAGAGCGAGAGCGAGCGACAGAGAGAGAGACAGACGTGGGCTTGCCCACGAGATATGTGCCACTGACACTGAAAACTGACCAAAGTCTGCATTCTCAAAAATCTCTGCGTACTGCACACTTCCAGGAATACTGCTGAGCGTGGCTCAGCAGTAACATTCCGTCCATGCAGTTGGCAAAAGCCTCCGTACGCTCTCGCCCATGTTCCTATAAGTAACAGTCCCGGAGGTTTTCTTGAGCAGCACCAAGAAGATAGTGACATGTATTCTGTGTCCTCCTAGGTGTCGCTAAGGTGAAAAAACGGCGGCCCCTTCCTGAATGGAGGCAGCAGGCTGGTGCTGAGGTGAGCTTTCCTGTCTTTCCCTGAAGGAGCACAATTGCTTTCTTAGAGGCTTTCCAATCCACCTCTGTTGTACCTATGACAGTCTACATTTTCGAGGATACTGTTGCTTTCCCGGATGGGGACAGTGGTGAGTGGTTGCCTCTTGCCAACGGTCACCTTGGCCAGGGGGACATTGACCACTGGCAGTGCCAAACCTGGTAACAAACAGTGTCCTAGGATCTTTTCCGTCAGCAGCCATCTGTCCTGCTTGGGTGAAGAATTTTGTAGTAGGCATCCTCAGTGGTCCTGAGAGACACATCCCCAGGAGAAACAACTTCTGACAGGCATCCTATTCATTGGCTTTTGTGGCCTTCGACTCAACCGCTGAGTCCCATCTTGTATCGTAAAGACGCAAAGGGAACTGAAGAGTGGTGCCAATAGTGTATGTCATGATCTCACCCTGATGGTGTTTTCTTTCCTAACATTCAGGTGGCCGAAGGAGCACAGGACACGGGTATGTATCCCGGAAACTGTCTCTTGCTGAGAAAAATGTTTAGCTGGTGATGCAGGTGGGGCATTGTTGTTGACTTCAGTCTGGAGAGCTACCCTAATTCCAGAGGCCAGGGAGGACTGGTGCTTGTGAGTGGGGGGGAAGGACCTACGTCCCAGGTGACAAAACTATGGGATGCTTCTACACTAGGAGAAAGATAATGAATTAATCGAGTGGGGTGTGTTTTTGTGGGCATGAGTCCCGGGGTGGTTCTGTGTGTGTGTGTGTGTGTGTGTGTCTGTGTGTGTGTGTCTGTGTCTGTGTGTCTGTGTGTCACGTGATTGTGACTGTGAATGTGTGTTGAGTGTGTTTTCTTGGGAGACACACAGACTAAGCCACACAAAATGAGACAGACACACTGCAAGAGAGACAGAGACAGAAAGATACATGTGGGTTTGCCCAGAGAACAGGTGTCACTGACACTGCACAATGATTAATGTCTACATTCTCACACACTCCTCCTACTGCACACCTCAAGGAATACTGCTGTGCACGGCTCAGCAGTAACATTTAGTCCATGCAGGTCACCGAAGCCTCAATATGCTCTGGCCCATGTTCATATCAAGGAACAGTCCCTGAGGTATACTTGAGCAGCACCAACATGGTACTGACAGGTGTTGTGGTCTTTCTAGGTGTCCCCGAGGAGGAAAGACGGCGGCCCCGTCCTGTGCCCAGTCACCAGGCTGTTGCTGAGGTGAGCTTCCTGTCTTTCCTTGAGGAACACAAGTGCTTCCGTAGAGTCTTTGCAATCAACATCTGTTGTAAATGTGACAATGTACCGTTGAGGTGATAATGTTATTTTCCCTGTGGGGAGAAACATGTTGTCAATTTCCATGGTTGTTTCTTGCCAACTGTCCCCTTGGTCAGGGGGACATTTTCCACTGGCAGTGCCAAACCTGCTAGTAAACAGCGTCCCAGGATCTTTTTCGGCAGCCGCACTTTTTCCTTCTGGGGGAACCATTTTGTAGTCTGCATCCTCGGTGTTCTTTAGAGACACATCTCCAGGCAAAACGACTTCTGACAGGCGTATTATCTTTGCTTTTGTGGCCTTTGACTCAAACACTGTGTCCCATCCTGAATCCCAAAGTCACCAAGCGAACCGAAGGATGGTACACATACTGTACATCATGATCTCACCCTGATGGTGTTTTCTTTTCTAACATTCAGGTGGCCGTAGGAGCACGAGAAGAAGGTATGTGTCCTGGAAACTGTTTCTTGCTGAGGAAAATGTTTCGGGTGAGGTGTAGGTGGGGCATTCTTGCTGTCTTCAGTCTGGAGAGTACCCGGATATCAGGGTCCTGGGGGGACAGGTGCTTGAGTGTGGGGGGGGAAAGACCGACATCCCCGGTGAAATCTATGTCCATGTTTCTGTAGTATGAGAAAGACAAGGGATTCCATCTGTGCGGTGTGATTGTGTGTGCATGAGTCTTGGGGTTGTTCTGTATCTCTGTATGTCGCATGATGGTGAGTGTGTATGCGTGCGTGCGTGCGTGCGTGCGTGCGTGCGCTTTCTTGAGAGGCTCAGAGACAGAGAGACAGAGCCACACACAGGAAGAGACAGACACAGTGAAAGAGAGGGAGAGAGAGAGGAGAGAGAGAGATGTGGGTTTGCCCAGAGATATGGGCCACTGACATTCGACAATGACCGATATCTACAATGCAGAGTCCTGGGAGGACTGGTGCTCGAGGGTGGGGGCGAAAGACCGACGTCCCAGGTGACAAACTAGGTGATGTTTCTACAGTATAAGAAAGATGCTGTATATCTTTTGTGCGGAGTAATTTTGTGTGTTGAGTCTGGGGGTTGTTCTGTACGTGGGTGTATGTCGCGGGATCGTGACAGTGTATGTCTGCGTGTGTGTGTGTTTTCTTGAGAGACACAGAGAAAAAGCCACACAGAGAAAGAGACAGACACATTTCAAGAGAGGGAGAGCGAGAGCGAGCGACAGAGAGAGAGACAGACGTGGGCTTGCCCACGAGATATGTGCCACTGACACTGAAAACTGACCAAAGTCTGCATTCTCAAAAATCTCTGCGTACTGCACACTTCCAGGAATACTGCTGAGCGTGGCTCAGCAGTAACATTCCGTCCATGCAGTTGACAAAAGCCTCCGTACGCTCTCGCCCATGTTCCTATAAGTAACAGTCCCGGAGGTTTTCTTGAGCAGCACCAAGAAGATAGTGACATGTATTCTGTGTCCTCCTAGGTGTCGCTAAGGTGAAAAAGCGGCGGCCCCTTCCTGAAAGGAGGCAGCAGGCTGGTGCTGAGGTGAGCTTTCCTGTCTTTCCCTGAAGGAGCACAATTGCTTTCTTAGAGGCTTTCCAATCCACCTCTGTTGTACCTATGACAGTCTACATTTTCGAGGATACTGTTGCTTTCCCGGATGGGGACAGTGGTGAGTGGTTGCCTCTTGCCAACGGTCACCTTGGCCAGGGGGACATTGACCACTGGCAGTGCCAAACCTGGTAACAAACAGTGTCCTAGGATCTTTTCCGTCAGCAGCCATCTGTCCTGCTTGGGTGAAGAATTTTGTAGTAGGCATCCTCAGTGGTCCTGAGAGACACATCCCCAGGAGAAACAACTTCTGACAGGCATCCTATTCATTGGCTTTTGTGGCCTTCGACTCAACCGCTGAGTCCCATCTTGTATCGTAAAGACGCAAAGGGAACTGAAGAGTGGTGCCAATAGTGCATGTCATGATCTCACCCTGATGGTGTTTTCTTTCCTAACATTCAGGTGGCCGAAGGAGCACAGGACACGGGTATGTATCCCGGAAACTGTCTCTTGCTGAGAAAAATGTTTAGCTGGTGATGCAGGTGGGGCATTGTTGTTGACTTCAGTCTGGAGAGCTACCCTAATTCCAGAGGCCAGGGAGGACTGGTGCTTGTGAGTGGGGGGGAAGGACCTACGTCCCAGGTGACAAAACTATGGGATGCTTCTACACTAGGAGAAAGATAATGAATTCCTCGAGTGGGGTGTGTTTTTGTGGGCATGAGTCCCGGGGTGGTTCTGTGTGTGTGTGTGTGTGTGTGTGTCTGTGTGTGTGTGTCTGTGTCTGTGTGTCTGCGTGTCACGTGATTGTGACTGTGAATGTGTGTTGAGTGTGTTTTCTTGGGAGACACACAGACTAAGCCACACAAAATGAGACAGACACACTGCAAGAGAGACAGAGACAGAAAGATACATGTGGGTTTGCCCAGAGAACAGGTGTCACTGACACTGCACAATGATTAATGTCTACATTCTCACACACTCCTCCTACTGCACACCTCAAGGAATACTGCTGTGCACGGCTCAGCAGTAACATTTAGTCCATGCAGGTCACCGAAGCCTCAATATGCTCTGGCCCATGTTCATCTCAAGGAACAGTCCCTGAGGTATACTTGAGCAGCACCAACATGGTACTGACAGGTGTTGTGGTCTTTCTAGGTGTCCCCGAGGAGGAAAGACGGCGGCCCCGTCCTGTGCCCAGTCACCAGGCTGTTGCTGAGGTGAGCTTCCTGTCTTTCCTTGAGGAACACAAGTGCTTCCGTAGAGTCTTTGCAATCAACATCTGTTGTAAATGTGACAATGTACCGTTGAGGTGATAATGTTATTTTCCCTGTGGGGAGAAACATGTTGTCAATTTCCATGGTTGTTTCTTGCCAACTGTCCCCTTGGTCAGGGGGACATTTTCCACTGGCAGTGCCAAACCTGCTAGTAAACAGCGTCCCAGGATCTTTTTCGGCAGCCGCACTTTTTCCTTCTGGGGGAACCATTTTGTAGTCTGCATCCTCGGTGTTCTTTAGAGACACATCTCCAGGCAAAACGACTTCTGACAGGCATATTATCTTTGCTTTTGTGGCCTTTGACTCAAACACTGTGTCCCATCCTGAATCCCAAAGTCACCAAGCGAACCGAAGGATGGTACACATACTGTACATCATGATCTCACCCTGATGGTGTTTTCTTTTCTAACATTCAGGTGGCCGTAGGAGCACGAGAAGAAGGTATGTGTCCTGGAAACTGTTTCTTGCTGAGGAAAATGTTTCGGGTGAGGTGTAGGTGGGGCATTCTTGCTGTCTTCAGTCTGGAGAGTACCCGGATATCAGGGTCCTGGGGGGACAGGTGCTTGAGTGTGGGGGGGGAAAGACCGACATCCCCGGTGAAATCTATGTCCATGTTTCTGTAGTATGAGAAAGACAAGGGATTCCATCTGTGCGGTGTGACTGTGTGTGCATGAGTCTTGGGGTTGTTCTGTATCTCTGTATGTCGCATGATGGTGAGTGTGTATGCGTGCGTGCGTGCGTGCGTGCGTGCGCTTTCTTGAGAGGCTCAGAGACAGAGAGACAGAGCCACACACAGGAAGAGACAGACACAGTGAAAGAGAGGGAGAGAGAGAGGAGAGAGAGAGATGTGGGTTTGCCCAGAGATATGGGCCACTGACATTCGACAATGACCGATATCTACAATGCAGAGTCCTGGGAGGACTGGTGCTCGAGGGTGGGGGCGAAAGACCGACGTCCCAGGTGACAAACTAGGTGATGTTTTTACAGTATAAGAAAGATGCTGTATATCTTTTGTGCGGAGTAATTTTGTGTGTTGAGTCTGGGGGTTGTTCTGTACGTGGGTGTATGTCGCGGGATCGTGACAGTGTATGTCTGCGTGTGTGTGTGTTTTCTTGAGAGACACAGAGAAAAAGCCACACAGAGAAAGAGACAGACACATTTCAAGAGAGGGAGAGCGAGAGCGAGCGACAGAGAGAGAGACAGACGTGGGCTTGCCCACGAGATATGTGCCACTGACACTGAAAACTGACCAAAGTCTGCATTCTCAAAAATCTCTGCGTACTGCACACTTCCAGGAATACTGCTGAGCGTGGCTCAGCAGTAACATTCCGTCCATGCAGTTGGCAAAAGCCTCCGTACGCTCTCGCCCATGTTCCTATAAGGAACAGTCCCGGAGGTATTCTTGAGCAGCACCAAGAAGATAGTGACATGTATTCTGTGTCCTCCTAGGTGTCGCTAAGGTGAAAAAGCGGCGGCCCCTTCCTGAAAGGAGGCAGCAGGCTGGTGCTGAGGTGAGCTTTCCTGTCTTTCCCTGAAGGAGCACAATTGCTTTCTTAGAGGCTTTCCAATCCACCTCTGTTGTACCTATGACAGTCTACATTTTCGAGGATACTGTTGCTTTCCCGGATGGGGACAGTGGTGAGTGGTTGCCTCTTGCCAACGGTCACCTTGGCCAGGGGGACATTGACCACTGGCAGTGCCAAACCTGGTAACAAACAGTGTCCTAGGATCTTTTCCGTCAGCAGCCATCTGTCCTGCTTGGGTGAAGAATTTTGTAGTAGGCATCCTCAGTGGTCCTGAGAGACACATCCCCAGGAGAAACAACTTCTGACAGGCATCCTATTCATTGGCTTTTGTGGCCTTCGACTCAACCGCTGAGTCCCATCTTGTATCGTAAAGACGCAAAGGGAACTGAAGAGTGGTGCCAATAGTGCATGTCATGATCTCACCCTGATGGTGTTTTCTTTCCTAACATTCAGGTGGCCGAAGGAGCACAGGACACGGGTATGTATCCCGGAAACTGTCTCTTGCTGAGAAAAATGTTTAGCTGGTGATGCAGGTGGGGCATTGTTGTTGACTTCAGTCTGGAGAGCTACCCTAATTCCAGAGGCCAGGGAGGACTGGTGCTTGTGAGTGGGGGGGAAGGACCTACGTCCCAGGTGACAAAACTATGGGATGCTTCTACACTAGGAGAAAGATAATGAATTCCTCGAGTGGGGTGTGTTTTTGTGGGCATGAGTCCCGGGGTGGTTCTGTGTGTGTGTGTGTGTGTGTGTGTGTGTCTGTGTGTCACGTGATTGTGACTGTGAATGTGTGTTGAGTGTGTTTTCTTGGGAGACACACAGACTAAGCCACACAAAATGAGACAGACACACTGCAAGAGAGACAGAGACAGAAAGATACATGTGGGTTTGCCCAGAGAACAGGTGTCACTGACACTGCACAATGATTAATGTCTACATTCTCACACACTCCTCCTACTGCACACCTCAAGGAATACTGCTGTGCACGGCTCAGCAGTAACATTTAGTCCATGCAGGTCACCGAAGCCTCAATATGCTCTGGCCCATGTTCATATCAAGGAACAGTCCCTGAGGTATACTTGAGCAGCACCAACATGGTACTGACAGGTGTTGTGGTCTTTCTAGGTGTCCCCGAGGAGGAAAGACGGCGGCCCCGTCCTGTGCCCAGTCACCAGGCTGTTGCTGAGGTGAGCTTCCTGTCTTTCCTTGAGGAACACAAGTGCTTCCGTAGAGTCTTTGCAATCAACATCTGTTGTAAATGTGACAATGTACCGTTGAGGTGATAATGTTATTTTCCCTGTGGGGAGAAACATGTTGTCAATTTCCATGGTTGTTTCTTGCCAACTGTCCCCTTGGTCCGGGGGACATTTTCCACTGGCAGTGCCAAACCTGCTAGTAAACAGCCTCCTAGGATCTTTTTCGGCAGCCGCACTTTTTCCTTCTGGGGGAACCATTTTGTAGTCTGCATCCTCGGTGTTCTTTAGAGACACATCTCCAGGCAAAACGACTTCTGACAGGCATATTATCTTTGCTTTTGTGGCCTTTGACTCAAACACTGTGTCCCATCCTGAATCCCAAAGTCACCAAGCGAACCGAAGGATGGTACACATACTGTACATCATGATCTCACCCTGATGGTGTTTTCTTTTCTAACATTCAGGTGGCCGTAGGAGCACGAGAAGAAGGTATGTGTCCTGGAAACTGTTTCTTGCTGAGGAAAATGTTTCGGGTGAGGTGTAGGTGGGGCATTCTTGCTGTCTTCAGTCTGGAGAGTACCCGGATATCAGGGTCCTGGGGGGACAGGTGCTTGAGTGTGGGGGGGGAAAGACCGACATCCCCGGTGAAATCTATGTCCATGTTTCTGTAGTATGAGAAAGACAAGGGATTCCATCTGTGCGGTGTGACTGTGTGTGCATGAGTCTTGGGGTTGATCTGTATCTCTGTATGTCGCATGATGGTGAGTGTGTATGCGTGCGTGCGTGCGTGCGTGCGTGCGCTTTCTTGAGAGGCTCAGAGACAGAGAGACAGAGCCACACACAGGAAGAGACAGACACAGTGAAAGAGAGGGAGAGAGAGAGGAGAGAGAGAGATGTGGGTTTGCCCAGAGATATGGGCCACTGACATTCGACAATGACCGATATCTACAATGCAGAGTCCTGGGAGGACTGGTGCTCGAGGGTGGGGGCGAAAGACCGACGTCCCAGGTGACAAACTAGGTGATGTTTTTACAGTATAAGAAAGATGCTGTATATCTTTTGTGCGGAGTAATTTTGTGTGTTGAGTCTGGGGGTTGTTCTGTACGTGGGTGTATGTCGCGGGATCGTGACAGTGTATGTCTGCGTGTGTGTGTGTTTTCTTGAGAGACACAGAGAAAAAGCCACACAGAGAAAGAGACAGACACATTTCAAGAGAGGGAGAGCGAGAGCGAGCGACAGAGAGAGAGACAGACGTGGGCTTGCCCACGAGATATGTGCCACTGACACTGAAAACTGACCAAAGTCTGCATTCTCAAAAATCTCTGCGTACTGCACACTTCCAGGAATACTGCTGAGCGTGGCTCAGCAGTAACATTCCGTCCATGCAGTTGGCAAAAGCCTCCGTACGCTCTCGCCCATGTTCCTATAAGGAACAGTCCCGGAGGTATTCTTGAGCAGCACCAAGAAGATAGTGACATGTATTCTGTGTCCTCCTAGGTGTCGCTAAGGTGAAAAAGCGGCGGCCCCTTCCTGAAAGGAGGCAGCAGGCTGGTGCTGAGGTGAGCTTTCCTGTCTTTCCCTGAAGGAGCACAATTGCTTTCTTAGAGGCTTTCCAATCCACCTCTGTTGTACCTATGACAGTCTACATTTTCGAGGATACTGTTGCTTTCCCGGATGGGGACAGTGGTGAGTGGTTGCCTCTTGCCAACGGTCACCTTGGCCAGGGGGACATTGACCACTGGCAGTGCCAAACCTGGTAACAAACAGTGTCCTAGGATCTTTTCCGTCAGCAGCCATCTGTCCTGCTTGGGTGAAGAATTTTGTAGTAGGCATCCTCAGTGGTCCTGAGAGACACATCCCCAGGAGAAACAACTTCTGACAGGCATCCTATTCATTGGCTTTTGTGGCCTTCGACTCAACCGCTGAGTCCCATCTTGTATCGTAAAGACGCAAAGGGAACTGAAGAGTGGTGCCAATAGTGTATGTCATGATCTCACCCTGATGGTGTTTTCTTTCCTAACATTCAGGTGGCCGAAGGAGCACAGGACACGGGTATGTATCCCGGAAACTGTCTCTTGCTGAGAAAAATGTTTAGCTGGTGATGCAGGTGGGGCATTGTTGTTGACTTCAGTCTGGAGAGCTACCCTAATTCCAGAGGCCAGGGAGGACTGGTGCTTGTGAGTGGGGGGGAAGGACCTACGTCCCAGGTGACAAAACTATGGGATGCTTCTACACTAGGAGAAAGATAATGAATTCATCGAGTGGGGTGTGTTTTTGTGGGCATGAGTCCCGGGGTGGTTCTGTGTGTGTGTGTGTGTGTGTGTGTGTGTGTGTGTGTGTGTCACGTGATTGTGACTGTGAATGTGTGTTGAGTGTGTTTTCTTGGGAGACACACAGACTAAGCCACACAAAATGAGACAGACACACTGCAAGAGAGACAGAGACAGAAAGATACATGTGGGTTTGCCCAGAGAACAGGTGTCACTGACACTGCACAATGATTAATGTCTACATTCTCACACACTCCTCCTACTGCACACCTCAAGGAATACTGCTGTGCACGGCTCAGCAGTAACATTTAGTCCATGCAGGTCACCGAAGCCTCAATATGCTCTGGCCCATGTTCATATCAAGGAACAGTCCCTGAGGTATACTTGAGCAGCACCAACATGGTACTGACAGGTGTTGTGGTCTTTCTAGGTGTCCCCGAGGAGGAAAGACGGCGGCCCCGTCCTGTGCCCAGTCACCAGGCTGTTGCTGAGGTGAGCTTCCTGTCTTTCCTTGAGGAACACAAGTGCTTCCGTAGAGTCTTTGCAATCAACATCTGTTGTAAATGTGACAATGTACCGTTGAGGTGATAATGTTATTTTCCCTGTGGGGAGAAACATGTTGTCAATTTCCATGGTTGTTTCTTGCCAACTGTCCCCTTGGTCAGGGGGACATTTTCCACTGGCAGTGCCAAACCTGCTAGTAAACAGCGTCCCAGGATCTTTTTCGGCAGCCGCACTTTTTCCTTCTGGGGGAACCATTTTGTAGTCTGCATCCTCGGTGTTCTTTAGAGACACATCTCCAGGCAAAACGACTTCTGACAGGCATATTATCTTTGCTTTTGTGGCCTTTGACTCAAACACTGTGTCCCATCCTGAATCCCAAAGTCACCAAGCGAACCGAAGGATGGTACACATACTGTACATCATGATCTCACCCTGATGGTGTTTTCTTTTCTAACATTCAGGTGGCCGTAGGAGCACGAGAAGAAGGTATGTGTCCTGGAAACTGTTTCTTGCTGAGGAAAATGTTTCGGGTGAGGTGTAGGTGGGGCATTCTTGCTGTCTTCAGTCTGGAGAGTACCCGGATATCAGGGTCCTGGGGGGACAGTTGCTTGAGTGTGGGGGGGGAAAGACCGACATCCCCGGTGAAATCTATGTCCATGTTTCTGTAGTATGAGAAAGACAAGGGATTCCATCTGTGCGGTGTGACTGTGTGTGCATGAGTCTTGGGGTTGTTCTGTATCTCTGTATGTCGCATGATGGTGAGTGTGTATGCGTGCGTGCGTGCGTGCGTGCGTGCGCTTTCTTGAGAGGCTCAGAGACAGAGAGACAGAGCCACACACAGGAAGAGACAGACACAGTGAAAGAGAGGGAGAGAGAGAGGAGAGAGAGAGATGTGGGTTTGCCCAGAGATATGGGCCACTGACATTCGACAATGACCGATATCTACAATGCAGAGTCCTGGGAGGACTGGTGCTCGAGGGTGGGGGCGAAAGACCGACGTCCCAGGTGACAAACTAGGTGATGTTTTTACAGTATAAGAAAGATGCTGTATATCTTTTGTGCGGAGTAATTTTGTGTGTTGAGTCTGGGGGTTGTTCTGTACGTGGGTGTATGTCGCGGGATCGTGACAGTGTATGTCTGCGTGTGTGTGTGTTTTCTTGAGAGACACAGAGAAAAAGCCACACAGAGAAAGAGACAGACACATTTCAAGAGAGGGAGAGCGAGAGCGAGCGACAGAGAGAGAGACAGACGTGGGCTTGCCCACGAGATATGTGCCACTGACACTGAAAACTGACCAAAGTCTACATTCTCAAAAATCTCTGCGTACTGCACACTTCCAGGAATACTGCTGAGCGTGGCTCAGCAGTAACATTCCGTCCATGCAGTTGGCAAAAGCCTCCGTACGCTCTCGCCCATGTTCCTATAAGGAACAGTCCCGGAGGTATTCTTGAGCAGCACCAAGAAGATAGTGACATGTATTCTGTGTCCTCCTAGGTGTCGCTAAGGTGAAAAAGCGGCGGCCCCTTCCTGAAAGGAGGCAGCAGGCTGGTGCTGAGGTGAGCTTTCCTGTCTTTCCCTGAAGGAGCACAATTGCTTTCTTAGAGGCTTTCCAATCCACCTCTGTTGTACCTATGACAGTCTACATTTTCGAGGATACTGTTGCTTTCCCGGATGGGGACAGTGGTGAGTGGTTGCCTCTTGCCAACGGTCACCTTGGCCAGGGGGACATTGACCACTGGCAGTGCCAAACCTGGTAACAAACAGTGTCCTAGGATCTTTTCCGTCAGCAGCCATCTGTCCTGCTTGGGTGAAGAATTTTGTAGTAGGCATCCTCAGTGGTCCTGAGAGACACATCCCCAGGAGAAACAACTTCTGACAGGCATCCTATTCATTGGCTTTTGTGGCCTTCGACTCAACCGCTGAGTCCCATCTTGTATCATAAAGACGCAAAGGGAACTGAAGAGTGGTGCCAATAGTGCATGTCATGATCTCACCCTGATGGTGTTTTCTTTCCTAACATTCAGGTGGCCGAAGGAGCACAGGACACGGGTATGTATCCCGGAAACTGTCTCTTGCTGAGAAAAATGTTTAACTGGTGATGCAGGTGGGGCATTGTTGTTGACTTCAGTCTGGAGAGCTACCCTAATTCCAGAGGCCAGGGAGGACTGGTGCTTGTGAGTGGGGGGGAAGGACCTACGTCCCAGGTGACAAAACTATGGGATGCTTCTACACTAGGAGAAAGATAATGAATTCCTCGAGTGGGGTGTGTTTTTGTGGGCATGAGTCCCGGGGTGGTTCTGTGTGTGTGTGTGTGTGTGTGTGTGTGTGTGTGTGTCACGTGATTGTGACTGTGAATGTGTGTTGAGTGTGTTTTCTTGGGAGACACACAGACTAAGCCACACAAAATGAGACAGACACACTGCAAGAGAGACAGAGACAGAAAGATACATGTGGGTTTGCCCAGAGAACAGGTGTCACTGACACTGCACAATGATTAATGTCTACATTCTCACACACTCCTCCTACTGCACACCTCAAGGAATACTGCTGTGCACGGCTCAGCAGTAACATTTAGTCCATGCAGGTCACCGAAGCCTCAATATGCTCTGGCCCATGTTCATATCAAGGAACAGTCCCTGAGGTATACTTGAGCAGCACCAACATGGTACTGACAGGTGTTGTGGTCTTTCTAGGTGTCCCCGAGGAGGAAAGACGGCGGCCCCGTCCTGTGCCCAGTCACCAGGCTGTTGCTGAGGTGAGCTTCCTGTCTTTCCTTGAGGAACACAAGTGCTTCCGTAGAGTCTTTGCAATCAACATCTGTTGTAAATGTGACAATGTACCGTTGAGGTGATAATGTTATTTTCCCTGTGGGGAGAAACATGTTGTCAATTTCCATGGTTGTTTCTTGCCAACTGTCCCCTTGGTCAGGGGGACATTTTCCACTGGCAGTGCCAAACCTGCTAGTAAACAGCGTCCCAGGATCTTTTTCGGCAGCCGCACTTTTTCCTTCTGGGGGAACCATTTTGTAGTCTGCATCCTCGGTGTTCTTTAGAGACACATCTCCAGGCAAAACGACTTCTGACAGGCATATTATCTTTGCTTTTGTGGCCTTTGACTCAAACACTGTGTCCCATCCTGAATCCCAAAGTCACCAAGCGAACCGAAGGATGGTACACATACTGTACATCATGATCTCACCCTGATGGTGTTTTCTTTTCTAACATTCAGGTGGCCGTAGGAGCACGAGAAGAAGGTATGTGTCCTGGAAACTGTTTCTTGCTGAGGAAAATGTTTCGGGTGAGGTGTAGGTGGGGCATTCTTGCTGTCTTCAGTCTGGAGAGTACCCGGATATCAGGGTCCTGGGGGGACAGGTGCTTGAGTGTGGGGGGGGAAAGACCGACATCCCCGGTGAAATCTATGTCCATGTTTCTGTAGTATGAGAAAGACAAGGGATTCCATCTGTGCGGTGTGATTGTGTGTGCATGAGTCTTGGGGTTGTTCTGTATCTCTGTATGTCGCATGATGGTGAGTGTGTATGCGTGCGTGCGTGCGTGCGTGCGTGCGCTTTCTTGAGAGGCTCAGAGACAGAGCCACACACAGGAAGAGACAGACACAGTGAAAGAGAGGGAGAGAGAGAGGAGAGAGAGAGATGTGGGTTTGCCCAGAGATATGGGCCACTGACATTCGACAATGACCGATATCTACAATGCAGAGTCCTGGGAGGACTGGTGCTCGAGGGTGGGGGCGAAAGACCGACGTCCCAGGTGACAAACTAGGTGATGTTTCTACAGTATAAGAAAGATGCTGTATATCTTTTGTGCGGAGTAATTTTGTGTGTTGAGTCTGGGGGTTGTTCTGTATGTGGGTGTATGTCGCGGGATCGTGACAGTGTATGTCTGCGTGTGTGTGTGTTTTCTTGAGAGACACAGAGAAAAAGCCACACAGAGAAAGAGACAGACACATTTCAAGAGAGGGAGAGCGAGAGCGAGCGACAGAGAGAGAGACAGACGTGGGCTTGCCCACGAGATATGTGCCACTGACACTGAAAACTGACCAAAGTCTGCATTCTCAAAAATCTCTGCGTACTGCACACTTCCAGGAATACTGCTGAGCGTGGCTCAGCAGTAACATTCCGTCCATGCAGTTGGCAAAAGCCTCCGTACGCTCTCGCCCATGTTCCTATAAGGAACAGTCCCGGAGGTATTCTTGAGCAGCACCAAGAAGATAGTGACATGTATTCTGTGTCCTCCTAGGTGTCGCTAAGGTGAAAAAGCGGCGGCCCCTTCCTGAAAGGAGGCAGCAGGCTGGTGCTGAGGTGAGCTTTCCTGTCTTTCCCTGAAGGAGCACAATTGCTTTCTTAGAGGCTTTCCAATCCACCTCTGTTGTACCTATGACAGTCTACATTTTCGAGGATACTGTTGCTTTCCCGGATGGGGACAGTGGTGAGTGGTTGCCTCTTGCCAACGGTCACCTTGGCCAGGGGGACATTGACCACTGGCAGTGCCAAACCTGGTAACAAACAGTGTCCTAGGATCTTTTCCGTCAGCAGCCATCTGTCCTGCTTGGGTGAAGAATTTTGTAGTAGGCATCCTCAGTGGTCCTGAGAGACACATCCCCAGGAGAAACAACTTCTGACAGGCATCCTATTCATTGGCTTTTGTGGCCTTCGACTCAACCGCTGAGTCCCATCTTGTATCGTAAAGACGCAAAGGGAACTGAAGAGTGGTGCCAATAGTGTATGTCATGATCTCACCCTGATGGTGTTTTCTTTCCTAACATTCAGGTGGCCGAAGGAGCACAGGACACGGGTATGTATCCCGGAAACTGTCTCTTGCTGAGAAAAATGTTTAGCTGGTGATGCAGGTGGGGCATTGTTGTTGACTTCAGTCTGGAGAGCTACCCTAATTCCAGAGGCCAGGGAGGACTGGTGCTTGTGAGTGGGGGGGAAGGACCTACGTCCCAGGTGACAAAACTATGGGATGCTTCTACACTAGGAGAAAGATAATGAATTCCTCGAGTGGGGTGTGTTTTTGTGGGCATGAGTCCCGGGGTGGTTCTGTGTGTGTGTGTGTGTGTGTGTGTGTGTGTGTGTGTCTGTGTGTCACGTGATTGTGACTGTGAATGTGTGTTGAGTGTGTTTTCTTGGGAGACACACAGACTAAGCCACACAAAATGAGACAGACACACTGCAAGAGAGACAGAGACAGAAAGATACATGTGGGTTTGCCCAGAGAACAGGTGTCACTGACACTGCACAATGATTAATGTCTACATTCTCACACACTCCTCCTACTGCACACCTCAAGGAATACTGCTGTGCACGGCTCAGCAGTAACATTTAGTCCATGCAGGTCACCGAAGCCTCAATATGCTCTGGCCCATGTTCATATCAAGGAACAGTCCCTGAGGTATACTTGAGCAGCACCAACATGGTACTGACAGGTGTTGTGGTCTTTCTAGGTGTCCCCGAGGAGGAAAGACGGCGGCCCCGTCCTGTGCCCAGTCACCAGGCTGTTGCCGAGGTGAGCTTCCTGTCTTTCCTTGAGGAACACAAGTGCTTCCGTAGAGTCTTTGCAATCAACATCTGTTGTAAATGTGACAATGTACCGTTGAGGTGATAATGTTATTTTCCCTGTGGGGAGAAACATGTTGTCAATTTCCATGGTTGTTTCTTGCCAACTGTCCCCTTGGTCAGGGGGACATTTTCCACTGGCAGTGCCAAACCTGCTAGTAAACAGCGTCCCAGGATCTTTTTCGGCAGCCGCACTTTTTCCTTCTGGGGGAACCATTTTGTAGTCTGCATCCTCGGTGTTCTTTAGAGACACATCTCCAGGCAAAACGACTTCTGACAGGCATATTATCTTTGCTTTTGTGGCCTTTGACTCAAACACTGTGTCCCATCCTGAATCCCAAAGTCACCAAGCGAACCGAAGGATGGTACACATACTGTACATCATGATCTCACCCTGATGGTGTTTTCTTTTCTAACATTCAGGTGGCCGTAGGAGCACGAGAAGAAGGTATGTGTCCTGGAAACTGTTTCTTGCTGAGGAAAATGTTTCGGGTGAGGTGTAGGTGGGGCATTCTTGCTGTCTTCAGTCTGGAGAGTACCCGGATATCAGGGTCCTGGGGGGACAGGTGCTTGAGTGTGGGGGGGGAAAGACCGACATCCCCGGTCAAATCTATGTCCATGTTTCTGTAGTATGAGAAAGACAAGGGATTCCATCTGTGCGGTGTGATTGTGTGTGCATGAGTCTTGGGGTTGTTCTGTATCTCTGTATGTCGCATGATGGTGAGTGTGTATGCGTGCGTGCGTGCGTGCGTGCGTGCGCTTTCTTGAGAGGCTCAGAGACAGAGAGACAGAGCCACACACAGGAAGAGACAGACACAGTGAAAGAGAGGGAGAGAGAGAGGAGAGAGAGAGATGTGGGTTTGCCCAGAGATATGGGCCACTGACATTCGACAATGACCGATATCTACAATGCAGAGTCCTGGGAGGACTGGTGCTCGAGGGTGGGGGCGAAAGACCGACGTCCCAGGTGACAAACTAGGTGATGTTTCTACAGTATAAGAAAGATGCTGTATATCTTTTGTGCGGAGTAATTTTGTGTGTTGAGTCTGGGGGTTGTTCTGTATGTGGGTGTATGTCGCGGGATCGTGACAGTGTATGTCTGCGTGTGTGTGTGTTTTCTTGAGAGACACAGAGAAAAAGCCACACAGAGAAAGAGACAGACACATTTCAAGAGAGGGAGAGCGAGAGCGAGCGACAGAGAGAGAGACAGACGTGGGCTTGCCCACGAGATATGTGCCACTGACACTGAAAACTGACCAAAGTCTGCATTCTCAAAAATCTCTGCGTACTGCACACTTCCAGGAATACTGCTGAGCGTGGCTCAGCAGTAACATTCCGTCCATGCAGTTGGCAAAAGCCTCCGTACGCTCTCGCCCATGTTCCTATAAGGAACAGTCCCGGAGGTATTCTTGAGCAGCACCAAGAAGATAGTGACATGTATTCTGTGTCCTCCTAGGTGTCGCTAAGGTGAAAAAGCGGCGGCCCCTTCCTGAAAGGAGGCAGCAGGCTGGTGCTGAGGTGAGCTTTCCTGTCTTTCCCTGAAGGAGCACAATTGCTTTCTTAGAGGCTTTCCAATCCACCTCTGTTGTACCTATGACAGTCTACATTTTCGAGGATACTGTTGCTTTCCCGGATGGGGACAGTGGTGAGTGGTTGCCTCTTGCCAACGGTCACCTTGGCCAGGGGGACATTGACCACTGGCAGTGCCAAACCTGGTAACGAACAGTGTCCAAGGATCTTTTCCGTCAGCAGCCATCTGTCCTGCTTGGGTGAAGAATTTTGTAGTAGGCATCCTCAGTGGTCCTGAGAGACACATCCCCAGGAGAAACAACTTCTGACAGGCATCCTATTCATTGGCTTTTGTGGCCTTCGACTCAACCGCTGAGTCCCATCTTGTATCGTAAAGACGCAAAGGGAACTGAAGAGTGGTGCCAATAGTGTATGTCATGATCTCACCCTGATGGTGTTTTCTTTCCTAACATTCAGGTGGCCGAAGGAGCACAGGACACGGGTATGTATCCCGGAAACTGTCTCTTGCTGAGAAAAATGTTTAGCTGGTGATGCAGGTGGGGCATTGTTGTTGACTTCAGTCTGGAGAGCTACCCTAATTCCAGAGGCCAGGGAGGACTGGTGCTTGTGAGTGGGGGGGAAGGACCTACGTCCCAGGTGACAAAACTATGGGATGCTTCTACACTAGGAGAAAGATAATGAATTCCTCGAGTGGGGTGTGTTTTTGTGGGCATGAGTCCCGGGGTGGTTCTGTGTGTGTGTGTGTGTGTGTGTGTGTGTGTGTGTGTCTGTGTGTCACGTGATTGTGACTGTGAATGTGTGTTGAGTGTGTTTTCTTGGGAGACACACAGACTAAGCCACACAAAATGAGACAGACACACTGCAAGAGAGACAGAGACAGAAAGATACATGTGGGTTTGCCCAGAGAACAGGTGTCACTGACACTGCACAATGATTAATGTCTACATTCTCACACACTCCTCCTACTGCACACCTCAAGGAATACTGCTGTGCACGGCTCAGCAGTAACATTTAGTCCATGCAGGTCACCGAAGCCTCAATATGCTCTGGCCCATGTTCATATCAAGGAACAGTCCCTGAGGTATACTTGAGCAGCACCAACATGGTACTGACAGGTGTTGTGGTCTTTCTAGGTGTCCCCGAGGAGGAAAGACGGCGGCCCCGTCCTGTGCCCAGGCACCAGGCTGTTGCCGAGGTGAGCTTCCTGTCTTTCCTTGAGGAACACAAGTGCTTCCGTAGAGTCTTTGCAATCAACATCTGTTGTAAATGTGACAATGTACCGTTGAGGTGATAATGTTATTTTCCCTGTGGGGAGAAACATGTTGTCAATTTCCATGGTTGTTTCTTGCCAACTGTCCCCTTGGTCAGGGGGACATTTATCACTGGTAGTGCCAAACCTGCTAGTAAACAGCGTCCTAGGATCTTTTTCGGCAGCCGCACTTTTTCCTTCTGGGGGAACCATTTTGTAGTCTGCATCCTCGGTGTTCTTTAGAGACACATCTCCAGGCAAAACGACTTCTGACAGGCATATTATCTTTGCTTTTGTGGCCTTTGACTCAAACACTGTGTCCCATCCTGAATCCCAAAGTCACCAAGCGAACCGAAGGATGGTACACATACTGTACATCATGATCTCACCCTGATGGTGTTTTCTTTTCTAACATTCAGGTGGCCGTAGGAGCACGAGAAGAAGGTATGTATCCTGGAAACTGTTTCTTGCTGAGGAAAATGTTTCGGGTGAGGTGTAGGTGGGGCATTCTTGCTGTCTTCAGTCTGGAGAGTACCCGGATATCAGGGTCCTGGGGGGACAGGTGCTTGAGTGTGGGGGGGGAAAGACCGACATCCCCGGTGAAATCTATGTCCATGTTTCTGTAGTATGAGAAAGACAAGGGATTCCATCTGTGCGGTGTGATTGTGTGTGCATGAGTCTTGGGGTTGTTCTGTATCTCTGTATGTCGCATGATGGTGAGTGTGTATGCGTGCGTGCGTGCGTGCGTGCGTGCGCTTTCTTGAGAGGCTCAGAGACAGAGAGACAGAGCCACACACAGGAAGAGACAGACACAGTGAAAGAGAGGGAGAGAGAGAGGAGAGAGAGAGATGTGGGTTTGCCCAGAGATATGGGCCACTGACATTCGACAATGACCGATATCTACAATGCAGAGTCCTGGGAGGACTGGTGCTCGAGGGTGGGGGCGAAAGACCGACGTCCCAGGTGACAAACTAGGTGATGTTTCTACAGTATAAGAAAGATGCTGTATATCTTTTGTGCGGAGTAATTTTGTGTGTTGAGTCTGGGGGTTGTTCTGTATGTGGGTGTATGTCGCGGGATCGGGACAGTGTATGTCTGCGTGTGTGTGTGTTTTCTTGAGAGACACAGAGAAAAAGCCACACAGAGAAAGAGACAGACACATTTCAAGAGAGGGAGAGCGAGAGCGAGCGACAGAGAGAGAGACAGACGTGGGCTTGCCCACGAGATATGTGCCACTGACACTGAAAACTGACCAAAGTCTGCATTCTCAAAAATCTCTGCGTACTGCACACTTCCAGGAATACTGCTGAGCGTGGCTCAGCAGTAACATTCCGTCCATGCAGTTGGCAAAAGCCTCCGTACGCTCTCGCCCATGTTCCTATAAGGAACAGTCCCGGAGGTATTCTTGAGCAGCACCAAGAAGATAGTGACATGTATTCTGTGTCCTCCTAGGTGTCGCTAAGGTGAAAAAGCGGCGGCCCCTTCCTGAAAGGAGGCAGCAGGCTGGTGCTGAGGTGAGCTTTCCTGTCTTTCCCTGAAGGAGCACAATTGCTTTCTTAGAGGCTTTCCAATCCACCTCTGTTGTACCTATGACAGTCTACATTTTCGAGGATACTGTTGCTTTCCCGGATGGGGACAGTGGTGAGTGGTTGCCTCTTGCCAACGGTCACCTTGGCCAGGGGGACATTGACCACTGGCAGTGCCAAACCTGGTAACAAACAGTGTCCTAGGATCTTTTCCGTCAGCAGCCATCTGTCCTGCTTGGGTGAAGAATTTTGTAGTAGGCATCCTCAGTGGTCCTGAGAGACACATCCCCAGGAGAAACAACTTCTGACAGGCATCCTATTCATTGGCTTTTGTGGCCTTCGACTCAACCGCTGAGTCCCATCTTGTATCGTAAAGACGCAAAGGGAACTGAAGAGTGGTGCCAATAGTGTATGTCATGATCTCACCCTGATGGTGTTTTCTTTCCTAACATTCAGGTGGCCGAAGGAGCACAGGACACGGGTATGTATCCCGGAAACTGTCTCTTGCTGAGAAAAATGTTTAGCTGGTGATGCAGGTGGGGCATTGTTGTTGACTTCAGTCTGGAGAGCTACCCTAATTCCAGAGGCCAGGGAGGACTGGTGCTTGTGAGTGGGGGGGAAGGACCTACGTCCCAGGTGACAAAACTATGGGATGCTTCTACACTAGGAGAAAGATAATGAATTCATCGAGTGGGGTGTGTTTTTGTGGGCATGAGTCCCGGGGTGGTTCTGTGTGTGTGTGTGTGTGTGTGTGTGTGTGTGTGTGTGTGTCACGTGATTGTGACTGTGAATGTGTGTTGAGTGTGTTTTCTTGGGAGACACACAGACTAAGCCACACAAAATGAGACAGACACACTGCAAGAGAGACAGAGACAGAAAGATACATGTGGGTTTGCCCAGAGAACAGGTGTCACTGACACTGCACAATGATTAATGTCTACATTCTCACACACTCCTCCTACTGCACACCTCAAGGAATACTGCTGTGCACGGCTCAGCAGTAACATTTAGTCCATGCAGGTCACCGAAGCCTCAATATGCTCTGGCCCATGTTCATATCAAGGAACAGTCCCTGAGGTATACTTGAGCAGCACCAACATGGTACTGACAGGTGTTGTGGTCTTTATAGGTGTCCCCGAGGAGGAAAGACGGCGGCCCCGTCCTGTGCCCAGTCACCAGGCTGTTGCTGAGGTGAGCTTCCTGTCTTTCCTTGAGGAACACAAGTGCTTCCGTAGAGTCTTTGCAATCAACATCTGTTGTAAATGTGACAATGTACCGTTGAGGTGATAATGTTATTTTCCCTGTGGGGAGAAACATGTTGTCAATTTCCATGGTTGTTTCTTGCCAACTGTCCCCTTGGTCAGGGGGACATTTTCCACTGGCAGTGCCAAACCTGCTAGTAAACAGCGTCCCAGGATCTTTTTCGGCAGCCGCACTTTTTCCTTCTGGGGGAACCATTTTGTAGTCTGCATCCTCGGTGTTCTTTAGAGACACATCTCCAGGCAAAACGACTTCTGACAGGCATATTATCTTTGCTTTTGTGGCCTTTGACTCAAACACTGTGTCCCATCCTGAATCCCAAAGTCACCTAGCGAACCGAAGGATGGTACACATACTGTACATCATGATCGCACCCTGATGGTGTTTTCTTTTCTAACATTCAGGTGGCCGTAGGAGCACGAGAAGAAGGTATGTGTCCTGGAAACTGTTTCTTGCTGAGGAAAATGTTTCGGGTGAGGTGTAGGTGGGGCATTCTTGCTGTCTTCAGTCTGGAGAGTACCCGGATATCAGGGTCCTGGGGGGACAGGTGCTTGAGTGTGGGGGGGGAAAGACCGACATCCCCGGTGAAATCTATGTCCATGTTTCTGTAGTATGAGAAAGACAAGGGATTCCATCTGTGCGGTGTGACTGTGTGTGCATGAGTCTTGGGGTTGTTCTGTATCTCTGTATGTCGCATGATGGTGAGTGTGTATGCGTGCGTGCGTGCGTGCGTGCGTGCGCTTTCTTGAGAGGCTCAGAGACAGAGAGACAGAGCCACACACAGGAAGAGACAGACACAGTGAAAGAGAGGGAGAGAGAGAGGAGAGAGAGAGATGTGGGTTTGCCCAGAGATATGGGCCACTGACATTCGACAATGACCGATATCTACAATGCAGAGTCCTGGGAGGACTGGTGCTCGAGGGTGGGGGCGAAAGACCGACGTCCCAGGTGACAAACTAGGTGATGTTTCTACAGTATAAGAAAGATGCTGTATATCTTTTGTGCGGAGTAATTTTGTGTGTTGAGTCTGGGGGTTGTTCTGTATGTGGGTGTATGTCGCGGGATCGTGACAGTGTATGTCTGCGTGTGTGTGTGTTTTCTTGAGAGACACAGAGAAAAAGCCACACAGAGAAAGAGACAGACACATTTCAAGAGAGGGAGAGCGAGAGCGAGCGACAGAGAGAGAGACAGACGTGGGCTTGCCCACGAGATATGTGCCACTGACACTGAAAACTGACCAAAGTCTACATTCTCAAAAATCTCTGCGTACTGCACACTTCCAGGAATACTGCTGAGCGTGGCTCAGCAGTAACATTCCGTCCATGCAGTTGGCAAAAGCCTCCGTACGCTCTCGCCCATGTTCCTATAAGGAACAGTCCCGGAGGTATTCTTGAGCAGCACCAAGAAGATAGTGACATGTATTCTGTGTCCTCCTAGGTGTCGCTAAGGTGAAAAAGCGGCGGCCCCTTCCTGAAAGGAGGCAGCAGGCTGGTGCTGAGGTGAGCTTTCCTGTCTTTCCCTGAAGGAGCACAATTGCTTTCTTAGAGGCTTTCCAATCCACCTCTGTTGTACCTATGACAGTCTACATTTTCGAGGATACTGTTGCTTTCCCGGATGGGGACAGTGGTGAGTGGTTGCCTCTTGCCAACGGTCACCTTGGCCAGGGGGACATTGACCACTGGCAGTGCCAAACCTGGTAACAAACAGTGTCCTAGGATCTTTTCCGTCAGCAGCCATCTGTCCTGCTTGGGTGAAGAATTTTGTAGTAGGCATCCTCAGTGGTCCTGAGAGACACATCCCCAGGAGAAACAACTTCTGACAGGCATCCTATTCATTGGCTTTTGTGGCCTTCGACTCAACCGCTGAGTCCCATCTTGTATCGTAAAGACGCAAAGGGAACTGAAGAGTGGTGCCAATAGTGTATGTCATGATCTCACCCTGATGGTGTTTTCTTTCCTAACATTCAGGTGGCCGAAGGAGCACAGGACATGGGTATGTATCCCGGAAACTGTCTCTTGCTGAGAAAAATGTTTAGCTGGTGATGCAGGTGGGGCATTGTTGTTGACTTCAGTCTGGAGAGCTACCCTAATTCCAGGGGCCAGGGAGGACTGGTGCTTGTGAGTGGGGGGGAAGGACCTACGTCCCAGGTGACAAAACTATGGGATGCTTCTACACTAGGAGAAAGATAATGAATTCCTCGAGTGGGGTGTGTTTTTGTGGGCATGGGTCCCGGGGTGGTTCTGTGTGTGTGTGTGTGTGTGTGTGTGTGTGTGTGTGTCTGTGTGTCACGTGATTGTGACTGTGAATGTGTGTTGAGTGTGTTTTCTTGGGAGACACACAGACTAAGCCACACAAAATGAGACAGACACACTGCAAGAGAGACAGAGACAGAAAGATACATGTGGGTTTGCCCAGAGAACAGGTGTCACTGACACTGCACAATGATTAATGTCTACATTCTCACACACTCCTCCTACTGCACACCTCAAGGAATACTGCTGTGCACGGCTCAGCAGTAACATTTAGTCCATGCAGGTCACCGAAGCCTCAATATGCTCTGGCCCATGTTCATATCAAGGAACAGTCCCTGAGGTATACTTGAGCAGCACCAACATGGTACTGACAGGTGTTGTGGTCTTTCTAGGTGTCCCCGAGGAGGAAAGACGGCGGCCCCGTCCTGTGCCCAGTCACCAGGCTGTTGCTGAGGTGAGCTTCCTGTCTTTCCTTGAGGAACACAAGTGCTTCCGTAGAGTCTTTGCAATCAACATCTGTTGTAAATGTGACAATGTACCGTTGAGGTGATAATGTTATTTTCCCTGTGGGGAGAAACATGTTGTCAATTTCCATGGTTGTTTCTTGCCAACTGTCCCCTTGGTCAGGGGGACATTTTCCACTGGCAGTGCCAAACCTGCTAGTAAACAGCGTCCCAGGATCTTTTTCGGCAGCCGCACTTTTTCCTTCTGGGGGAACCATTTTGTAGTCTGCATCCTCGGTGTTCTTTAGAGACACATCTCCAGGCAAAACGACTTCTGACAGGCATATTATCTTTGCTTTTGTGGCCTTTGACTCAAACACTGTGTCCCATCCTGAATCCCAAAGTCACCTAGCGAACCGAAGGATGGTACACATACTGTACATCATGATCGCACCCTGATGGTGTTTTCTTTTCTAACATTCAGGTGGCCGTAGGAGCACGAGAAGAAGGTATGTGTCCTGGAAACTGTTTCTTGCTGAGGAAAATGTTTCGGGTGAGGTGTAGGTGGGGCATTCTTGCTGTCTTCAGTCTGGAGAGTACCCGGATATCAGGGTCCTGGGGGGACAGGTGCTTGAGTGTGGGGGGGGAAAGACCGACATCCCCGGTGAAATCTATGTCCATGTTTCTGTAGTATGAGAAAGACAAGGGATTCCATCTGTGCGGTGTGACTGTGTGTGCATGAGTCTTGGGGTTGTTCTGTATGTCTGTATGTCGCATGATGGTGAGTGTGTATGCGTGCGTGCGTGCGTGCGTGCGTGCGCTTTCTTGAGAGGCTCAGAGACAGAGAGACAGAGCCACACACAGGAAGAGACAGACACAGTGAAAGAGAGGGAGAGAGAGAGGAGAGAGAGAGATGTGGGTTTGCCCAGAGATATGGGCCACTGACATTCGACAATGACCGATATCTACAATGCAGAGTCCTGGGAGGACTGGTGCTCGAGGGTGGGGGCGAAAGACCGACGTCCCAGGTGACAAACTAGGTGATGTTTCTACAGTATAAGAAAGATGCTGTATATCTTTTGTGCGGAGTAATTTTGTGTGTTGAGTCTGGGGGTTGTTCTGTATGTGGGTGTATGTCGCGGGATCGTGACAGTGTATGTCTGCGTGTGTGTGTGTTTTCTTGAGAGACACAGAGAAAAAGCCACACAGAGAAAGAGACAGACACATTTCAAGAGAGGGAGAGCGAGAGCGAGCGACAGAGAGAGAGACAGACGTGGGCTTGCCCACGAGATATGTGCCACTGACACTGAAAACTGACCAAAGTCTACATTCTCAAAAATCTCTGCGTACTGCACACTTCCAGGAATACTGCTGAGCGTGGCTCAGCAGTAACATTCCGTCCATGCAGTTGGCAAAAGCCTCCGTACGCTCTCGCCCATGTTCCTATAAGGAACAGTCCCGGAGGTATTCTTGAGCAGCACCAAGAAGATAGTGACATGTATTCTGTGTCCTCCTAGGTGTCGCTAAGGTGAAAAAGCGGCGGCCCCTTCCTGAAAGGAGGCAGCAGGCTGGTGCTGAGGTGAGCTTTCCTGTCTTTCCCTGAAGGAGCACAATTGCTTTCTTAGAGGCTTTCCAATCCACCTCTGTTGTACCTATGACAGTCTACATTTTCGAGGATACTGTTGCTTTCCCGGATGGGGACAGTGGTGAGTGGTTGCCTCTTGCCAACGGTCACCTTGGCCAGGGGGACATTGACCACTGGCAGTGCCAAACCTGGTAACAAACAGTGTCCTAGGATCTTTTCCGTCAGCAGCCATCTGTCCTGCTTGGGTGAAGAATTTTGTAGTAGGCATCCTCAGTGGTCCTGAGAGACACATCCCCAGGAGAAACAACTTCTGACAGGCATCCTATTCATTGGCTTTTGTGGCCTTCGACTCAACCGCTGAGTCCCATCTTGTATCGTAAAGACGCAAAGGGAACTGAAGAGTGGTGCCAATAGTGTATGTCATGATCTCACCCTGATGGTGTTTTCTTTCCTAACATTCAGGTGGCCGAAGGAGCACAGGACACGGGTATGTATCCCGGAAACTGTCTCTTGCTGAGAAAAATGTTTAGCTGGTGATGCAGGTGGGGCATTGTTGTTGACTTCAGTCTGGAGAGCTACCCTAATTCCAGAGGCCAGGGAGGACTGGTGCTTGTGAGTGGGGGGGAAGGACCTACGTCCCAGGTGACAAAACTATGGGATGCTTCTACACTAGGAGAAAGATAATGAATTCCTCGAGTGGGGTGTGTTTTTGTGGGCATGAGTCCCGGGGTGGTTCTGTGTGTGTGTGTGTGTGTGTGTGTGTGTGTCACGTGATTGTGACTGTGAATGTGTGTTGAGTGTGTTTTCTTGGGAGACACACAGACTAAGCCACACAAAATGAGACAGACACACTGCAAGAGAGACAGAGACAGAAAGATACATGTGGGTTTGCCCAGAGAACAGGTGTCACTGACACTGCACAATGATTAATGTCTACATTCTCACACACTCCTCCTACTGCACACCTCAAGGAATACTGCTGTGCACGGCTCAGCAGTAACATTTAGTCCATGCAGGTCACCGAAGCCTCAATATGCTCTGGCCCATGTTCATATCAAGGAACAGTCCCTGAGGTATACTTGAGCAGCACCAACATGGTACTGACAGGTGTTGTGGTCTTTCTAGGTGTCCCCGAGGAGGAAAGACGGCGGCCCCGTCCTGTGCCCAGTCACCAGGCTGTTGCTGAGGTGAGCTTCCTGTCTTTCCTTGAGGAACACAAGTGCTTCCGTAGAGTCTTTGCAATCAACATCTGTTGTAAATGTGACAATGTACCGTTGAGGTGATAATGTTATTTTCCCTGTGGGGAGAAACATGTTGTCAATTTCCATGGTTGTTTCTTGCCAACTGTCCCCTTGGTCAGGGGGACATTTTCCACTGGCAGTGCCAAACCTGCTAGTAAACAGCGTCCCAGGATCTTTTTCGGCAGCCGCACTTTTTCCTTCTGGGGGAACCATTTTGTAGTCTGCATCCTCGGTGTTCTTTAGAGACACATCTCCAGGCAAAACGACTTCTGACAGGCATATTATCTTTGCTTTTGTGGCCTTTGACTCAAACACTGTGTCCCATCCTGAATCCCAAAGTCACCTAGCGAACCGAAGGATGGTACACATACTGTACATCATGATCGCACCCTGATGGTGTTTTCTTTTCTAACATTCAGGTGGCCGTAGGAGCACGAGAAGAAGGTATGTGTCCTGGAAACTGTTTCTTGCTGAGGAAAATGTTTCGGGTGAGGTGTAGGTGGGGCATTCTTGCTGTCTTCAGTCTGGAGAGTACCCGGATATCAGGGTCCTGGGGGGACAGGTGCTTGAGTGTGGGGGGGGAAAGACCGACATCCCCGGTGAAATCTATGTCCATGTTTCTGTAGTATGAGAAAGACAAGGGATTCCATCTGTGCGGTGTGACTGTGTGTGCATGAGTCTTGGGGTTGTTCTGTATCTCTGTATGTCGCATGATGGTGAGTGTGTATGCGTGCGTGCGTGCGTGCGTGCGTGCGCTTTCTTGAGAGGCTCAGAGACAGAGAGACATAGCCACACACAGGAAGAGACAGACACAGTGAAAGAGAGGGAGAGAGAGAGGAGAGAGAGAGATGTGGGTTTGCCCAGAGATATGGGCCACTGACATTCGACAATGACCGATATCTACAATGCAGAGTCCTGGGAGGACTGGTGCTCGAGGGTGGGGGCGAAAGACCGACGTCCCAGGTGACAAACTAGGTGATGTTTCTACAGTATAAGAAAGATGCTGTATATCTTTTGTGCGGAGTAATTTTGTGTGTTGAGTCTGGGGGTTGTTCTGTATGTGGGTGTATGTCGCGGGATCGTGACAGTGTATGTCTGCGTGTGTGTGTGTTTTCTTGAGAGACACAGAGAAAAAGCCACACAGAGAAAGAGACAGACACATTTCAAGAGAGGGAGAGCGAGAGCGAGCGACAGAGAGAGAGACAGACGTGGGCTTGCCCACGAGATATGTGCCACTGACACTGAAAACTGACCAAAGTCTACATTCTCAAAAATCTCTGCATACTGCACACTTCCAGGAATACTGCTGAGCGTGGCTCAGCAGTAACATTCCGTCCATGCAGTTGGCAAAAGCCTCCGTACGCTCTCGCCCATGTTCCTATAAGGAACAGTCCCGGAGGTATTCTTGAGCAGCACCAAGAAGATAGTGACATGTATTCTGTGTCCTCCTAGGTGTCGCTAAGGTGAAAAAGCGGCGGCCCCTTCCTGAAAGGAGGCAGCAGGCTGGTGCTGAGGTGAGCTTTCCTGTCTTTCCCTGAAGGAGCACAATTGCTTTCTTAGAGGCTTTCCAATCCACCTCTGTTGTACCTATGACAGTCTACATTTTCGAGGATACTGTTGCTTTCCCGGATGGGGACAGTGGTGAGTGGTTGCCTCTTGCCAACGGTCACCTTGGCCAGGGGGCATTGACCACTGGCAGTGCCAAACCTGGTAACAAACAGTGTCCTAGGATCTTTTCCGTCAGCAGCCATCTGTCCTGCTTGGGTGAAGAATTTTGTAGTAGGCATCCTCAGTGGTCCTGAGAGACACATCCCCAGGAGAAACAACTTCTGACAGGCATCCTATTCATTGGCTTTTGTGGCCTTCGACTCAACCGCTGAGTCCCATCTTGTATCGTAAAGACGCAAAGGGAACTGAAGAGTGGTGCCAATAGTGTATGTCATGATCTCACCCTGATGGTGTTTTCTTTCCTAACATTCAGGTGGCCGAAGGAGCACAGGACACGGGTATGTATCCCGGAAACTGTCTCTTGCTGAGAAAAATGTTTAGCTGGTGATGCAGGTGGGGCATTGTTGTTGACTTCAGTCTGGAGAGCTACCCTAATTCCAGAGGCCAGGGAGGACTGGTGCTTGTGAGTGGGGGGGAAGGACCTACGTCCCAGGTGACAAAACTATGGGATGCTTCTACACTAGGAGAAAGATAATGAATTCCTCGAGTGGGGTGTGTTTTTGTGGGCATGAGTCCCGGGGTGGTTCTGTGTGTGTGTGTGTGTGTGTGTGTGTGTGTCTGTGTGTCACGTGATTGTGACTGTGAATGTGTGTTGAGTGTGTTTTCTTGGGAGACACACAGACTAAGCCACACAAAATGAGACAGACACACTGCAAGAGAGACAGAGACAGAAAGATACATGTGGGTTTGCCCAGAGAACAGGTGTCACTGACACTGCACAATGATTAATGTCTACATTCTCACACACTCCTCCTACTGCACACCTCAAGGAATACTGCTGTGCACGGCTCAGCAGTAACATTTAGTCCATGCAGGTCACCGAAGCCTCAATATGCTCTGGCCCATGTTCATATCAAGGAACAGTCCCTGAGGTATACTTGAGCAGCACCAACATGGTACTGACAGGTGTTGTGGTCTTTCTAGGTGTCCCCGAGGAGGAAAGACGGCGGCCCCGTCCTGTGCCCAGTCACCAGGCTGTTGCTGAGGTGAGCTTCCTGTCTTTCCTTGAGGAACACAAGTGCTTCCGTAGAGTCTTTGCAATCAACATCTGTTGTAAATGTGACAATGTACCGTTGAGGTGATAATGTTATTTTCCCTGTGGGGAGAAACATGTTGTCAATTTCCATGGTTGTTTCTTGCCAACTGTCCCCTTGGTCAGGGGGACATTTTCCACTGGCAGTGCCAAACCTGCTAGTAAACAGCGTCCCAGGATCTTTTTCGGCAGCCGCACTTTTTCCTTCTGGGGGAACCATTTTGTAGTCTGCATCCTCGGTGTTCTTTAGAGACACATCTCCAGGCAAAACGACTTCTGACAGGCATATTATCTTTGCTTTTGTGGCCTTTGACTCAAACACTGTGTCCCATCCTGAATCCCAAAGTCACCAAGCGAACCGAAGGATGGTACACATACTGTACATCATGATCTCACCCTGATGGTGTTTTCTTTTCTAACATTCAGGTGGCCGTAGGAGCACGAGAAGAAGGTATGTGTCCTGGAAACTGTTTCTTGCTGAGGAAAATGTTTCGGGTGAGGTGTAGGTGGGGCATTCTTGCTGTCTTCAGTCTGGAGAGTACCCGGATATCAGGGTCCTGGGGGGACAGGTGCTTGAGTGTGGGGGGGGAAAGACCGACATCCCCGGTGAAATCTATGTCCATGTTTCTGTAGTATGAGAAAGACAAGGGATTCCATCTGTGCGGTGTGATTGTGTGTGCATGAGTCTTGGGGTTGTTCTGTATCTCTGTATGTTGC
Organism: Prionailurus viverrinus; assembly: GCF_022837055.1. NCBI lineage: Eukaryota > Metazoa > Chordata > Mammalia > Carnivora > Felidae > Prionailurus > Prionailurus viverrinus. The sequence continues at coordinate 129,977 of NW_025927638.1, read as the reverse complement.
ATGATGGTGAGTGTGTATGCGTGCGTGCGTGCGTGCGTGCGTGCGCTTTCTTGAGAGGCTCAGAGACAGAGAGACAGAGCCACACACAGGAAGAGACAGACACAGTGAAAGAGAGGGAGAGAGAGAGGAGAGAGAGAGATGTGGGTTTGCCCAGAGATATGGGCCACTGACATTCGACAATGACCGATATCTACAATGCAGAGTCCTGGGAGGACTGGTGCTCGAGGGTGGGGGCGAAAGACCGACGTCCCAGGTGACAAACTAGGTGATGTTTCTACAGTATAAGAAAGATGCTGTATATCTTTTGTGCGGAGTAATTTTGTGTGTTGAGTCTGGGGGTTGTTCTGTATGTGGGTGTATGTCGCGGGATCGTGACAGTGTATGTCTGCGTGTGTGTGTGTTTTCTTGAGAGACACAGAGAAAAAGCCACACAGAGAAAGAGACAGACACATTTCAAGAGAGGGAGAGCGAGAGCGAGCGACAGAGAGAGAGACAGACGTGGGCTTGCCCACGAGATATGTGCCACTGACACTGAAAACTGACCAAAGTCTACATTCTCAAAAATCTCTGCGTACTGCACACTTCCAGGAATACTGCTGAGCGTGGCTCAGCAGTAACATTCCGTCCATGCAGTTGGCAAAAGCCTCCGTACGCTCTCGCCCATGTTCCTATAAGGAACAGTCCCGGAGGTATTCTTGAGCAGCACCAAGAAGATAGTGACATGTATTCTGTGTCCTCCTAGGTGTCGCTAAGGTGAAAAAGCGGCGGCCCCTTCCTGAAAGGAGGCAGCAGGCTGGTGCTGAGGTGAGCTTTCCTGTCTTTCCCTGAAGGAGCACAATTGCTTTCTTAGAGGCTTTCCAATCCACCTCTGTTGTACCTATGACAGTCTACATTTTCGAGGATACTGTTGCTTTCCCGGATGGGGACAGTGGTGAGTGGTTGCCTCTTGCCAACGGTCACCTTGGCCAGGGGGACATTGACCACTGGCAGTGCCAAACCTGGTAACAAACAGTGTCCTAGGATCTTTTCCGTCAGCAGCCATCTGTCCTGCTTGGGTGAAGAATTTTGTAGTAGGCATCCTCAGTGGTCCTGAGAGACACATCCCCAGGAGAAACAACTTCTGACAGGCATCCTATTCATTGGCTTTTGTGGCCTTCGACTCAACCGCTGAGTCCCATCTTGTATCGTAAAGACGCAAAGGGAACTGAAGAGTGGTGCCAATAGTGCATGTCATGATCTCACCCTGATGGTGTTTTCTTTCCTAACATTCAGGTGGCCGAAGGAGCACAGGACACGGGTATGTATCCCGGAAACTGTCTCTTGCTGAGAAAAATGTTTAGCTGGTGATGCAGGTGGGGCATTGTTGTTGACTTCAGTCTGGAGAGCTACCCTAATTCCAGAGGCCAGGGAGGACTGGTGCTTGTGAGTGGGGGGAAGGACCTACGTCCCAGGTGACAAAACTATGGGATGCTTCTACACTAGGAGAAAGATAATGAATTCCTCGAGTGGGGTGTGTTTTTGTGGGCATGAGTCCCGGGGTGGTTCTGTGTGTGTGTGTGTGTGTGTGTGTGTGTGTGTCTGTGTGTCTGTGTGTCTGTGTGTCACGTGATTGTGACTGTGAATGTGTGTTGAGTGTGTTTTCTTGGGAGACACACAGACTAAGCCACACAAAATGAGACAGACACACTGCAAGAGAGACAGAGACAGAAAGATACATGTGGGTTTGCCCAGAGAACAGGTGTCACTGACACTGCACAATGATTAATGTCTACATTCTCACACACTCCTCCTACTGCACACCTCAAGGAATACTGCTGTGCACGGCTCAGCAGTAACATTTAGTCCATGCAGGTCACCGAAGCCTCAATATGCTCTGGCCCATGTTCATATCAAGGAACAGTCCCTGAGGTATACTTGAGCAGCACCAACATGGTACTGACAGGTGTTGTGGTCTTTCTAGGTGTCCCCGAGGAGGAAAGACGGCGGCCCCGTCCTGTGCCCAGTCACCAGGCTGTTGCTGAGGTGAGCTTCCTGTCTTTCCTTGAGGAACACAAGTGCTTCCGTAGAGTCTTTGCAATCAACATCTGTTGTAAATGTGACAATGTACCGTTGAGGTGATAATGTTATTTTCCCTGTGGGGAGAAACATGTTGTCAATTTCCATGGTTGTTTCTTGCCAACTGTCCCCTTGGTCAGGGGGACATTTTCCACTGGCAGTGCCAAACCTGCTAGTAAACAGCGTCCCAGGATCTTTTTCGGCAGCCGCACTTTTTCCTTCTGGGGGAACCATTTTGTAGTCTGCATCCTCGGTGTTCTTTAGAGACACATCTCCAGGCAAAACGACTTCTGACAGGCATATTATCTTTGCTTTTGTGGCCTTTGACTCAAACACTGTGTCCCATCCTGAATCCCAAAGTCACCAAGCGAACCGAAGGATGGTACACATACTGTACATCATGATCTCACCCTGATGGTTTTTTCTTTTCTAACATTCAGGTGGCCGTAGGAGCACGAGAAGAAGGTATGTGTCCTGGAAACTGTTTCTTGCTGAGGAAAATGTTTCGGGTGAGGTGTAGGTGGGGCATTCTTGCTGTCTTCAGTCTGGAGAGTACCCGGATATCAGGGTCCTGGGGGGACAGGTGCTTGAGTGTGGGGGGGGAAAGACCGACATCCCCGGTGAAATCTATGTCCATGTTTCTGTAGTATGAGAAAGACAAGGGATTCCATCTGTGCGGTGTGATTGTGTGTGCATGAGTCTTGGGGTTGTTCTGTATCTCTGTATGTCGCATGATGGTGAGTGTGTATGCGTGCGTGCGTGCGTGCGTGCGTGCGCTTTCTTGAGAGGCTCAGAGACAGAGAGACAGAGCCACACACAGGAAGAGACAGACACAGTGAAAGAGAGGGAGAGAGAGAGGAGAGAGAGAGATGTGGGTTTGCCCAGAGATATGGGCCACTGACATTCGACAATGACCGATATCTACAATGCAGAGTCCTGGGAGGACTGGTGCTCGAGGGTGGGGGCGAAAGACCGACGTCCCAGGTGACAAACTAGGAGATGTTTCTACAGTATAAGAAAGATGCTGTATATCTTTTCTGCGGAGTAATTTTGTGTGTTGAGTCTGGGGGTTGTTTTGTATGTGGGTGTATGTCGCGGGATCGTGACAGTGTATGTCTGCGTGTGTGTGTGTTTTCTTGAGAGACACAGAGAAAAAGCCACACAGAGAAAGAGACAGACACATTTCAAGAGAGGGAGAGCGAGAGCGAGCGACAGAGAGAGAGACAGACGTGGGCTTGCCCACGAGATATGTGCCACTGACACTGAAAACTGACCAAAGTCTGCCTTCTCAAAAATCTCTGCGTACTGCACACTTCCAGGAATACTGCTGAGCGTGGCTCAGCAGTAACATTCCGTCCATGCAGTTGGCAAAAGCCTCCGTACGCTCTCGCCCATGTTCCTATAAGGAACAGTCCCGGAGGTATTCTTGAGCAGCACCAAGAAGATAGTGACATGTATTCTGTGTCCTCCTAGGTGTCGCTAAGGTGAAAAAGCGGCGGCCCCTTCCTGAAAGGAGGCAGCAGGCTGGTGCTGAGGTGAGCTTTCCTGTCTTTCCCTGAAGGAGCACAATTGCTTTCTTAGAGGCTTTCCAATCCACCTCTGTTGTACCTATGACAGTCTACATTTTCGAGGATACTGTTGCTTTCCCGGATGGGGACAGTGGTGAGTGGTTGCCTCTTGCCAACGGTCACCTTGGCCAGGGGGACATTGACCACTGGCAGTGCCAAACCTGGTAACAAACAGTGTCCTAGGATCTTTTCCGTCAGCAGCCATCTGTCCTGCTTGGGTGAAGAATTTTGTAGTAGGCATCCTCAGTGGTCCTGAGAGACACATCCCCAGGAGAAACAACTTCTGACAGGCATCCTATTCATTGGCTTTTGTGGCCTTCGACTCAACCGCTGAGTCCCATCTTGTATCGTAAAGACGCAAAGGGAACTGAAGAGTGGTGCCAATAGTGCATGTCATGATCTCACCCTGATGGTGTTTTCTTTCCTAACATTCAGGTGGCCGAAGGAGCACAGGACACGGGTATGTATCCCGGAAACTGTCTCTTGCTGAGAAAAATGTTTAGCTGGTGATGCAGGTGGGGCATTGTTGTTGACTTCAGTCTGGAGAGCTACCCTAATTCCAGAGGCCAGGGAGGACTGGTGCTTGTGAGTGGGGGGGAAGGACCTACGTCCCAGGTGACAAAACTATGGGATGCTTCTACACTAGGAGAAAGATAATGAATTCCTCGAGTGGGGTGTGTTTTTGTGGGCATGAGTCCCGGGGTGGTTCTGTGTGTGTGTGTGTGTGTGTGTGTGTGTGTGTGTGTGTCACGTGATTGTGACTGTGAATGTGTGTTGAGTGTGTTTTCTTGGGAGACACACAGACTAAGCCACACAAAATGAGACAGACACACTGCAAGAGAGACAGAGACAGAAAGATACATGTGGGTTTGCCCAGAGAACAGGTGTCACTGACACTGCACAATGATTAATGTCTACATTCTCACACACTCCTCCTACTGCACACCTCAAGGAATACTGCTGTGCACGGCTCAGCAGTAACATTTAGTCCATGCAGGTCACCGAAGCCTCAATATGCTCTGGCCCATGTTCATATCAAGGAACAGTCCCTGAGGTATACTTGAGCAGCACCAACATGGTACTGACAGGTGTTGTGGTCTTTCTAGGTGTCCCCGAGGAGGAAAGACGGCGGCCCCGTCCTGTGCCCAGTCACCAGGCTGTTGCTGAGGTGAGCTTCCTGTCTTTCCTTGAGGAACACAAGTGCTTCCGTAGAGTCTTTGCAATCAACATCTGTTGTAAATGTGACAATGTACCGTTGAGGTGATAATGTTATTTTCCCTGTGGGGAGAAACATGTTGTCAATTTCCATGGTTGTTTCTTGCCAACTGTCCCCTTGGTCAGGGGGACATTTTCCACTGGCAGTGCCAAACCTGCTAGTAAACAGCGTCCCAGGATCTTTTTCGGCAGCCGCACTTTTTCCTTCTGGGGGAACCATTTTGTAGTCTGCATCCTCGGTGTTCTTTAGAGACACATCTCCAGGCAAAACGACTTCTGACAGGCATATTATCTTTGCTTTTGTGGCCTTTGACTCAAACACTGTGTCCCATCCTGAATCCCAAAGTCACCAAGCGAACCGAAGGATGGTACACATACTGTACATCATGATCTCACCCTGATGGTGTTTTCTTTTCTAACATTCAGGTGGCCGTAGGAGCACGAGAAGAAGGTATGTGTCCTGGAAACTGTTTCTTGCTGAGGAAAATGTTTCGGGTGAGGTGTAGGTGGGGCATTCTTGCTGTCTTCAGTCTGGAGAGTACCCGGATATCAGGGTCCTGGGGGGACAGGTGCTTGAGTGTGGGGGGGGAAAGACCGACATCCCCGGTGAAATCTATGTCCATGTTTCTGTAGTATGAGAAAGACAAGGGATTCCATCTGTGCGGTGTGATTGTGTGTGCATGAGTCTTGGGGTTGTTCTGTATCTCTGTATGTTGCATGATGGTGAGTGTGTATGCGTGCGTGCGTGCGTGCGTGCGTGCGCTTTCTTGAGAGGCTCAGAGACAGAGAGACAGAGCCACACACAGGAAGAGACAGACACAGTGAAAGAGAGGGAGAGAGAGAGGAGAGAGAGAGATGTGGGTTTGCCCAGAGATATGGGCCACTGACATTCGACAATGACCGATATCTACAATGCAGAGTCCTGGGAGGACTGGTGCTCGAGGGTGGGGGCGAAAGACCGACGTCCCAGGTGACAAACTAGGTGATGTTTCTACAGTATAAGAAAGATGCTGTATATCTTTTGTGCGGAGTAATTTTGTGTGTTGAGTCTGGGGGTTGTTCTGTATGTGGGTGTATGTCGCGGGATCGTGACAGTGTATGTCTGCGTGTGTGTGTGTTTTCTTGAGAGACACAGAGAAAAAGCCACACAGAGAAAGAGACAGACACATTTCAAGAGAGGGAGAGCGAGAGCGAGCGACAGAGAGAGAGACAGACGTGGGCTTGCCCACGAGATATGTGCCACTGACACTGAAAACTGACCAAAGTCTACATTCTCAAAAATCTCTGCGTACTGCACACTTCCAGGAATACTGCTGAGCGTGGCTCAGCAGTAACATTCCGTCCATGCAGTTGGCAAAAGCCTCCGTACGCTCTCGCCCATGTTCCTATAAGGAACAGTCCCGGAGGTATTCTTGAGCAGCACCAAGAAGATAGTGACATGTATTCTGTGTCCTCCTAGGTGTCGCTAAGGTGAAAAAGCGGCGGCCCCTTCCTGAAAGGAGGCAGCAGGCTGGTGCTGAGGTGAGCTTTCCTGTCTTTCCCTGAAGGAGCACAATTGCTTTCTTAGAGGCTTTCCAATCCACCTCTGTTGTACCTATGACAGTCTACATTTTCGAGGATACTGTTGCTTTCCCGGATGGGGACAGTGGTGAGTGGTTGCCTCTTGCCAACGGTCACCTTGGCCAGGGGGACATTGACCACTGGCAGTGCCAAACCTGGTAACAAACAGTGTCCTAGGATCTTTTCCGTCAGCAGCCATCTGTCCTGCTTGGGTGAAGAATTTTGTAGTAGGCATCCTCAGTGGTCCTGAGAGACACATCCCCAGGAGAAACAACTTCTGACAGGCATCCTATTCATTGGCTTTTGTGGCCTTCGACTCAACCGCTGAGTCCCATCTTGTATCGTAAAGACGCAAAGGGAACTGAAGAGTGGTGCCAATAGTGTATGTCATGATCTCACCCTGATGGTGTTTTCTTTCCTAACATTCAGGTGGCCGAAGGAGCACAGGACACGGGTATGTATCCCGGAAACTGTCTCTTGCTGAGAAAAATGTTTAGCTGGTGATGCAGGTGGGGCATTGTTGTTGACTTCAGTCTGGAGAGCTATCCTAATTCCAGAGGCCAGGGAGGACTGGTGCTTGTGAGTGGGGGGGAAGGACCTACGTCCCAGGTGACAAAACTATGGGATGCTTCTACACTAGGAGAAAGATAATGAATTCCTCGAGTGGGGTGTGTTTTTGTGGGCATGAGTCCCGGGGTGGTTCTGTGTGTGTGTGTGTGTGTGTGTGTGTGTGTGTGTGTGTGTGTGTCACGTGATTGTGACTGTGAATGTGTGTTGAGTGTGTTTTCTTGGGAGACACACAGACTAAGCCACACAAAATGAGACAGACACACTGCAAGAGAGACAGAGACAGAAAGATACATGTGGGTTTGCCCAGAGAACAGGTGTCACTGACACTGCACAATGATTAATGTCTACATTCTCACACACTCCTCCTACTGCACACCTCAAGGAATACTGCTGTGCACGGCTCAGCAGTAACATTTAGTCCATGCAGGTCACCGAAGCCTCAATATGCTCTGGCCCATGTTCATATCAAGGAACAGTCCCTGAGGTATACTTGAGCAGCACCAACATGGTACTGACAGGTGTTGTGGTCTTTCTAGGTGTCCCCGAGGAGGAAAGACGGCGGCCCCGTCCTGTGCCCAGTCACCAGGCTGTTGCTGAGGTGAGCTTCCTGTCTTTCCTTGAGGAACACAAGTGCTTCCGTAGAGTCTTTGCAATCAACATCTGTTGTAAATGTGACAATGTACCGTTGAGGTGATAATGTTATTTTCCCTGTGGGGAGAAACATGTTGTCAATTTCCATGGTTGTTTCTTGCCAACTGTCCCCTTGGTCAGGGGGACATTTTCCACTGGCAGTGCCAAACCTGCTAGTAAACAGCGTCCCAGGATCTTTTTCGGCAGCCGCACTTTTTCCTTCTGGGGGAACCATTTTGTAGTCTGCATCCTCGGTGTTCTTTAGAGACACATCTCCAGGCAAAACGACTTCTGACAGGCATATTATCTTTGCTTTTGTGGCCTTTGACTCAAACACTGTGTCCCATCCTGAATCCCAAAGTCACCAAGCGAACCGAAGGATGGTACACATACTGTACATCATGATCTCACCCTGATGGTGTTTTCTTTTCTAACATTCAGGTGGCCGTAGGAGCACGAGAAGAAGGTATGTGTCCTGGAAACTGTTTCTTGCTGAGGAAAATGTTTCGGGTGAGGTGTAGGTGGGGCATTCTTGCTGTCTTCAGTCTGGAGAGTACCCGGATATCAGGGTCCTGGGGGGACAGGTGCTTGAGTGTGGGGGGGGAAAGACCGACATCCCCGGTGAAATCTATGTCCATGTTTCTGTAGTATGAGAAAGACAAGGGATTCCATCTGTGCGGTGTGATTGTGTGTGCATGAGTCTTGGGGTTGTTCTGTATCTCTGTATGTCGCATGATGGTGAGTGTGTATGCGTGCGTGCGTGCGTGCGTGCGTGCGCTTTCTTGAGAGGCTCAGAGACAGAGAGACAGAGCCACACACAGGAAGAGACAGACACAGTGAAAGAGAGGGAGAGAGAGAGTAGAGAGAGAGAGATGTGGGTTTGCCCAGAGATATGGGCCACTGACATTCGACAATGACCGATATCTACAATGCAGAGTCCTGGGAGGACTGGTGCTCGAGGGTGGGGGCGAAAGACCGACGTCCCAGGTGACAAACTAGGTGATGTTTCTACAGTATAAGAAAGATGCTGTATATCTTTTGTGCGGAGTAATTTTGTGTGTTGAGTCTGGGGGTTGTTCTGTATGTGGGTGTATGTCGCGGGATCGTGACAGTGTATGTCTGCGTGTGTGTGTGTTTTCTTGAGAGACACAGAGAAAAAGCCACACAGAGAAAGAGACAGACACATTTCAAGAGAGGGAGAGCGAGAGCGAGCGACAGAGAGAGAGACAGACGTGGGCTTGCCCACGAGATATGTGCCACTGACACTGAAAACTGACCAAAGTCTACATTCTCAAAAATCTCTGCGTACTGCACACTTCCAGGAATACTGCTGAGCGTGGCTCAGCAGTAACATTCCGTCCATGCAGTTGGCAAAAGCCTCCGTACGCTCTCGCCCATGTTCCTATAAGGAACAGTCCCGGAGGTATTCTTGAGCAGCACCAAGAAGATAGTGACATGTATTCTGTGTCCTCCTAGGTGTCGCTAAGGTGAAAAAGCGGCGGCCCCTTCCTGAAAGGAGGCAGCAGGCTGGTGCTGAGGTGAGCTTTCCTGTCTTTCCCTGAAGGAGCACAATTGCTTTCTTAGAGGCTTTCCAATCCACCTCTGTTGTACCTATGACAGTCTACATTTTCGAGGATACTGTTGCTTTCCCGGATGGGGACAGTGGTGAGTGGTTGCCTCTTGCCAACGGTCACCTTGGCCAGGGGGACATTGACCACTGGCAGTGCCAAACCTGGTAACAAACAGTGTCCTAGGATCTTTTCCGTCAGCAGCCATCTGTCCTGCTTGGGTGAAGAATTTTGTAGTAGGCATCCTCAGTGGTCCTGAGAGACACATCCCCAGGAGAAACAACTTCTGACAGGCATCCTATTCATTGGCTTTTGTGGCCTTCGACTCAACCGCTGAGTCCCATCTTGTATCGTAAAGACGCAAAGGGAACTGAAGAGTGGTGCCAATAGTGTATGTCATGATCTCACCCTGATGGTGTTTTCTTTCCTAACATTCAGGTGGCCGAAGGAGCACAGGACACGGGTATGTATCCCGGAAACTGTCTCTTGCTGAGAAAAATGTTTAGCTGGTGATGCAGGTGGGGCATTGTTGTTGACTTCAGTCTGGAGAGCTACCCTAATTCCAGAGGCCAGGGAGGACTGGTGCTTGTGAGTGGGGGGGAAGGACCTACGTCCCAGGTGACAAAACTATGGGATGCTTCTACACTAGGAGAAAGATAATGAATTCCTCGAGTGGGGTGTGTTTTTGTGGGCATGAGTCCCGGGGTGGTTCTGTGTGTGTGTGTGTGTGTGTGTGTGTGTGTCTGTGTGTCACGTGATTGTGACTGTGAATGTGTGTTGAGTGTGTTTTCTTGGGAGACACACAGACTAAGCCACACAAAATGAGACAGACACACTGCAAGAGAGACAGAGACAGAAAGATACATGTGGGTTTGCCCAGAGAACAGGTGTCACTGACACTGCACAATGATTAATGTCTACATTCTCACACACTCCTCCTACTGCACACCTCAAGGAATACTGCTGTGCACGGCTCAGCAGTAACATTTAGTCCATGCAGGTCACCGAAGCCTCAATATGCTCTGGCCCATGTTCATATCAAGGAACAGTCCCTGAGGTATACTTGAGCAGCACCAACATGGTACTGACAGGTGTTGTGGTCTTTCTAGGTGTCCCCGAGGAGGAAAGACGGCGGCCCCGTCCTGTGCCCAGTCACCAGGCTGTTGCTGAGGTGAGCTTCCTGTCTTTCCTTGAGGAACACAAGTGCTTCCGTAGAGTCTTTGCAATCAACATCTGTTGTAAATGTGACAATGTACCGTTGAGGTGATAATGTTATTTTCCCTGTGGGGAGAAACATGTTGTCAATTTCCATGGTTGTTTCTTGCCAACTGTCCCCTTGGTCCGGGGGACATTTTCCACTGGCAGTGCCAAACCTGCTAGTAAACAGCCTCCTAGGATCTTTTTCGGCAGCCGCACTTTTTCCTTCTGGGGGAACCATTTTGTAGTCTGCATCCTCGGTGTTCTTTAGAGACACATCTCCAGGCAAAACGACTTCTGACAGGCATATTATCTTTGCTTTTGTGGCCTTTGACTCAAACACTGTGTCCCATCCTGAATCCCAAAGTCACCAAGCGAACCGAAGGATGGTACACATACTGTACATCATGATCTCACCCTGATGGTGTTTTCTTTTCTAACATTCAGGTGGCCGTAGGAGCACGAGAAGAAGGTATGTGTCCTGGAAACTGTTTCTTGCTGAGGAAAATGTTTCGGGTGAGGTGTAGGTGGGGCATTCTTGCTGTCTTCAGTCTGGAGAGTACCCGGATATCAGGGTCCTGGGGGGACAGGTGCTTGAGTGTGGGGGGGGAAAGACCGACATCCCCAGTGAAATCTATGTCCATGTTTCTGTAGTATGAGAAAGACAAGGGATTCCATCTGTGCGGTGTGATTGTGTGTGCATGAGTCTTGGGGTTGTTCTGTATCTCTGTATGTCGCATGATGGTGAGTGTGTATGCGTGCGTGCGTGCGTGCGTGCGTGCGCTTTCTTGAAAGGCTCAGAGACAGAGAGACAGAGCCACACACAGGAAGAGACAGACATAGTGAAAGAGAGGGAGAGAGAGAGTAGAGAGAGAGAGATGTGGGTTTGCCCAGAGATATGGGCCACTGACATTCGACAATGACCGATATCTACAATGCAGAGTCCTGGGAGGACTGGTGCTCGAGGGTGGGGGCGAAAGACCGACGTCCCAGGTGACAAACTAGGTGATGTTTCTACAGTATAAGAAAGATGCTGTATATCTTTTGTGCGGAGTAATTTTGTGTGTTGAGTCTGGGGGTTGTTCTGTATGTGGGTGTATGTCGCGGGATCGTGACAGTGTATGTCTGCGTGTGTGTGTGTTTTCTTGAGAGACACAGAGAAAAAGCCACACAGAGAAAGAGACAGACACATTTCAAGAGAGGGAGAGCGAGAGCGAGCGACAGAGAGAGAGACAGACGTGGGCTTGCCCACGAGATATGTGCCACTGACACTGAAAACTGACCAAAGTCTACATTCTCAAAAATCTCTGCGTACTGCACACTTCCAGGAATACTGCTGAGCGTGGCTCAGCAGTAACATTCCGTCCATGCAGTTGGCAAAAGCCTCCGTACGCTCTCGCCCATGTTCCTATAAGGAACAGTCCCGGAGGTATTCTTGAGCAGCACCAAGAAGATAGTGACATGTATTCTGTGTCCTCCTAGGTGTCGCTAAGGTGAAAAAGCGGCGGCCCCTTCCTGAAAGGAGGCAGCAGGCTGGTGCTGAGGTGAGCTTTCCTGTCTTTCCCTGAAGGAGCACAATTGCTTTCTTAGAGGCTTTCCAATCCACCTCTGTTGTACCTATGACAGTCTACATTTTCGAGGATACTGTTGCTTTCCCGGATGGGGACAGTGGTGAGTGGTTGCCTCTTGCCAACGGTCACCTTGGCCAGGGGGACATTGACCACTGGCAGTGCCAAACCTGGTAACAAACAGTGTCCTAGGATCTTTTCCGTCAGCAGCCATCTGTCCTGCTTGGGTGAAGAATTTTGTAGTAGGCATCCTCAGTGGTCCTGAGAGACACATCCCCAGGAGAAACAACTTCTGACAGGCATCCTATTCATTGGCTTTTGTGGCCTTCGACTCAACCGCTGAGTCCCATCTTGTATCGTAAAGACGCAAAGGGAACTGAAGAGTGGTGCCAATAGTGCATGTCATGATCTCACCCTGATGGTGTTTTCTTTCCTAACATTCAGGTGGCCGAAGGAGCACAGGACACGGGTATGTATCCCGGAAACTGTCTCTTGCTGAGAAAAATGTTTAGCTGGTGATGCAGGTGGGGCATTGTTGTTGACTTCAGTCTGGAGAGCTACCCTAATTCCAGAGGCCAGGGAGGACTGGTGCTTGTGAGTGGGGGGGAAGGACCTACGTCCCAGGTGACAAAACTATGGGATGCTTCTACACTAGGAGAAAGATAATGAATTCCTCGAGTGGGGTGTGTTTTTGTGGGCATGAGTCCCGGGGTGGTTCTGTGTGTGTGTGTGTGTGTGTGTGTGTGTGTCTGTGTGTCACGTGATTGTGACTGTGAATGTGTGTTGAGTGTGTTTTCTTGGGAGACACACAGACTAAGCCACACAAAATGAGACAGACACACTGCAAGAGAGACAGAGACAGAAAGATACATGTGGGTTTGCCCAGAGAACAGGTGTCACTGACACTGCACAATGATTAATGTCTACATTCTCACACACTCCTCCTACTGCACACCTCAAGGAATACTGCTGTGCACGGCTCAGCAGTAACATTTAGTCCATGCAGGTCACCGAAGCCTCCATATGCTCTGGCCCATGTTCATATCAAGGAACAGTCCCTGAGGTATACTTGAGCAGCACCAACATGGTACTGACAGGTGTTGTGGTCTTTCTAGGTGTCCCCGAGGAGGAAAGACGGCGGCCCCGTCCTGTGCCCAGTCACCAGGCTGTTGCTGAGGTGAGCTTCCTGTCTTTCCTTGAGGAACACAAGTGCTTCCGTAGAGTCTTTGCAAACAACATCTGTTGTAAATGTGACAATGTACCGTTGAGGTGATAATGTTATTTTCCCTGTGGGGAGAAACATGTTGTCAATTTCCATGGTTGTTTCTTGCCAACTGTCCCCTTGGTCCGGGGGACATTTTCCACTGGCAGTGCCAAACCTGCTAGTAAACAGCCTCCTAGGATCTTTTTCGGCAGCCGCACTTTTTCCTTCTGGGGGAACCATTTTGTAGTCTGCATCCTCGGTGTTCTTTAGAGACACATCTCCAGGCAAAACGACTTCTGACAGGCATATTATCTTTGCTTTTGTGGCCTTTGACTCAAACACTGTGTCCCATCCTGAATCCCAAAGTCACCAAGCGAACCGAAGGATGGTACACATACTGTACATCATGATCTCACCCTGATGGTGTTTTCTTTTCTAACATTCAGGTGGCCGTAGGAGCACGAGAAGAAGGTATGTGTCCTGGAAACTGTTTCTTGCTGAGGAAAATGTTTCGGGTGAGGTGTAGGTGGGGCATTCTTGCTGTCTTCAGTCTTGAGAGTACCCGGATATCAGGGTCCTGGGGGGACAGGTGCTTGAGTGTGGGGGGGGAAAGACCGACATCCCCAGTGAAATCTATGTCCATGTTTCTGTAGTATGAGAAAGACAAGGGATTCCATCTGTGCGGTGTGATTGTGTGTGCATGAGTCTTGGGGTTGTTCTGTATCTCTGTATGTCGCATGATGGTGAGTGTGTATGCGTGCGTGCGTGCGTGCGTGCGCTTTCTTGAGAGGCTCAGAGACAGAGAGACAGAGCCACACACAGGAAGAGACAGACACAGTGAAAGAGAGGGAGAGAGAGAGTAGAGAGAGAGAGATGTGGGTTTGCCCAGAGATATGGGCCACTGACATTCGACAATGACCGATATCTACAATGCAGAGTCCTGGGAGGACTGGTGCTCGAGGGTGGGGGCGAAAGACCGACGTCCCAGGTGACAAACTAGGTGATGTTTCTACAGTATAAGAAAGATGCTGTATATCTTTTGTGCGGAGTAATTTTGTGTGTTGAGTCTGGGGGTTGTTCTGTATGTGGGTGTATGTCACGGGATCGTGACAGTGTATGTCTGCGTGTGTGTGTGTTTTCTTGAGAGACACAGAGAAAAAGCCACACAGAGAAAGAGACAGACACATTTCAAGAGAGGGAGAGCGAGAGCGAGCGACAGAGAGAGAGACAGACGTGGGCTTGCCCACGAGATATGTGCCACTGACACTGAAAACTGACCAAAGTCTACATTCTCAAAAATCTCTGCGTACTGCACACTTCCAGGAATACTGCTGAGCGTGGCTCAGCAGTAACATTCCGTCCATGCAGTTGGCAAAAGCCTCCGTACGCTCTCGCCCATGTTCCTATAAGGAACAGTCCCGGAGGTATTCTTGAGCAGCACCAAGAAGATAGTGACATGTATTCTGTGTCCTCCTAGGTGTCGCTAAGGTGAAAAAGCGGCGGCCCCTTCCTGAAAGGAGGCAGCAGGCTGGTGCTGAGGTGAGCTTTCCTGTCTTTCCCTGAAGGAGCACAATTGCTTTCTTAGAGGCTTTCCAATCCACCTCTGTTGTACCTATGACAGTCTACATTTTCGAGGATACTGTTGCTTTCCCGGATGGGGACAGTGGTGAGTGGTTGCCTCTTGCCAACGGTCACCTTGGCCAGGGGGACATTGACCACTGGCAGTGCCAAACCTGGTAACAAACAGTGTCCTAGGATCTTTTCCGTCAGCAGCCATCTGTCCTGCTTGGGTGAAGAATTTTGTAGTAGGCATCCTCAGTGGTCCTGAGAGACACATCCCCAGGAGAAACAACTTCTGACAGGCATCCTATTCATTGGCTTTTGTGGCCTTCGACTCAACCGCTGAGTCCCATCTTGTATCGTAAAGACGCAAAGGGAACTGAAGAGTGGTGCCAATAGTGTATGTCATGATCTCACCCTGATGGTGTTTTCTTTCCTAACATTCAGGTGGCCGAAGGAGCACAGGACACGGGTATGTATCCCGGAAACTGTCTCTTGCTGAGAAAAATGTTTAGCTGGTGATGCAGGTGGGGCATTGTTGTTGACTTCAGTCTGGAGAGCTACCCTAATTCCAGAGGCCAGGGAGGACTGGTGCTTGTGAGTGGGGGGGAAGGACCTACGTCCCAGGTGACAAAACTATGGGATGCTTCTACACTAGGAGAAAGATAATGAATTCCTCGAGTGGGGTGTGTTTTTGTGGGCATGAGTCCCGGGGTGGTTCTGTGTGTGTGTGTGTGTGTGTGTGTGTGCTTGTGTGTGTGTCTGTGTGTCACGTGATTGTGACTGTGAATGTGTGTTGAGTGTGTTTTCTTGGGAGACACACAGACTAAGCCACACAAAATGAGACAGACACACTGCAAGAGAGACAGAGACAGAAAGATACATGTGGGTTTGCCCAGAGAACAGGTGTCACTGACACTGCACAATGATTAATGTCTACATTCTCACACACTCCTCCTACTGCACACCTCAAGGAATACTGCTGTGCACGGCTCAGCAGTAACATTTAGTCCATGCAGGTCACCGAAGCCTCAATATGCTCTGGCCCATGTTCATATCAAGGAACAGTCCCTGAGGTATACTTGAGCAGCACCAACATGGTACTGACAGGTGTTGTGGTCTTTCTAGGTGTCCCCGAGGAGGAAAGACGGCGGCCCCGTCCTGTGCCCAGTCACCAGGCTGTTGCTGAGGTGAGCTTCCTGTCTTTCCTTGAGGAACACAAGTGCTTCCGTAGAGTCTTTGCAATCAACATCTGTTGTAAATGTGACAATGTACCGTTGAGGTGATAATGTTATTTTCCCTGTGGGGAGAAACATGTTGTCAATTTCCATGGTTGTTTCTTGCCAACTGTCCCCTTGGTCAGGGGGACATTTTCCACTGGCAGTGCCAAACCTGCTAGTAAACAGCGTCCCAGGATCTTTTTCGGCAGCCGCACTTTTTCCTTCTGGGGGAACCATTTTGTAGTCTGCATCCTCGGTGTTCTTTAGAGACACATCTCCAGGCAAAACAACTTCTGACAGGCATATTATCTTTGCTTTTGTGGCCTTTGACTCAAACACTGTGTCCCATCCTGAATCCCAAAGTCACCTAGCGAACCGAAGGATGGTACACATACTGTACATCATGATCGCACCCTGATGGTGTTTTCTTTTCTAACATTCAGGTGGCCGTAGGAGCACGAGAAGAAGGTATGTGTCCTGGAAACTGTTTCTTGCTGAGGAAAATGTTTCGGGTGAGGTGTAGGTGGGGCATTCTTGCTGTCTTCAGTCTGGAGAGTACCCGGATATCAGGGTCCTGGGGGGACAGGTGCTTGAGTGTGGGGGGGGAAAGACCGACATCCCCGGTGAAATCTATGTCCATGTTTCTGTAGTATGAGAAAGACAAGGGATTCCATCTGTGCGGTGTGATTGTGTGTGCATGAGTCTTGGGGTTGTTCTGTATCTCTGTATGTCGCATGATGGTGAGTGTGTATGCGTGCGTGCGTGCGTGCGTGCGCTTTCTTGAGAGGCTCAGAGACAGAGAGACAGAGCCACACACAGGAAGAGACAGACACAGTGAAAGAGAGGGAGAGAGAGAGGAGAGAGAGAGATGTGGGTTTGCCCAGAGATATGGGCCACTGACATTCGACAATGACCGATATCTACAATGCAGAGTCCTGGGAGGACTGGTGCTCGAGGGTGGGGGCGAAAGACCGACGTCCCAGGTGACAAACTAGGTGATGTTTCTACAGTATAAGAAAGATGCTGTATATCTTTTGTGCGGAGTAATTTTGTGTGTTGAGTCTGGGGGTTGTTCTGTATGTGGGTGTATGTCGCGGGATCGTGACAGTGTATGTCTGCGTGTGTGTGTGTTTTCTTGAGAGACACAGAGAAAAAGCCACACAGAGAAAGAGACAGACACATTTCAAGAGAGGGAGAGCGAGAGCGAGCGACAGAGAGAGAGACAGACGTGGGCTTGCCCACGAGATATGTGCCACTGACACTGAAAACTGACCAAAGTCTACATTCTCAAAAATCTCTGCGTACTGCACACTTCCAGGAATACTGCTGAGCGTGGCTCAGCAGTAACATTCCGTCCATGCAGTTGGCAAAAGCCTCCGTACGCTCTCGCCCATGTTCCTATAAGGAACAGTCCCGGAGGTATTCTTGAGCAGCACCAAGAAGATAGTGACATGTATTCTGTGTCCTCCTAGGTGTCGCTAAGGTGAAAAAGCGGCGGCCCCTTCCTGAAAGGAGGCAGCAGGCTGGTGCTGAGGTGAGCTTTCCTGTCTTTCCCTGAAGGAGCACAATTGCTTTCTTAGAGGCTTTCCAATCCACCTCTGTTGTACCTATGACAGTCTACATTTTCGAGGATACTGTTGCTTTCCCGGATGGGGACAGTGGTGAGTGGTTGCCTCTTGCCAACGGTCACCTTGGCCAGGGGGACATTGACCACTGGCAGTGCCAAACCTGGTAACAAACAGTGTCCTAGGATCTTTTCCGTCAGCAGCCATCTGTCCTGCTTGGGTGAAGAATTTTGTAGTAGGCATCCTCAGTGGTCCTGAGAGACACATCCCCAGGAGAAACAACTTCTGACAGGCATCCTATTCATTGGCTTTTGTGGCCTTCGACTCAACCGCTGAGTCCCATCTTGTATCGTAAAGACGCAAAGGGAACTGAAGAGTGGTGCCAATAGTGTATGTCATGATCTCACCCTGATGGTGTTTTCTTTCCTAACATTCAGGTGGCCGAAGGAGCACAGGACACGGGTATGTATCCCGGAAACTGTCTCTTGCTGAGAAAAATGTTTAGCTGGTGATGCAGGTGGGGCATTGTTGTTGACTTCAGTCTGGAGAGCTACCCTAATTCCAGAGGCCAGGGAGGACTGGTGCTTGTGAGTGGGGGGGAAGGACCTACGTCCCAGGTGACAAAACTATGGGATGCTTCTACACTAGGAGAAAGATAATGAATTCCTCGAGTGGGGTGTGTTTTTGTGGGCATGAGTCCCGGGGTGGTTCTGTGTGTGTGTGTGTGTGTGTGTGTCACGTGATTGTGACTGTGAATGTGTGTTGAGTGTGTTTTCTTGGGAGACACACAGACTAAGCCACACAAAATGAGACAGACACACTGCAAGAGAGACAGAGACAGAAAGATACATGTGGGTTTGCCCAGAGAACAGGTGTCACTGACACTGCACAATGATTAATGTCTACATTCTCACACACTCCTCCTACTGCACACCTCAAGGAATACTGCTGTGCACGGCTCAGCAGTAACATTTAGTCCATGCAGGTCACCGAAGCCTCAATATGCTCTGGCCCATGTTCATATCAAGGAACAGTCCCTGAGGTATACTTGAGCAGCACCAACATGGTACTGACAGGTGTTGTGGTCTTTCTAGGTGTCCCCGAGGAGGAAAGACGGCGGCCCCGTCCTGTGCCCAGTCACCAGGCTGTTGCTGAGGTGAGCTTCCTGTCTTTCCTTGAGGAACACAAGTGCTTCCGTAGAGTCTTTGCAATCAACATCTGTTGTAAATGTGACAATGTACCGTTGAGGTGATAATGTTATTTTCCCTGTGGGGAGAAACATGTTGTCAATTTCCATGGTTGTTTCTTGCCAACTGTCCCCTTGGTCAGGGGGACATTTTCCACTGGCAGTGCCAAACCTGCTAGTAAACAGCGTCCCAGGATCTTTTTCGGCAGCCGCACTTTTTCCTTCTGGGGGAACCATTTTGTAGTCTGCATCCTCGGTGTTCTTTAGAGACACATCTCCAGGCAAAACGACTTCTGACAGGCATATTATCTTTGCTTTTGTGGCCTTTGACTCAAACACTGTGTCCCATCCTGAATCCCAAAGTCACCTAGCGAACCGAAGGATGGTACACATACTGTACATCATGATCGCACCCTGATGGTGTTTTCTTTTCTAACATTCAGGTGGCCGTAGGAGCACGAGAAGAAGGTATGTGTCCTGGAAACTGTTTCTTGCTGAGGAAAATGTTTCGGGTGAGGTGTAGGTGGGGCATTCTTGCTGTCTTCAGTCTGGAGAGTACCCGGATATCAGGGTCCTGGGGGGACAGGTGCTTGAGTGTGGGGGGGGAAAGACCGACATCCCCGGTGAAATCTATGTCCATGTTTCTGTAGTATGAGAAAGACAAGGGATTCCATCTGTGCGGTGTGACTGTGTGTGCATGAGTCTTGGGGTTGTTCTGTATCTCTGTATGTAGCATGATGGTGAGTGTGTATGCGTGCGTGCGTGCGTGCGTGCGCTTTCTTGAGAGGCTCAGAGACAGAGAGACAGAGCCACACACAGGAAGAGACAGACACAGTGAAAGAGAGGGAGAGAGAGAGGAGAGAGAGAGATGTGGGTTTGCCCAGAGATATGGGCCACTGACATTCGACAATGACCGATATCTACAATGCAGAGTCCTGGGAGGACTGGTGCTCGAGGGTGGGGGCGAAAGACCGACGTCCCAGGTGACAAACTAGGTGATGTTTCTACAGTATAAGAAAGATGCTGTATATCTTTTGTGCGGAGTAATTTTGTGTGTTGAGTCTGGGGGTTGTTCTGTATGTGGGTGTATGTCGCGGGATCGTGACAGTGTATGTCTGCGTGTGTGTGTGTTTTCTTGAGAGACACAGAGAAAAAGCCACACAGAGAAAGAGACAGACACATTTCAAGAGAGGGAGAGCGAGAGCGAGCGACAGAGAGAGAGACAGACGTGGGCTTGCCCACGAGATATGTGCCACTGACACTGAAAACTGACCAAAGTCTACATTCTCAAAAATCTCTGCGTACTGCACACTTCCAGGAATACTGCTGAGCGTGGCTCAGCAGTAACATTCCGTCCATGCAGTTGGCAAAAGCCTCCGTACGCTCTCGCCCATGTTCCTATAAGGAACAGTCCCGGAGGTATTCTTGAGCAGCACCAAGAAGATAGTGACATGTATTCTGTGTCCTCCTAGGTGTCGCTAAGGTGAAAAAGCGGCGGCCCCTTCCTGAAAGGAGGCAGCAGGCTGGTGCTGAGGTGAGCTTTCCTGTCTTTCCCTGAAGGAGCACAATTGCTTTCTTAGAGGCTTTCCAATCCACCTCTGTTGTACCTATGACAGTCTACATTTTCGAGGATACTGTTGCTTTCCCGGATGGGGACAGTGGTGAGTGGTTGCCTCTTGCCAACGGTCACCTTGGCCAGGGGGACATTGACCACTGGCAGTGCCAAACCTGGTAACAAACAGTGTCCTAGGATCTTTTCCGTCAGCAGCCATCTGTCCTGCTTGGGTGAAGAATTTTGTAGTAGGCATCCTCAGTGGTCCTGAGAGACACATCCCCAGGAGAAACAACTTCTGACAGGCATCCTATTCATTGGCTTTTGTGGCCTTCGACTCAACCGCTGAGTCCCATCTTGTATCGTAAAGACGCAAAGGGAACTGAAGAGTGGTGCCAATAGTGTATGTCATGATCTCACCCTGATGGTGTTTTCTTTCCTAACATTCAGGTGGCCGAAGGAGCACAGGACACGGGTATGTATCCCGGAAACTGTCTCTTGCTGAGAAAAATGTTTAGCTGGTGATGCAGGTGGGGCATTGTTGTTGACTTCAGTCTGGAGAGCTACCCTAATTCCAGAGGCCAGGGAGGACTGGTGCTTGTGAGTGGGGGGGAAGGACCTACGTCCCAGGTGACAAAACTATGGGATGCTTCTACACTAGGAGAAAGATAATGAATTCCTCGAGTGGGGTGTGTTTTTGTGGGCATGAGTCCCGGGGTGGTTCTGTGTGTGTGTGTGTGTGTGTGTGTGTGTGTGTGTGTGTGTCTGTGTGTCTGTGTGTCACGTGATTGTGACTGTGAATGTGTGTTGAGTGTGTTTTCTTGGGAGACACACAGACTAAGCCACACAAAATGAGACAGACACACTGCAAGAGAGACAGAGACAGAAAGATACATGTGGGTTTGCCCAGAGAACAGGTGTCACTGACACTGCACAATGATTAATGTCTACATTCTCACACACTCCTCCTACTGCACACCTCAAGGAATACTGCTGTGCACGGCTCAGCAGTAACATTTAGTCCATGCAGGTCACCGAAGCCTCAATATGCTCTGGCCCATGTTCATATCAAGGAACAGTCCCTGAGGTATACTTGAGCAGCACCAACATGGTACTGACAGGTGTTGTGGTCTTTCTAGGTGTCCCCGAGGAGGAAAGACGGCGGCCCCGTCCTGTGCCCAGTCACCAGGCTGTTGCTGAGGTGAGCTTCCTGTCTTTCCTTGAGGAACACAAGTGCTTCCGTAGAGTCTTTGCAATCAACATCTGTTGTAAATGTGACAATGTACCGTTGAGGTGATAATGTTATTTTCCCTGTGGGGAGAAACATGTTGTCAATTTCCATGGTTGTTTCTTGCCAACTGTCCCCTTGGTCAGGGGGACATTTTCCACTGGCAGTGCCAAACCTGCTAGTAAACAGCGTCCCAGGATCTTTTTCGGCAGCCGCACTTTTTCCTTCTGGGGGAACCATTTTGTAGTCTGCATCCTCGGTGTTCTTTAGAGACACATCTCCAGGCAAAACGACTTCTGACAGGCATATTATCTTTGCTTTTGTGGCCTTTGACTCAAACACTGTGTCCCATCCTGAATCCCAAAGTCACCTAGCGAACCGAAGGATGGTACACATACTGTACATCGTGATCGCACCCTGATGGTGTTTTCTTTTCTAACATTCAGGTGGCCGTAGGAGCACGAGAAGAAGGTATGTGTCCTGGAAACTGTTTCTTGCTGAGGAAAATGTTTCGGGTGAGGTGTAGGTGGGGCATTCTTGCTGTCTTCAGTCTGGAGAGTACCCGGATATCAGGGTCCTGGGGGGACAGGTGCTTGAGTGTGGGGGGGGAAAGACCGACATCCCCGGTGAAATCTATGTCCATGTTTCTGTAGTATGAGAAAGACAAGGGATTCCATCTGTGCGGTGTGACTGTGTGTGCATGAGTCTTGGGGTTGTTCTGTATCTCTGTATGTCGCATGATGGTGAGTGTGTATGCGTGCGTGCGTGCGTGCGTGCGTGCGCTTTCTTGAGAGGCTCAGAGACAGAGAGACAGAGCCACACACAGGAAGAGACAGACACAGTGAAAGAGAGGGAGAGAGAGAGGAGAGAGAGAGATGTGGGTTTGCCCAGAGATATGGGCCACTGACATTCGACAATGACCGATATCTACAATGCAGAGTCCTGGGAGGACTGGTGCTCGAGGGTGGGGGCGAAAGACCGACGTCCCAGGTGACAAACTAGGTGATGTTTCTACAGTATAAGAAAGATGCTGTATATCTTTTGTGCGGAGTAATTTTGTGTGTTGAGTCTGGGGGTTGTTCTGTATGTGGGTGTATGTCGCGGGATCGTGACAGTGTATGTCTGCGTGTGTGTGTGTTTTCTTGAGAGACACAGAGAAAAAGCCACACAGAGAAAGAGACAGACACATTTCAAGAGAGGGAGAGCGAGAGCGAGCGACAGAGAGAGAGACAGACGTGGGCTTGCCCACGAGATATGTGCCACTGACACTGAAAACTGACCAAAGTCTGCATTCTCAAAAATCTCTGCGTACTGCACACTTCCAGGAATACTGCTGAGCGTGGCTCAGCAGTAACATTCCGTCCATGCAGTTGGCAAAAGCCTCCGTACGCTCTCGCCCATGTTCCTATAAGGAACAGTCCCGGAGGTATTCTTGAGCAGCACCAAGAAGATAGTGACATGTATTCTGTGTCCTCCTAGGTGTCGCTAAGGTGAAAAAGCGGCGGCCCCTTCCTGAAAGGAGGCAGCAGGCTGGTGCTGAGGTGAGCTTTCCTGTCTTTCCCTGAAGGAGCACAATTGCTTTCTTAGAGGCTTTCCAATCCACCTCTGTTGTACCTATGACAGTCTACATTTTCGAGGATACTGTTGCTTTCCCGGATGGGGACAGTGGTGAGTGGTTGCCTCTTGCCAACGGTCACCTTGGCCAGGGGGACATTGACCACTGGCAGTGCCAAACCTGGTAACAAACAGTGTCCTAGGATCTTTTCCGTCAGCAGCCATCTGTCCTGCTTGGGTGAAGAATTTTGTAGTAGGCATCCTCAGTGGTCCTGAGAGACACATCCCCAGGAGAAACAACTTCTGACAGGCATCCTATTCATTGGCTTTTGTGGCCTTCGACTCAACCGCTGAGTCCCATCTTGTATCGTAAAGACGCAAAGGGAACTGAAGAGTGGTGCCAATAGTGTATGTCATGATCTCACCCTGATGGTGTTTTCTTTCCTAACATTCAGGTGGCCGAAGGAGCACAGGACACGGGTATGTATCCCGGAAACTGTCTCTTGCTGAGAAAAATGTTTAGCTGGTGATGCAGGTGGGGCATTGTTGTTGACTTCAGTCTGGAGAGCTACCCTAATTCCAGGGGCCAGGGAGGACTGGTGCTTGTGAGTGGGGGGGAAGGACCTACGTCCCAGGTGACAAAACTATGGGATGCTTCTACACTAGGAGAAAGATAATGAATTCCTCGAGTGGGGTGTGTTTTTGTGGGCATGGGTCCCGGGGTGGTTCTGTGTGTGTGTGTGTGTGTGTGTGTGTGTGTGTGTGTGTCTGTGTGTCTGTGTGTCACGTGATTGTGACTGTGAATGTGTGTTGAGTGTGTTTTCTTGGGAGACACACAGACTAAGCCACACAAAATGAGACAGACACACTGCAAGAGAGACAGAGACAGAAAGATACATGTGGGTTTGCCCAGAGAACAGGTGTCACTGACACTGCACAATGATTAATGTCTACATTCTCACACACTCCTCCTACTGCACACCTCAAGGAATACTGCTGTGCACGGCTCAGCAGTAACATTTAGTCCATGCAGGTCACCGAAGCCTCAATATGCTCTGGCCCATGTTCATATCAAGGAACAGTCCCTGAGGTATACTTGAGCAGCACCAACATGGTACTGACAGGTGTTGTGGTCTTTCTAGGTGTCCCCGAGGAGGAAAGACGGCGGCCCCGTCCTGTGCCCAGTCACCAGGCTGTTGCTGAGGTGAGCTTCCTGTCTTTCCTTGAGGAACACAAGTGCTTCCGTAGAGTCTTTGCAATCAACATCTGTTGTAAATGTGACAATGTACCGTTGAGGTGATAATGTTATTTTCCCTGTGGGGAGAAACATGTTGTCAATTTCCATGGTTGTTTCTTGCCAACTGTCCCCTTGGTCAGGGGGACATTTTCCACTGGCAGTGCCAAACCTGCTAGTAAACAGCGTCCCAGGATCTTTTTCGGCAGCCGCACTTTTTCCTTCTGGGGGAACCATTTTGTAGTCTGCATCCTCGGTGTTCTTTAGAGACACATCTCCAGGCAAAACGACTTCTGACAGGCATATTATCTTTGCTTTTGTGGCCTTTGACTCAAACACTGTGTCCCATCCTGAATCCCAAAGTCACCTAGCGAACCGAAGGATGGTACACATACTGTACATCGTGATCGCACCCTGATGGTGTTTTCTTTTCTAACATTCAGGTGGCCGTAGGAGCACGAGAAGAAGGTATGTGTCCTGGAAACTGTTTCTTGCTGAGGAAAATGTTTCGGGTGAGGTGTAGGTGGGGCATTCTTGCTGTCTTCAGTCTGGAGAGTACCCGGATATCAGGGTCCTGGGGGGACAGGTGCTTGAGTGTGGGGGGGGAAAGACCGACATCCCCGGTGAAATCTATGTCCATGTTTCTGTAGTATGAGAAAGACAAGGGATTCCATCTGTGCGGTGTGACTGTGTGTGCATGAGTCTTGGGGTTGTTCTGTATCTCTGTATGTCGCATGATGGTGAGTGTGTATGCGTGCGTGCGTGCGTGCGTGCGTGCGCTTTCTTGAGAGGCTCAGAGACAGAGAGACAGAGCCACACACAGGAAGAGACAGACACAGTGAAAGAGAGGGAGAGAGAGAGGAGAGAGAGAGATGTGGGTTTGCCCAGAGATATGGGCCACTGACATTCGACAATGACCGATATCTACAATGCAGAGTCCTGGGAGGACTGGTGCTCGAGGGTGGGGGCGAAAGACCGACGTCCCAGGTGACAAACTAGGTGATGTTTCTACAGTATAAGAAAGATGCTGTATATCTTTTGTGCGGAGTAATTTTGTGTGTTGAGTCTGGGGGTTGTTCTGTATGTGGGTGTATGTCGCGGGATCGTGACAGTGTATGTCTGCGTGTGTGTGTGTTTTCTTGAGAGACACAGAGAAAAAGCCACACAGAGAAAGAGACAGACACATTTCAAGAGAGGGAGAGCGAGAGCGAGCGACAGAGAGAGAGACAGACGTGGGCTTGCCCACGAGATATGTGCCACTGACACTGAAAACTGACCAAAGTCTGCATTCTCAAAAATCTCTGCGTACTGCACACTTCCAGGAATACTGCTGAGCGTGGCTCAGCAGTAACATTCCGTCCATGCAGTTGGCAAAAGCCTCCGTACGCTCTCGCCCATGTTCCTATAAGGAACAGTCCCGGAGGTATTCTTGAGCAGCACCAAGAAGATAGTGACATGTATTCTGTGTCCTCCTAGGTGTCGCTAAGGTGAAAAAGCGGCGGCCCCTTCCTGAAAGGAGGCAGCAGGCTGGTGCTGAGGTGAGCTTTCCTGTCTTTCCCTGAAGGAGCACAATTGCTTTCTTAGAGGCTTTCCAATCCACCTCTGTTGTACCTATGACAGTCTACATTTTCGAGGATACTGTTGCTTTCCCGGATGGGGACAGTGGTGAGTGGTTGCCTCTTGCCAACGGTCACCTTGGCCAGGGGGACATTGACCACTGGCAGTGCCAAACCTGGTAACAAACAGTGTCCTAGGATCTTTTCCGTCAGCAGCCATCTGTCCTGCTTGGGTGAAGAATTTTGTAGTAGGCATCCTCAGTGGTCCTGAGAGACACATCCCCAGGAGAAACAACTTCTGACAGGCATCCTATTCATTGGCTTTTGTGGCCTTCGACTCAACCGCTGAGTCCCATCTTGTATCGTAAAGACGCAAAGGGAACTGAAGAGTGGTGCCAATAGTGTATGTCATGATCTCACCCTGATGGTGTTTTCTTTCCTAACATTCAGGTGGCCGAAGGAGCACAGGACACGGGTATGTATCCCGGAAACTGTCTCTTGCTGAGAAAAATGTTTAGCTGGTGATGCAGGTGGGGCATTGTTGTTGACTTCAGTCTGGAGAGCTACCCTAATTCCAGGGGCCAGGGAGGACTGGTGCTTGTGAGTGGGGGGGAAGGACCTACGTCCCAGGTGACAAAACTATGGGATGCTTCTACACTAGGAGAAAGATAATGAATTCCTCGAGTGGGGTGTGTTTTTGTGGGCATGGGTCCCGGGGTGGTTCTGTGTGTGTGTGTGTGTGTGTGTGTGTGTGTGTGTGTCTGTGTGTCTGTGTGTCACGTGATTGTGACTGTGAATGTGTGTTGAGTGTGTTTTCTTGGGAGACACACAGACTAAGCCACACAAAATGAGACAGACACACTGCAAGAGAGACAGAGACAGAAAGATACATGTGGGTTTGCCCAGAGAACAGGTGTCACTGACACTGCACAATGATTAATGTCTACATTCTCACACACTCCTCCTACTGCACACCTCAAGGAATACTGCTGTGCACGGCTCAGCAGTAACATTTAGTCCATGCAGGTCACCGAAGCCTCAATATGCTCTGGCCCATGTTCATATCAAGGAACAGTCCCTGAGGTATACTTGAGCAGCACCAACATGGTACTGACAGGTGTTGTGGTCTTTCTAGGTGTCCCCGAGGAGGAAAGACGGCGGCCCCGTCCTGTGCCCAGTCACCAGGCTGTTGCTGAGGTGAGCTTCCTGTCTTTCCTTGAGGAACACAAGTGCTTCCGTAGAGTCTTTGCAATCAACATCTGTTGTAAATGTGACAATGTACCGTTGAGGTGATAATGTTATTTTCCCTGTGGGGAGAAACATGTTGTCAATTTCCATGGTTGTTTCTTGCCAACTGTCCCCTTGGTCAGGGGGACATTTTCCACTGGCAGTGCCAAACCTGCTAGTAAACAGCGTCCCAGGATCTTTTTCGGCAGCCGCACTTTTTCCTTCTGGGGGAACCATTTTGTAGTCTGCATCCTCGGTGTTCTTTAGAGACACATCTCCAGGCAAAACGACTTCTGACAGGCATATTATCTTTGCTTTTGTGGCCTTTGACTCAAACACTGTGTCCCATCCTGAATCCCAAAGTCACCTAGCGAACCGAAGGATGGTACACATACTGTACATCGTGATCGCACCCTGATGGTGTTTTCTTTTCTAACATTCAGGTGGCCGTAGGAGCACGAGAAGAAGGTATGTGTCCTGGAAACTGTTTCTTGCTGAGGAAAATGTTTCGGGTGAGGTGTAGGTGGGGCATTCTTGCTGTCTTCAGTCTGGAGAGTACCCGGATATCAGGGTCCTGGGGGGACAGGTGCTTGAGTGTGGGGGGGGAAAGACCGACATCCCCGGTGAAATCTATGTCCATGTTTCTGTAGTATGAGAAAGACAAGGGATTCCATCTGTGCGGTGTGACTGTGTGTGCATGAGTCTTGGGGTTGTTCTGTATCTCTGTATGTCGCATGATGGTGAGTGTGTATGCGTGCGTGCGTGCGTGCGTGCGTGCGCTTTCTTGAGAGGCTCAGAGACAGAGAGACAGAGCCACACACAGGAAGAGACAGACACAGTGAAAGAGAGGGAGAGAGAGAGGAGAGAGAGAGATGTGGGTTTGCCCAGAGATATGGGCCACTGACATTCGACAATGACCGATATCTACAATGCAGAGTCCTGGGAGGACTGGTGCTCGAGGGTGGGGGCGAAAGACCGACGTCCCAGGTGACAAACTAGGTGATGTTTCTACAGTATAAGAAAGATGCTGTATATCTTTTGTGCGGAGTAATTTTGTGTGTTGAGTCTGGGGGTTGTTCTGTATGTGGGTGTATGTCGCGGGATCGTGACAGTGTATGTCTGCGTGTGTGTGTGTTTTCTTGAGAGACACAGAGAAAAAGCCACACAGAGAAAGAGACAGACACATTTCAAGAGAGGGAGAGCGAGAGCGAGCGACAGAGAGAGAGACAGACGTGGGCTTGCCCACGAGATATGTGCCACTGACACTGAAAACTGACCAAAGTCTACATTCTCAAAAATCTCTGCGTACTGCACACTTCCAGGAATACTGCTGAGCGTGGCTCAGCAGTAACATTCCGTCCATGCAGTTGGCAAAAGCCTCCGTACGCTCTCGCCCATGTTCCCATAAGGAACAGTCCCGGAGGTATTCTTGAGCAGCACCAAGAAGATAGTGACATGTATTCTGTGTCCTCCTAGGTGTCGCTAAGGTGAAAAAGCGGCGGCCCCTTCCTGAAAGGAGGCAGCAGGCTGGTGCTGAGGTGAGCTTTCCTGTCTTTCCCTGAAGGAGCACAATTGCTTTCTTAGAGGCTTTCCAATCCACCTCTGTTGTACCTATGACAGTCTACATTTTCGAGGATACTGTTGCTTTCCCGGATGGGGACAGTGGTGAGTGGTTGCCTCTTGCCAACGGTCACCTTGGCCAGGGGGACATTGACCACTGGCAGTGCCAAACCTGGTAACAAACAGTGTCCTAGGATCTTTTCCGTCAGCAGCCATCTGTCCTGCTTGGGTGAAGAATTTTGTAGTAGGCATCCTCAGTGGTCCTGAGAGACACATCCCCAGGAGAAACAACTTCTGACAGGCATCCTATTCATTGGCTTTTGTGGCCTTCGACTCAACCGCTGAGTCCCATCTTGTATCGTAAAGACGCAAAGGGAACTGAAGAGTGGTGCCAATAGTGTATGTCATGATCTCACCCTGATGGTGTTTTCTTTCCTAACATTCAGGTGGCCGAAGGAGCACAGGACACGGGTATGTATCCCGGAAACTGTCTCTTGCTGAGAAAAATGTTTAGCTGGTGATGCAGGTGGGGCATTGTTGTTGACTTCAGTCTGGAGAGCTACCCTAATTCCAGAGGCCAGGGAGGACTGGTGCTTGTGAGTGGGGGGGAAGGACCTACGTCCCAGGTGACAAAACTATGGGATGCTTCTACACTAGGAGAAAGATAATGAATTCCTCGAGTGGGGTGTGTTTTTGTGGGCATGGGTCCCGGGGTGGTTCTGTGTGTGTGTGTGTGTGTGTGTGTGTGTGTGTGTGTGTGTGTCTGTGTGTCACGTGATTGTGACTGTGAATGTGTGTTGAGTGTGTTTTCTTGGGAGACACACAGACTAAGCCACACAAAATGAGACAGACACACTGCAAGAGAGACAGAGACAGAAAGATACATGTGGGTTTGCCCAGAGAACAGGTGTCACTGACACTGCACAATGATAAATGTCTACATTCTCACACACTCCTCCTACTGCACACCTCAAGGAATACTGCTGTGCACGGCTCAGCAGTAACATTTAGTCCATGCAGGTCACCGAAGCCTCAATATGCTCTGGCCCATGTTCATATCAAGGAACAGTCCCTGAGGTATACTTGAGCAGCACCAACATGGTACTGACAGGTGTTGTGGTCTTTCTAGGTGTCCCCGAGGAGGAAAGACGGCGGCCCCGTCCTGTGCCCAGTCACCAGGCTGTTGCTGAGGTGAGCTTCCTGTCTTTCCTTGAGGAACACAAGTGCTTCCGTAGAGTCTTTGCAATCAACATGTTGTAAATGTGACAATGTACCGTTGAGGTGATAATGTTATTTTCCCTGTGGGGAGAAACATGTTGTCAATTTCCATGGTTGTTTCTTGCCAACTGTCCCCTTGGTCCGGGGGACATTTTCCACTGGCAGTGCCAAACCTGCTAGTAAACAGCGTCCCAGGATCTTTTTCGGCAGCCGCACTTTTTCCTTCTGGGGGAACCATTTTGTAGTCTGCATCCTCGGTGTTCTTTAGAGACACATCTCCAGGCAAAACGACTTCTGACAGGCATATTATCTTTGCTTTTGTGGCCTTTGACTCAAACACTGTGTCCCATCCTGAATCCCAAAGTCACCAAGCGAACCGAAGGATGGTACACATACTGTACATCGTGATCGCACCCTGATGGTGTTTTCTTTTCTAACATTCAGGTGGCCGTAGGAGCACGAGAAGAAGGTATGTGTCCTGGAAACTGTTTCTTGCTGAGGAAAATGTTTCGGGTGAGGTGTAGGTGGGGCATTCTTGCTGTCTTCAGTCTGGAGAGTACCCGGATATCAGGGTCCTGGGGGGACAGGTGCTTGAGTGTGGGGGGGGAAAGACCGACATCCCCGGTGAAATCTATGTCCATGTTTCTGTAGTATGAGAAAGACAAGGGATTCCATCTGTGCGGTGTGACTGTGTGTGCATGAGTCTTGGGGTTGTTCTGTATCTCTGTATGTCGCATGATGGTGAGTGTGTATGCGTGCGTGCGCTTTCTTGAGAGGCTCAGAGACAGAGAGACAGAGCCACACACAGGAAGAGACAGACACAGTGAAAGAGAGGGAGAGAGAGAGGAGAGAGAGAGATGTGGGTTTGCCCAGAGATATGGGCCACTGACATTCGACAATGACCGATATCTACAATGCAGAGTCCTGGGAGGACTGGTGCTCGAGGGTGGGGGCGAAAGACCGACGTCCCAGGTGACAAACTAGGTGATGTTTCTACAGTATAAGAAAGATGCTGTATATCTTTTGTGCGGAGCAATTTTGTGTGTTGAGTCTGGGGGTTGTTCTGTATGTGGGTGTATGTCGCGGGATCGTGACAGTGTATGTCTGCGTGTGTGTGTGTTTTCTTGAGAGACACAGAGAAAAAGCCACACAGAGAAAGAGACAGACACATTTCAAGAGAGGGAGAGCGAGAGCGAGCGACAGAGAGAGAGACAGACGTGGGCTTGCCCACGAGATATGTGCCACTGACACTGAAAACTGACCAAAGTCTACATTCTCAAAAATCTCTGCGTACTGCACACTTCCAGGAATACTGCTGAGCGTGGCTCAGCAGTAACATTCCGTCCATGCAGTTGGCAAAAGCCTCCGTACGCTCTCGCCCATGTTCCTATAAGGAACAGTCCCGGAGGTATTCTTGAGCAGCACCAAGAAGATAGTGACATGTATTCTGTGTCCTCCTAGGTGTCGCTAAGGTGAAAAAGCGGCGGCCCCTTCCTGAAAGGAGGCAGCAGGCTGGTGCTGAGGTGAGCTTTCCTGTCTTTCCCTGAAGGAGCACAATTGCTTTCTTAGAGGCTTTCCAATCCACCTCTGTTGTACCTATGACAGTCTACATTTTCGAGGATACTGTTGCTTTCCCGGATGGGGACAGTGGTGAGTGGTTGCCTCTTGCCAACGGTCACCTTGGCCAGGGGGACATTGACCACTGGCAGTGCCAAACCTGGTAACAAACAGTGTCCTAGGATCTTTTCCGTCAGCAGCCATCTGTCCTGCTTGGGTGAAGAATTTTGTAGTAGGCATCCTCAGTGGTCCTGAGAGACACATCCCCAGGAGAAACAACTTCTGACAGGCATCCTATTCATTGGCTTTTGTGGCCTTCGACTCAACCGCTGAGTCCCATCTTGTATCGTAAAGACGCAAAGGGAACTGAAGAGTGGTGCCAATAGTGTATGTCATGATCTCACCCTGATGGTGATTTCTTTCCTAACATTCAGGTGGCCGAAGGAGCACAGGACACGGGTATGTATCCCGGAAACTGTCTCTTGCTGAGAAAAATGTTTAGCTGGTGATGCAGGTGGGGCATTGTTGTTGACTTCAGTCTGGAGAGCTACCCTAATTCCAGAGGCCAGGGAGGACTGGTGCTTGTGAGTGGGGGGGAAGGACCTACGTCCCAGGTGACAAAACTATGGGATGCTTCTACACTAGGAGAAAGATAATGAATTCCTCGAGTGGGGTGTGTTTTTGTGGGCATGAGTCCCGGGGTGGTTCTGTGTGTGTGTGTGTGTGTGTGTGTGTGTGTGTGTGTGTGTGTCTGTGTGTCTGTGTGTCACGTGATTGTGACTGTGAATGTGTGTTGAGTGTGTTTTCTTGGGAGACACACAGACTAAGCCACACAAAATGAGACAGACACACTGCAAGAGAGACAGAGACAGAAAGATACATGTGGGTTTGCCCAGAGAACAGGTGTCACTGACACTGCACAATGATTAATGTCTACATTCTCACACACTCCTCCTACTG
Source organism: Prionailurus viverrinus (assembly GCF_022837055.1). NCBI lineage: Eukaryota > Metazoa > Chordata > Mammalia > Carnivora > Felidae > Prionailurus > Prionailurus viverrinus. Next base: position 97,665 of record NW_025927638.1, on the reverse strand, counting down.
CACACCTCAAGGAATACTGCTGTGCACGGCTCAGCAGTAACATTTAGTCCATGCAGGTCACCGAAGCCTCAATATGCTCTGGCCCATGTTCATATCAAGGAACAGTCCCTGAGGTATACTTGAGCAGCACCAACATGGTACTGACAGGTGTTGTGGTCTTTCTAGGTGTCCCCGAGGAGGAAAGACGGCGGCCCCGTCCTGTGCCCAGTCACCAGGCTGTTGCTGAGGTGAGCTTCCTGTCTTTCCTTGAGGAACACAAGTGCTTCCGTAGAGTCTTTGCAATCAACATCTGTTGTAAATGTGACAATGTACCGTTGAGGTGATAATGTTATTTTCCCTGTGGGGAGAAACATGTTGTCAATTTCCATGGTTGTTTCTTGCCAACTGTCCCCTTGGTCAGGGGGACATTTTCCACTGGCAGTGCCAAACCTGCTAGTAAACAGCGTCCCAGGATCTTTTTCGGCAGCCGCACTTTTTCCTTCTGGGGGAACCATTTTGTAGTCTGCATCCTCGGTGTTCTTTAGAGACACATCTCCAGGCAAAACGACTTCTGACAGGCATATTATCTTTGCTTTTGTGGCCTTTGACTCAAACACTGTGTCCCATCCTGAATCCCAAAGTCACCTAGCGAACCGAAGGATGGTACACATACTGTACATCGTGATCGCACCCTGATGGTGTTTTCTTTTCTAACATTCAGGTGGCCGTAGGAGCACGAGAAGAAGGTATGTGTCCTGGAAACTGTTTCTTGCTGAGGAAAATGTTTCGGGTGAGGTGTAGGTGGGGCATTCTTGCTGTCTTCAGTCTGGAGAGTACCCGGATATCAGGGTCCTGGGGGGACAGGTGCTTGAGTGTGGGGGGGGAAAGACCGACATCCCCGGTGAAATCTATGTCCATGTTTCTGTAGTATGAGAAAGACAAGGGATTCCATCTGTGCGGTGTGACTGTGTGTGCATGAGTCTTGGGGTTGTTCTGTATCTCTGTATGTCGCATGATGGTGAGTGTGTATGCGTGCGTGCGTGCGTGCGTGCGTGCGCTTTCTTGAGAGGCTCAGAGACAGAGAGACAGAGCCACACACAGGAAGAGACAGACACAGTGAAAGAGAGGGAGAGAGAGAGGAGAGAGAGAGATGTGGGTTTGCCCAGAGATATGGGCCACTGACATTCGACAATGACCGATATCTACAATGCAGAGTCCTGGGAGGACTGGTGCTCGAGGGTGGGGGCGAAAGACCGACGTCCCAGGTGACAAACTAGGTGATGTTTCTACAGTATAAGAAAGATGCTGTATATCTTTTGTGCGGAGTAATTTTGTGTGTTGAGTCTGGGGGTTGTTCTGTATGTGGGTGTATGTCGCGGGATCGTGACAGTGTATGTCTGCGTGTGTGTGTGTTTTCTTGAGAGACACAGAGAAAAAGCCACACAGAGAAAGAGACAGACACATTTCAAGAGAGGGAGAGCGAGAGCGAGCGACAGAGAGAGAGACAGACGTGGGCTTGCCCACGAGATATGTGCCACTGACACTGAAAACTGACCAAAGTCTACATTCTCAAAAATCTCTGCGTACTGCACACTTCCAGGAATACTGCTGAGCGTGGCTCAGCAGTAACATTCCGTCCATGCAGTTGGCAAAAGCCTCCGTACGCTCTCGCCCATGTTCCCATAAGGAACAGTCCCGGAGGTATTCTTGAGCAGCACCAAGAAGATAGTGACATGTATTCTGTGTCCTCCTAGGTGTCGCTAAGGTGAAAAAGCGGCGGCCCCTTCCTGAAAGGAGGCAGCAGGCTGGTGCTGAGGTGAGCTTTCCTGTCTTTCCCTGAAGGAGCACAATTGCTTTCTTAGAGGCTTTCCAATCCACCTCTGTTGTACCTATGACAGTCTACATTTTCGAGGATACTGTTGCTTTCCCGGATGGGGACAGTGGTGAGTGGTTGCCTCTTGCCAACGGTCACCTTGGCCAGGGGGACATTGACCACTGGCAGTGCCAAACCTGGTAACAAACAGTGTCCTAGGATCTTTTCCGTCAGCAGCCATCTGTCCTGCTTGGGTGAAGAATTTTGTAGTAGGCATCCTCAGTGGTCCTGAGAGACACATCCCCAGGAGAAACAACTTCTGACAGGCATCCTATTCATTGGCTTTTGTGGCCTTCGACTCAACCGCTGAGTCCCATCTTGTATCGTAAAGACGCAAAGGGAACTGAAGAGTGGTGCCAATAGTGTATGTCATGATCTCACCCTGATGGTGTTTTCTTTCCTAACATTCAGGTGGCCGAAGGAGCACAGGACACGGGTATGTATCCCGGAAACTGTCTCTTGCTGAGAAAAATGTTTAGCTGGTGATGCAGGTGGGGCATTGTTGTTGACTTCAGTCTGGAGAGCTACCCTAATTCCAGAGGCCAGGGAGGACTGGTGCTTGTGAGTGGGGGGGAAGGACCTACGTCCCAGGTGACAAAACTATGGGATGCTTCTACACTAGGAGAAAGATAATGAATTCCTCGAGTGGGGTGTGTTTTTGTGGGCATGGGTCCCGGGGTGGTTCTGTGTGTGTGTGTGTGTGTGTGTGTGTGTGTGTGTGTGTCTGTGTGTCACGTGATTGTGACTGTGAATGTGTGTTGAGTGTGTTTTCTTGGGAGACACACAGACTAAGCCACACAAAATGAGACAGACACACTGCAAGAGAGACAGAGACAGAAAGATACATGTGGGTTTGCCCAGAGAACAGGTGTCACTGACACTGCACAATGATAAATGTCTACATTCTCACACACTCCTCCTACTGCACACCTCAAGGAATACTGCTGTGCACGGCTCAGCAGTAACATTTAGTCCATGCAGGTCACCGAAGCCTCAATATGCTCTGGCCCATGTTCATATCAAGGAACAGTCCCTGAGGTATACTTGAGCAGCACCAACATGGTACTGACAGGTGTTGTGGTCTTTCTAGGTGTCCCCGAGGAGGAAAGACGGCGGCCCCGTCCTGTGCCCAGTCACCAGGCTGTTGCTGAGGTGAGCTTCCTGTCTTTCCTTGAGGAACACAAGTGCTTCCGTAGAGTCTTTGCAATCAACATCTGTTGTAAATGTGACAATGTACCGTTGAGGTGATAATGTTATTTTCCCTGTGGGGAGAAACATGTTGTCAATTTCCATGGTTGTTTCTTGCCAACTGTCCCCTTGGTCCGGGGGACATTTTCCACTGGCAGTGCCAAACCTGCTAGTAAACAGCGTCCCAGGATCTTTTTCGGCAGCCGCACTTTTTCCTTCTGGGGGAACCATTTTGTAGTCTGCATCCTCGGTGTTCTTTAGAGACACATCTCCAGGCAAAACGACTTCTGACAGGCATATTATCTTTGCTTTTGTGGCCTTTGACTCAAACACTGTGTCCCATCCTGAATCCCAAAGTCACCAAGCGAACCGAAGGATGGTACACATACTGTACATCGTGATCGCACCCTGATGGTGTTTTCTTTTCTAACATTCAGGTGGCCGTAGGAGCACGAGAAGAAGGTATGTGTCCTGGAAACTGTTTCTTGCTGAGGAAAATGTTTCGGGTGAGGTGTAGGTGGGGCATTCTTGCTGTCTTCAGTCTGGAGAGTACCCGGATATCAGGGTCCTGGGGGGACAGGTGCTTGAGTGTGGGGGGGGAAAGACCGACATCCCCGGTGAAATCTATGTCCATGTTTCTGTAGTATGAGAAAGACAAGGGATTCCATCTGTGCGGTGTGACTGTGTGTGCATGAGTCTTGGGGTTGTTCTGTATCTCTGTATGTCGCATGATGGTGAGTGTGTATGCGTGCGTGCGTGCGTGCGTGCGTGCGCTTTCTTGAGAGGCTCAGAGACAGAGAGACAGAGCCACACACAGGAAGAGACAGACACAGTGAAAGAGAGGGAGAGAGAGAGGAGAGAGAGAGATGTGGGTTTGCCCAGAGATATGGGCCACTGACATTCGACAATGACCGATATCTACAATGCAGAGTCCTGGGAGGACTGGTGCTCGAGGGTGGGGGCGAAAGACCGACGTCCCAGGTGACAAACTAGGTGATGTTTCTACAGTATAAGAAAGATGCTGTATATCTTTTGTGCGGAGCAATTTTGTGTGTTGAGTCTGGGGGTTGTTCTGTATGTGGGTGTATGTCGCGGGATCGTGACAGTGTATGTCTGCGTGTGTGTGTGTTTTCTTGAGAGACACAGAGAAAAAGCCACACAGAGAAAGAGACAGACACATTTCAAGAGAGGGAGAGCGAGAGCGAGCGACAGAGAGAGAGACAGACGTGGGCTTGCCCACGAGATATGTGCCACTGACACTGAAAACTGACCAAAGTCTACATTCTCAAAAATCTCTGCGTACTGCACACTTCCAGGAATACTGCTGAGCGTGGCTCAGCAGTAACATTCCGTCCATGCAGTTGGCAAAAGCCTCCGTACGCTCTCGCCCATGTTCCTATAAGGAACAGTCCCGGAGGTATTCTTGAGCAGCACCAAGAAGATAGTGACATGTATTCTGTGTCCTCCTAGGTGTCGCTAAGGTGAAAAAGCGGCGGCCCCTTCCTGAAAGGAGGCAGCAGGCTGGTGCTGAGGTGAGCTTTCCTGTCTTTCCCTGAAGGAGCACAATTGCTTTCTTAGAGGCTTTCCAATCCACCTCTGTTGTACCTATGACAGTCTACATTTTCGAGGATACTGTTGCTTTCCCGGATGGGGACAGTGGTGAGTGGTTGCCTCTTGCCAACGGTCACCTTGGCCAGGGGGACATTGACCACTGGCAGTGCCAAACCTGGTAACAAACAGTGTCCTAGGATCTTTTCCGTCAGCAGCCATCTGTCCTGCTTGGGTGAAGAATTTTGTAGTAGGCATCCTCAGTGGTCCTGAGAGACACATCCCCAGGAGAAACAACTTCTGACAGGCATCCTATTCATTGGCTTTTGTGGCCTTCGACTCAACCGCTGAGTCCCATCTTGTATCGTAAAGACGCAAAGGGAACTGAAGAGTGGTGCCAATAGTGTATGTCATGATCTCACCCTGATGGTGATTTCTTTCCTAACATTCAGGTGGCCGAAGGAGCACAGGACACGGGTATGTATCCCGGAAACTGTCTCTTGCTGAGAAAAATGTTTAGCTGGTGATGCAGGTGGGGCATTGTTGTTGACTTCAGTCTGGAGAGCTACCCTAATTCCAGAGGCCAGGGAGGACTGGTGCTTGTGAGTGGGGGGGAAGGACCTACGTCCCAGGTGACAAAACTATGGGATGCTTCTACACTAGGAGAAAGATAATGAATTCCTCGAGTGGGGTGTGTTTTTGTGGGCATGAGTCCCGGGGTGGTTCTGTGTGTGTGTGTGTGTGTGTGTGTGTGTGTGTGTGTGTCTGTGTGTCACGTGATTGTGACTGTGAATGTGTGTTGAGTGTGTTTTCTTGGGAGACACACAGACTAAGCCACACAAAATGAGACAGACACACTGCAAGAGAGACAGAGACAGAAAGATACATGTGGGTTTGCCCAGAGAACAGGTGTCACTGACACTGCACAATGATTAATGTCTACATTCTCACACACTCCTCCTACTGCACACCTCAAGGAATACTGCTGTGCACGGCTCAGCAGTAACATTTAGTCCATGCAGGTCACCGAAGCCTCAATATGCTCTGGCCCATGTTCATATCAAGGAACAGTCCCTGAGGTATACTTGAGCAGCACCAACATGGTACTGACAGGTGTTGTGGTCTTTCTAGGTGTCCCCGAGGAGGAAAGACTGCGGCCCCGTCCTGTGCCCAGTCACCAGGCTGTTGCTGAGGTGAGCTTCCTGTCTTTCCTTGAGGAACACAAGTGCTTCCGTAGAGTCTTTGCAATCAACATCTGTTGTAAATGTGACAATGTACCGTTGAGGTGATAATGTTATTTTCCCTGTGGGGAGAAACATGTTGTCAATTTCCATGGTTGTTTCTTGCCAACTGTCCCCTTGGTCAGGGGGACATTTTCCACTGGCAGTGCCAAACCTGCTAGTAAACAGCGTCCCAGGATCTTTTTCGGCAGCCGCACTTTTTCCTTCTGGGGGAACCATTTTGTAGTCTGCATCCTCGGTGTTCTTTAGAGACACATCTCCAGGCAAAACGACTTCTGACAGGCATATTATCTTTGCTTTTGTGGCCTTTGACTCAAACACTGTGTCCCATCCTGAATCCCAAAGTCACCTAGCGAACCGAAGGATGGTACACATACTGTACATCGTGATCTCACCCTGATGGTGTTTTCTTTTCTAACATTCAGGTGGCCGTAGGAGCACGAGAAGAAGGTATGTGTCCTGGAAACTGTTTCTTGCTGAGGAAAATGTTTCGGGTGAGGTGTAGGTGGGGCATTCTTGCTGTCTTCAGTCTGGAGAGTACCCGGATATCAGGGTCCTGGGGGGACAGGTGCTTGAGTGTGGGGGGGGAAAGACCGACATCCCCGGTGAAATCTATGTCCATGTTTCTGTAGTATGAGAAAGACAAGGGATTCCATCTGTGCGGTGTGATTGTGTGTGCATGAGTCTTGGGGTTGTTCTGTATCTCTGTATGTCGCATGATGGTGAGTGTGTATGCGTGCGTGCGTGCGTGCGTGCGTGCGCTTTCTTGAGAGGCTCAGAGACAGAGAGACAGAGCCACACACAGGAAGAGACAGACACAGTGAAAGAGAGGGAGAGAGAGAGGAGAGAGAGAGATGTGGGTTTGCCCAGAGATATGGGCCACTGACATTCGACAATGACCGATATCTACAATGCAGAGTCCTGGGAGGACTGGTGCTCGAGGGTGGGGGCGAAAGACCGACGTCCCAGGTGACAAACTAGGTGATGTTTCTACAGTATAAGAAAGATGCTGTATATCTTTTGTGCGGAGTAATTTTGTGTGTTGAGTCTGGGGGTTGTTCTGTATGTGGGTGTATGTCGCGGGATCGTGACAGTGTATGTCTGCGTGTGTGTGTGTTTTCTTGAGAGACACAGAGAAAAAGCCACACAGAGAAAGAGACAGACACATTTCAAGAGAGGGAGAGCGAGAGCGAGCGACAGAGAGAGAGACAGACGTGGGCTTGCCCACGAGATATGTGCCACTGACACTGAAAACTGACCAAAGTCTACATTCTCAAAAATCTCTGCGTACTGCACACTTCCAGGAATACTGCTGAGCGTGGCTCAGCAGTAACATTCCGTCCATGCAGTTGGCAAAAGCCTCCGTACGCTCTCGCCCATGTTCCCATAAGGAACAGTCCCGGAGGTATTCTTGAGCAGCACCAAGAAGATAGTGACATGTATTCTGTGTCCTCCTAGGTGTCGCTAAGGTGAAAAAGCGGCGGCCCCTTCCTGAAAGGAGGCAGCAGGCTGGTGCTGAGGTGAGCTTTCCTGTCTTTCCCTGAAGGAGCACAATTGCTTTCTTAGAGGCTTTCCAATCCACCTCTGTTGTACCTATGACAGTCTACATTTTCGAGGATACTGTTGCTTTCCCGGATGGGGACAGTGGTGAGTGGTTGCCTCTTGCCAACGGTCACCTTGGCCAGGGGGACATTGACCACTGGCAGTGCCAAACCTGGTAACAAACAGTGTCCTAGGATCTTTTCCGTCAGCAGCCATCTGTCCTGCTTGGGTGAAGAATTTTGTAGTAGGCATCCTCAGTGGTCCTGAGAGACACATCCCCAGGAGAAACAACTTCTGACAGGCATCCTATTCATTGGCTTTTGTGGCCTTCGACTCAACCGCTGAGTCCCATCTTGTATCGTAAAGACGCAAAGGGAACTGAAGAGTGGTGCCAATAGTGTATGTCATGATCTCACCCTGATGGTGTTTTCTTTCCTAACATTCAGGTGGCCGAAGGAGCACAGGACACGGGTATGTATCCCGGAAACTGTCTCTTGCTGAGAAAAATGTTTAGCTGGTGATGCAGGTGGGGCATTGTTGTTGACTTCAGTCTGGAGAGCTACCCTAATTCCAGAGGCCAGGGAGGACTGGTGCTTGTGAGTGGGGGGGAAGGACCTACGTCCCAGGTGACAAAACTATGGGATGCTTCTACACTAGGAGAAAGATAATGAATTCCTCGAGTGGGGTGTGTTTTTGTGGGCATGAGTCCCGGGGTGGTTCTGTGTGTGTGTGTGTGTGTGTGTGTGTGTGTGTGTGTGTGTGTCTGTGTGTCACGTGATTGTGACTGTGAATGTGTGTTGAGTGTGTTTTCTTGGGAGACACACAGACTAAGCCACACAAAATGAGACAGACACACTGCAAGAGAGACAGAGACAGAAAGATACATGTGGGTTTGCCCAGAGAACAGGTGTCACTGACACTGCACAATGATTAATGTCTACATTCTCACACACTCCTCCTACTGCACACCTCAAGGAATACTGCTGTGCACGGCTCAGCAGTAACATTTAGTCCATGCAGGTCACCGAAGCCTCAATATGCTCTGGCCCATGTTCATATCAAGGAACAGTCCCTGAGGTATACTTGAGCAGCACCAACATGGTACTGACAGGTGTTGTGGTCTTTCTAGGTGTCCCCGAGGAGGAAAGACTGCGGCCCCGTCCTGTGCCCAGTCACCAGGCTGTTGCTGAGGTGAGCTTCCTGTCTTTCCTTGAGGAACACAAGTGCTTCCGTAGAGTCTTTGCAATCAATATCTGTTGTAAATGTGACAATGTACCGTTGAGGTGATAATGTTATTTTCCCTGTGGGGAGAAACATGTTGTCAATTTCCATGGTTGTTTCTTGCCAACTGTCCCCTTGGTCAGGGGGACATTTTCCACTGGCAGTGCCAAACCTGCTAGTAAACAGCGTCCCAGGATCTTTTTCGGCAGCCGCACTTTTTCCTTCTGGGGGAACCATTTTGTAGTCTGCATCCTCGGTGTTCTTTAGAGACACATCTCCAGGCAAAATGACTTCTGACAGGCATATTATCTTTGCTTTTGTGGCCTTTTACTCAAACACTGTGTCCCATCCTGAATCCCAAAGTCACCTAGCGAACCGAAGGATGGTACACATACTGTACATCGTGATCTCACCCTGATGGTGTTTTCTTTTCTAACATTCAGGTGGCCGTAGGAGCACGAGAAGAAGGTATGTGTCCTGGAAACTGTTTCTTGCTGAGGAAAATGTTTCGGGTGAGGTGTAGGTGGGGCATTCTTGCTGTCTTCAGTCTGGAGAGTACCCGGATATCAGGGTCCTGGGGGGACAGGTGCTTGAGTGTGGGGGGGGAAAGACCGACATCCCCGGTGAAATCTATGTCCATGTTTCTGTAGTATGAGAAAGACAAGGGATTCCATCTGTGCGGTGTGATTGTGTGTGCATGAGTCTTGGGGTTGTTCTGTATCTCTGTATGTCGCATGATGGTGAGTGTGTATGCGTGCGTGCGTGCGTGCGTGCGTGCGCTTTCTTGAGAGGCTCAGAGACAGAGAGACAGAGCCACACACAGGAAGAGACAGACACAGTGAAAGAGAGGGAGAGAGAGAGGAGAGAGAGAGATGTGGGTTTGCCCAGAGATATGGGCCACTGACATTCGACAATGACCGATATCTACAATGCAGAGTCCTGGGAGGACTGGTGCTCGAGGGTGGGGGCGAAAGACCGACGTCCCAGGTGACAAACTAGGTGATGTTTCTACAGTATAAGAAAGATGCTGTATATCTTTTGTGCGGAGTAATTTTGTGTGTTGAGTCTGGGGGTTGTTCTGTATGTGGGTGTATGTCGCGGGATCGTGACAGTGTATGTCTGCGTGTGTGTGTGTTTTCTTGAGAGACACAGAGAAAAAGCCACACAGAGAAAGAGACAGACACATTTCAAGAGAGGGAGAGCGAGAGCGAGCGACAGAGAGAGAGACAGACGTGGGCTTGCCCACGAGATATGTGCCACTGACACTGAAAACTGACCAAAGTCTACATTCTCAAAAATCTCTGCGTACTGCACACTTCCAGGAATACTGCTGAGCGTGGCTCAGCAGTAACATTCCGTCCATGCAGTTGGCAAAAGCCTCCGTACGCTCTCGCCCATGTTCCCATAAGGAACAGTCCCGGAGGTATTCTTGAGCAGCACCAAGAAGATAGTGACATGTATTCTGTGTCCTCCTAGGTGTCGCTAAGGTGAAAAAGCGGCGGCCCCTTCCTGAAAGGAGGCAGCAGGCTGGTGCTGAGGTGAGCTTTCCTGTCTTTCCCTGAAGGAGCACAATTGCTTTCTTAGAGGCTTTCCAATCCACCTCTGTTGTACCTATGACAGTCTACATTTTCGAGGATACTGTTGCTTTCCCGGATGGGGACAGTGGTGAGTGGTTGCCTCTTGCCAACGGTCACCTTGGCCAGGGGGACATTGACCACTGGCAGTGCCAAACCTGGTAACAAACAGTGTCCTAGGATCTTTTCCGTCAGCAGCCATCTGTCCTGCTTGGGTGAAGAATTTTGTAGTAGGCATCCTCAGTGGTCCTGAGAGACACATCCCCAGGAGAAACAACTTCTGACAGGCATCCTATTCATTGGCTTTTGTGGCCTTCGACTCAACCGCTGAGTCCCATCTTGTATCGTAAAGACGCAAAGGGAACTGAAGAGTGGTGCCAATAGTGCATGTCATGATCTCACCCTGATGGTGTTTTCTTTCCTAACATTCAGGTGGCCGAAGGAGCACAGGACACGGGTATGTATCCCGGAAACTGTCTCTTGCTGAGAAAAATGTTTAGCTGGTGATGCAGGTGGGGCATTGTTGTTGACTTCAGTCTGGAGAGCTACCCTAATTCCAGAGGCCAGGGAGGACTGGTGCTTGTGAGTGGGGGGGAAGGACCTACGTCCCAGGTGACAAAACTATGGGATGCTTCTACACTAGGAGAAAGATAATGAATTCCTCGAGTGGGGTGTGTTTTTGTGGGCATGAGTCCCGGGGTGGTTCTGTGTGTGTGTGTGTGTGTGTGTGTGTGTGTGTGTGTGTCTGTGTGTCACGTGATTGTGACTGTGAATGTGTGTTGAGTGTGTTTTCTTGGGAGACACACAGACTAAGCCACACAAAATGAGACAGACACACTGCAAGAGAGACAGAGACAGAAAGATACATGTGGGTTTGCCCAGAGAACAGGTGTCACTGACACTGCACAATGATTAATGTCTACATTCTCACACACTCCTCCTACTGCACACCTCAAGGAATACTGCTGTGCACGGCTCAGCAGTAACATTTAGTCCATGCAGGTCACCGAAGCCTCAATATGCTCTGGCCCATGTTCATATCAAGGAACAGTCCCTGAGGTATACTTGAGCAGCACCAACATGGTACTGACAGGTGTTGTGGTCTTTCTAGGTGTCCCCGAGGAGGAAAGACTGCGGCCCCGTCCTGTGCCCAGTCACCAGGCTGTTGCTGAGGTGAGCTTCCTGTCTTTCCTTGAGGAACACAAGTGCTTCCGTAGAGTCTTTGCAATCAACATCTGTTGTAAATGTGACAATGTACCGTTGAGGTGATAATGTTATTTTCCCTGTGGGGAGAAACATGTTGTCAATTTCCATGGTTGTTTCTTGCCAACTGTCCCCTTGGTCAGGGGGACATTTTCCACTGGCAGTGCCAAACCTGCTAGTAAACAGCGTCCCAGGATCTTTTTCGGCAGCCGCACTTTTTCCTTCTGGGGGAACCATTTTGTAGTCTGCATCCTCGGTGTTCTTTAGAGACACATCTCCAGGCAAAATGACTTCTGACAGGCATATTATCTTTGCTTTTGTGGCCTTTTACTCAAACACTGTGTCCCATCCTGAATCCCAAAGTCACCTAGCGAACCGAAGGATGGTACACATACTGTACATCGTGATCTCACCCTGATGGTGTTTTCTTTTCTAACATTCAGGTGGCCGTAGGAGCACGAGAAGAAGGTATGTGTCCTGGAAACTGTTTCTTGCTGAGGAAAATGTTTCGGGTGAGGTGTAGGTGGGGCATTCTTGCTGTCTTCAGTCTGGAGAGTACCCGGATATCAGGGTCCTGGGGGGACAGGTGCTTGAGTGTGGGGGGGGAAAGACCGACATCCCCGGTGAAATCTATGTCCATGTTTCTGTAGTATGAGAAAGACAAGGGATTCCATCTGTGCGGTGTGATTGTGTGTGCATGAGTCTTGGGGTTGTTCTGTATCTCTGTATGTCGCATGATGGTGAGTGTGTATGCGTGCGTGCGTGCGTGCGTGCGTGCGCTTTCTTGAGAGGCTCAGAGACAGAGAGACAGAGCCACACACAGGAAGAGACAGACACAGTGAAAGAGAGGGAGAGAGAGAGGAGAGAGAGAGATGTGGGTTTGCCCAGAGATATGGGCCACTGACATTCGACAATGACCGATATCTACAATGCAGAGTCCTGGGAGGACTGGTGCTCGAGGGTGGGGGCGAAAGACCGACGTCCCAGGTGACAAACTAGGTGATGTTTCTACAGTATAAGAAAGATGCTGTATATCTTTTGTGCGGAGTAATTTTGTGTGTTGAGTCTGGGGGTTGTTCTGTATGTGGGTGTATGTCGCGGGATCGTGACAGTGTATGTCTGCGTGTGTGTGTGTTTTCTTGAGAGACACAGAGAAAAAGCCACACAGAGAAAGAGACAGACACATTTCAAGAGAGGGAGAGCGAGAGCGAGCGACAGAGAGAGAGACAGACGTGGGCTTGCCCACGAGATATGTGCCACTGACACTGAAAACTGACCAAAGTCTACATTCTCAAAAATCTCTGCGTACTGCACACTTCCAGGAATACTGCTGAGCGTGGCTCAGCAGTAACATTCCGTCCATGCAGTTGGCAAAAGCCTCCGTACGCTCTCGCCCATGTTCCCATAAGGAACAGTCCCGGAGGTATTCTTGAGCAGCACCAAGAAGATAGTGACATGTATTCTGTGTCCTCCTAGGTGTCGCTAAGGTGAAAAAGCGGCGGCCCCTTCCTGAAAGGAGGCAGCAGGCTGGTGCTGAGGTGAGCTTTCCTGTCTTTCCCTGAAGGAGCACAATTGCTTTCTTAGAGGCTTTCCAATCCACCTCTGTTGTACCTATGACAGTCTACATTTTCGAGGATACTGTTGCTTTCCCGGATGGGGACAGTGGTGAGTGGTTGCCTCTTGCCAACGGTCACCTTGGCCAGGGGGACATTGACCACTGGCAGTGCCAAACCTGGTAACAAACAGTGTCCTAGGATCTTTTCCGTCAGCAGCCATCTGTCCTGCTTGGGTGAAGAATTTTGTAGTAGGCATCCTCAGTGGTCCTGAGAGACACATCCCCAGGAGAAACAACTTCTGACAGGCATCCTATTCATTGGCTTTTGTGGCCTTCGACTCAACCGCTGAGTCCCATCTTGTATCGTAAAGACGCAAAGGGAACTGAAGAGTGGTGCCAATAGTGTATGTCATGATCTCACCCTGATGGTGTTTTCTTTCCTAACATTCAGGTGGCCGAAGGAGCACAGGACACGGGTATGTATCCCGGAAACTGTCTCTTGCTGAGAAAAATGTTTAGCTGGTGATGCAGGTGGGGCATTGTTGTTGACTTCAGTCTGGAGAGCTACCCTAATTCCAGAGGCCAGGGAGGACTGGTGCTTGTGAGTGGGGGGGAAGGACCTACGTCCCAGGTGACAAAACTATGGGATGCTTCTACACTAGGAGAAAGATAATGAATTCCTCGAGTGGGGTGTGTTTTTGTGGGCATGAGTCCCGGGGTGGTTCTGTGTGTGTGTGTGTGTGTGTGTGTGTGTGTGTGTGTGTGTCTGTGTGTCACGTGATTGTGACTGTGAATGTGTGTTGAGTGTGTTTTCTTGGGAGACACACAGACTAAGCCACACAAAATGAGACAGACACACTGCAAGAGAGACAGAGACAGAAAGATACATGTGGGTTTGCCCAGAGAACAGGTGTCACTGACACTGCACAATGATTAATGTCTACATTCTCACACACTCCTCCTACTGCACACCTCAAGGAATACTGCTGTGCACGGCTCAGCAGTAACATTTAGTCCATGCAGGTCACCGAAGCCTCAATATGCTCTGGCCCATGTTCATATCAAGGAACAGTCCCTGAGGTATACTTGAGCAGCACCAACATGGTACTGACAGGTGTTGTGGTCTTTCTAGGTGTCCCCGAGGAGGAAAGACTGCGGCCCCGTCCTGTGCCCAGTCACCAGGCTGTTGCTGAGGTGAGCTTCCTGTCTTTCCTTGAGGAACACAAGTGCTTCCGTAGAGTCTTTGCAATCAATATCTGTTGTAAATGTGACAATGTACCGTTGAGGTGATAATGTTATTTTCCCTGTGGGGAGAAACATGTTGTCAATTTCCATGGTTGTTTCTTGCCAACTGTCCCCTTGGTCAGGGGGACATTTTCCACTGGCAGTGCCAAACCTGCTAGTAAACAGCGTCCCAGGATCTTTTTCGGCAGCCGCACTTTTTCCTTCTGGGGGAACCATTTTGTAGTCTGCATCCTCGGTGTTCTTTAGAGACACATCTCCAGGCAAAACGACTTCTGACAGGCATATTATCTTTGCTTTTGTGGCCTTTGACTCAAACACTGTGTCCCATCCTGAATCCCAAAGTCACCTAGCGAACCGAAGGATGGTACACATACTGTACATCATGATCTCACCCTGATGGTGTTTTCTTTTCTAACATTCAGGTGGCCGTAGGAGCACGAGAAGAAGGTATGTGTCCTGGAAACTGTTTCTTGCTGAGGAAAATGTTTCGGGTGAGGTGTAGGTGGGGCATTCTTGCTGTCTTCAGTCTGGAGAGTACCCGGATATCAGGGTCCTGGGGGGACAGGTGCTTGAGTGTGGGGGGGGAAAGACCGACATCCCCAGTGAAATCTATGTCCATGTTTCTGTAGTATGAGAAAGACAAGGGATTCCATCTGTGCGGTGTGATTGTGTGTGCATGAGTCTTGGGGTTGTTCTATATCTCTGTATGTCGCATGATGGTGAGTGTGTATGCGTGCGTGTGTGCGTGCGTGCGTGCGCTTTCTTGAGAGGCTCAGAGACAGAGAGACAGAGCCACACACAGGAAGAGACAGACACAGTGAAAGAGAGGGAGAGAGAGAGTAGAGAGAGAGAGATGTGGGTTTGCCCAGAGATATGGGCCACTGACATTCGACAATGACCGATATCTACAATGCAGAGTCCTGGGAGGACTGGTGCTCGAGGGTGGGGGCGAAAGACCGACGTCCCAGGTGACAAACTAGGTGATGTTTCTACAGTATTAGAAAGATGCTGTATATCTTTTGTGCGGAGTAATTTTGTGTGTTGAGTCTGGGGGTTGTTCTGTATGTGGGTGTATGTCGCGGGATCGTGACAGTGTATGTCTGCGTGTGTGTGTGTTTTCTTGAGAGACACAGAGAAAAAGCCACACAGAGAAAGAGACAGACACATTTCAAGAGAGGGAGAGCGAGAGCGAGCGACAGAGAGAGAGACAGACGTGGGCTTGCCCACGAGATATGTGCCACTGACACTGAAAACTGACCAAAGTCTACATTCTCAAAAATCTCTGCGTACTGCACACTTCCAGGAATACTGCTGAGCGTGGCTCAGCAGTAACATTCCGTCCATGCAGTTGGCAAAAGCCTCCGTACGCTCTCGCCCATGTTCCCATAAGGAACAGTCCCGGAGGTATTCTTGAGCAGCACCAAGAAGATAGTGACATGTATTCTGTGTCCTCCTAGGTGTCGCTAAGGTGAAAAAGCGGCGGCCCCTTCCTGAAAGGAGGCAGCAGGCTGGTGCTGAGGTGAGCTTTCCTGTCTTTCCCTGAAGGAGCACAATTGCTTTCTTAGAGGCTTTCCAATCCACCTCTGTTGTACCTATGACAGTCTACATTTTCGAGGATACTGTTGCTTTCCCGGATGGGGACAGTGGTGAGTGGTTGCCTCTTGCCAACGGTCACCTTGGCCAGGGGGACATTGACCACTGGCAGTGCCAAACCTGGTAACAAACAGTGTCCTAGGATCTTTTCCGTCAGCAGCCATCTGTCCTGCTTGGGTGAAGAATTTTGTAGTAGGCATCCTCAGTGGTCCTGAGAGACACATCCCCAGGAGAAACAACTTCTGACAGGCATCCTATTCATTGGCTTTTGTGGCCTTCGACTCAACCGCTGAGTCCCATCTTGTATCGTAAAGACGCAAAGGGAACTGAAGAGTGGTGCCAATAGTGTATGTCATGATCTCACCCTGATGGTGTTTTCTTTCCTAACATTCAGGTGGCCGAAGGAGCACAGGACACGGGTATGTATCCCGGAAACTGTCTCTTGCTGAGAAAAATGTTTAGCTGGTGATGCAGGTGGGGCATTGTTGTTGACTTCAGTCTGGAGAGCTACCCTAATTCCAGAGGCCAGGGAGGACTGGTGCTTGTGAGTGGGGGGGAAGGACCTACGTCCCAGGTGACAAAACTATGGGATGCTTCTACACTAGGAGAAAGATAATGAATTCCTCGAGTGGGGTGTGTTTTTGTGGGCATGAGTCCCGGGGTGGTTCTGTGTGTGTGTGTGTGTGTGTGTGTGTGTGTGTGTGTCTGTGTGTCACGTGATTGTGACTGTGAATGTGTGTTGAGTGTGTTTTCTTGGGAGACACACAGACTAAGCCACACAAAATGAGACAGACACACTGCAAGAGAGACAGAGACAGAAAGATACATGTGGGTTTGCCCAGAGAACAGGTGTCACTGACACTGCACAATGATTAATGTCTACATTCTCACACACTCCTCCTACTGCACACCTCAAGGAATACTGCTGTGCACGGCTCAGCAGTAACATTTAGTCCATGCAGGTCACCGAAGCCTCAATATGCTCTGGCCCATGTTCATATCAAGGAACAGTCCCTGAGGTATACTTGAGCAGCACCAACATGGTACTGACAGGTGTTGTGGTCTTTCTAGGTGTCCCCGAGGAGGAAAGACTGCGGCCCCGTCCTGTGCCCAGTCACCAGGCTGTTGCTGAGGTGAGCTTCCTGTCTTTCCTTGAGGAACACAAGTGCTTCCGTAGAGTCTTTGCAATCAATATCTGTTGTAAATGTGACAATGTACCGTTGAGGTGATAATGTTATTTTCCCTGTGGGGAGAAACATGTTGTCAATTTCCATGGTTGTTTCTTGCCAACTGTCCCCTTGGTCAGGGGGACATTTTCCACTGGCAGTGCCAAACCTGCTAGTAAACAGCGTCCCAGGATCTTTTTCGGCAGCCGCACTTTTTCCTTCTGGGGGAACCATTTTGTAGTCTGCATCCTCGGTGTTCTTTAGAGACACATCTCCAGGCAAAACGACTTCTGACAGGCATATTATCTTTGCTTTTGTGGCCTTTTACTCAAACACTGTGTCCCATCCTGAATCCCAAAGTCACCTAGCGAACCGAAGGATGGTACACATACTGTACATCGTGATCTCACCCTGATGGTGTTTTCTTTTCTAACATTCAGGTGGCCGTAGGAGCACGAGAAGAAGGTATGTGTCCTGGAAACTGTTTCTTGCTGAGGAAAATGTTTCGGGTGAGGTGTAGGTGGGGCATTCTTGCTGTCTTCAGTCTGGAGAGTACCCGGATATCAGGGTCCTGGGGGGACAGGTGCTTGAGTGTGGGGGGGGAAAGACCGACATCCCCGGTGAAATCTATGTCCATGTTTCTGTAGTATGAGAAAGACAAGGGATTCCATCTGTGCGGTGTGATTGTGTGTGCATGAGTCTTGGGGTTGTTCTGTATCTCTGTATGTCGCATGATGGTGAGTGTGTATGCGTGCGTGCGTGCGTGCGTGCGTGCGCTTTCTTGAGAGGCTCAGAGACAGAGAGACAGAGCCACACACAGGAAGAGACAGACACAGTGAAAGAGAGGGAGAGAGAGAGGAGAGAGAGAGAGATGTGGGTTTGCCCAGAGATATGGGCCACTGACATTCGACAATGACCGATATCTACAATGCAGAGTCCTGGGAGGACTGGTGCTCGAGGGTGGGGGCGAAAGACCGACGTCCCAGGTGACAAACTAGGTGATGTTTCTACAGTATAAGAAAGATGCTGTATATCTTTTGTGCGGAGTAATTTTGTGTCTTGAGTCTGGGGGTTGTTCTGTATGTGGGTGTATGTCGCGGGATCGTGACAGTGTATGTCTGCGTGTGTGTGTGTTTTCTTGAGAGACACAGAGAAAAAGCCACACAGAGAAAGAGACAGACACATTTCAAGAGAGGGAGAGCGAGAGCGAGCGACAGAGAGAGAGACAGACGTGGGCTTGCCCACGAGATATGTGCCACTGACACTGAAAACTGACCAAAGTCTACATTCTCAAAAATCTCTGCGTACTGCACACTTCCAGGAATACTGCTGAGCGTGGCTCAGCAGTAACATTCCGTCCATGCAGTTGGCAAAAGCCTCCGTACGCTCTCGCCCATGTTCCCATAAGGAACAGTCCCGGAGGTATTCTTGAGCAGCACCAAGAAGATAGTGACATGTATTCTGTGTCCTCCTAGGTGTCGCTAAGGTGAAAAAGCGGCGGCCCCTTCCTGAAAGGAGGCAGCAGGCTGGTGCTGAGGTGAGCTTTCCTGTCTTTCCCTGAAGGAGCACAATTGCTTTCTTAGAGGCTTTCCAATCCACCTCTGTTGTACCTATGACAGTCTACATTTTCGAGGATACTGTTGCTTTCCCGGATGGGGACAGTGGTGAGTGGTTGCCTCTTGCCAACGGTCACCTTGGCCAGGGGGACATTGACCACTGGCAGTGCCAAACCTGGTAACAAACAGTGTCCTAGGATCTTTTCCGTCAGCAGCCATCTGTCCTGCTTGGGTGAAGAATTTTGTAGTAGGCATCCTCAGTGGTCCTGAGAGACACATCCCCAGGAGAAACAACTTCTGACAGGCATCCTATTCATTGGCTTTTGTGGCCTTCGACTCAACCGCTGAGTCCCATCTTGATTCGTAAAGACGCAAAGGGAACTGAAGAGTGGTGCCAATAGTGTATGTCATGATCTCACCCTGATGGTGTTTTCTTTCCTAACATTCAGGTGGCCGAAGGAGCACAGGACACGGGTATGTATCCCGGAAACTGTCTCTTGCTGAGAAAAATGTTTAGCTGGTGATGCAGGTGGGGCATTGTTGTTGACTTCAGTCTGGAGAGCTACCCTAATTCCAGAGGCCAGGGAGGACTGGTGCTTGTGAGTGGGGGGGAAGGACCTACGTCCCAGGTGACAAAACTATGGGATGCTTCTACACTAGGAGAAAGATAATGAATTCCTCGAGTGGGGTGTGTTTTTGTGGGCATGAGTCCCGGGGTGGTTCTGTGTGTGTGTGTGTGTGTGTGTGTGTGTGTGTGTCTGTGTGTCACGTGATTGTGACTGTGAATGTGTGTTGAGTGTGTTTTCTTGGGAGACACACAGACTAAGCCACACAAAATGAGACAGACACACTGCAAGAGAGACAGAGACAGAAAGATACATGTGGGTTTGCCCAGAGAACAGGTGTCACTGACACTGCACAATGATTAATGTCTACATTCTCACACACTCCTCCTACTGCACACCTCAAGGAATACTGCTGTGCACGGCTCAGCAGTAACATTTAGTCCATGCAGGTCACCGAAGCCTCAATATGCTCTGGCCCATGTTCATATCAAGGAACAGTCCCTGAGGTATACTTGAGCAGCACCAACATGGTACTGACAGGTGTTGTGGTCTTTCTAGGTGTCCCCGAGGAGGAAAGACGGCGGCCCCGTCCTGTGCCCAGTCACCAGGCTGTTGCTGAGGTGAGCTTCCTGTCTTTCCTTGAGGAACACAAGTGCTTCCGTAGAGTCTTTGCAATCAACATCTGTTGTAAATGTGACAATGTACCGTTGAGGTGATAATGTTATTTTCCCTGTGGGGAGAAACATGTTGTCAATTTCCATGGTTGTTTCTTGCCAACTGTCCCCTTGGTCAGGGGGACATTTTCCACTGGCAGTGCCAAACCTGCTAGTAAACAGCGTCCCAGGATCTTTTTCGGCAGCCGCACTTTTTCCTTCTGGGGGAACCATTTTGTAGTCTGCATCCTCGGTGTTCTTTAGAGACACATCTCCAGGCAAAACGACTTCTGACAGGCATATTATCTTTGCTTTTGTGGCCTTTGACTCAAACACTGTGTCCCATCCTGAATCCCAAAGTCACCAAGCGAACCGAAGGATGGTACACATACTGTACATCATGATCTCACCCTGATGGTGTTTTCTTTTCTAACATTCAGGTGGCCGTAGGAGCACGAGAAGAAGGTATGTGTCCTGGAAACTGTTTCTTGCTGAGGAAAATGTTTCGGGTGAGGTGTAGGTGGGGCATTCTTGCTGTCTTCAGTCTGGAGAGTACCCGGATATCAGGGTCCTGGGGGGACAGGTGCTTGAGTGTGGGGGGGGAAAGACCGACATCCCCGGTGAAATCTATGTCCATGTTTCTGTAGTATGAGAAAGACAAGGGATTCCATCTGTGCGGTGTGATTGTGTGTGCATGAGTCTTGGGGTTGTTCTGTATCTCTGTATGTCGCATGATGGTGAGTGTGTATGCGTGCGTGCGTGCGTGCGTGCGTGCGCTTTCTTGAGAGGCTCAGAGACAGAGAGACAGAGCCACACACAGGAAGAGACAGACACAGTGAAAGAGAGGGAGAGAGAGAGGAGAGAGAGAGAGATGTGGGTTTGCCCAGAGATATGGGCCACTGACATTCGACAATGACCGATATCTACAATGCAGAGTCCTGGGAGGACTGGTGCTCGAGGGTGGGGGCGAAAGACCGACGTCCCAGGTGACAAACTAGGTGATGTTTCTACAGTATAAGAAAGATGCTGTATATCTTTTGTGCGGAGTAATTTTGTGTCTTGAGTCTGGGGGTTGTTCTGTATGTGGGTGTATGTCGCGGGATCGTGACAGTGTATGTCTGCGTGTGTGTGTGTTTTCTTGAGAGACACAGAGAAAAAGCCACACAGAGAAAGAGACAGACACATTTCAAGAGAGGGAGAGCGAGAGCGAGCGACAGAGAGAGAGACAGACGTGGGCTTGCCCACGAGATATGTGCCACTGACACTGAAAACTGACCAAAGTCTACATTCTCAAAAATCTCTGCGTACTGCACACTTCCAGGAATACTGCTGAGCGTGGCTCAGCAGTAACATTCCGTCCATGCAGTTGGCAAAAGCCTCCGTACGCTCTCGCCCATGTTCCTATAAGGAACAGTCCCGGAGGTATTCTTGAGCAGCACCAAGAAGATAGTGACATGTATTCTGTGTCCTCCTAGGTGTCGCTAAGGTGAAAAAGCGGCGGCCCCTTCCTGAAAGGAGGCAGCAGGCTGGTGCTGAGGTGAGCTTTCCTGTCTTTCCCTGAAGGAGCACAATTGCTTTCTTAGAGGCTTTCCAATCCACCTCTGTTGTACCTATGACAGTCTACATTTTCGAGGATACTGTTGCTTTCCCGGATGGGGACAGTGGTGAGTGGTTGCCTCTTGCCAACGGTCACCTTGGCCAGGGGGACATTGACCACTGGCAGTGCCAAACCTGGTAACAAACAGTGTCCTAGGACCTTTTCCGTCAGCAGCCATCTGTCCTGCTTGGGTGAAGAATTTTGTAGTAGGCATCCTCAGTGGTCCTGAGAGACACATCCCCAGGAGAAACAACTTCTGACAGGCATCCTATTCATTGGCTTTTGTGGCCTTCGACTCAACCGCTGAGTCCCATCTTGTATCGTAAAGACGCAAAGGGAACTGAAGAGTGGTGCCAATAGTGTATGTCATGATCTCACCCTGATGGTGTTTTCTTTCCTAACAT
Source organism: Prionailurus viverrinus (assembly GCF_022837055.1). NCBI lineage: Eukaryota > Metazoa > Chordata > Mammalia > Carnivora > Felidae > Prionailurus > Prionailurus viverrinus. Next base: position 75,961 of record NW_025927638.1, on the reverse strand, counting down.
TCAGGTGGCCGAAGGAGCACAGGACACGGGTATGTATCCCGGAAACTGTCTCTTGCTGAGAAAAATGTTTAGCTGGTGATGCAGGTGGGGCATTGTTGTTGACTTCAGTCTGGAGAGCTACCCTAATTCCAGAGGCCAGGGAGGACTGGTGCTTGTGAGTGGGGGGGAAGGACCTACGTCCCAGGTGACAAAACTATGGGATGCTTCTACACTAGGAGAAAGATAATGAATTCCTCGAGTGGGGTGTGTTTTTGTGGGCATGAGTCCCGGGGTGGTTCTGTGTGTGTGTGTGTGTGTGTGTGTGTGTGTGTGTCACGTGATTGTGACTGTGAATGTGTGTTGAGTGTGTTTTCTTGGGAGACACACAGACTAAGCCACACAAAATGAGACAGACACACTGCAAGAGAGACAGAGACAGAAAGATACATGTGGGTTTGCCCAGAGAACAGGTGTCACTGACACTGCACAATGATTAATGTCTACATTCTCACACACTCCTCCTACTGCACACCTCAAGGAATACTGCTGTGCACGGCTCAGCAGTAACATTTAGTCCATGCAGGTCACCGAAGCCTCAATATGCTCTGGCCCATGTTCATATCAAGGAACAGTCCCTGAGGTATACTTGAGCAGCACCAACATGGTACTGACAGGTGTTGTGGTCTTTCTAGGTGTCCCCGAGGAGGAAAGACGGCGGCCCCGTCCTGTGCCCAGTCACCAGGCTGTTGCTGAGGTGAGCTTCCTGTCTTTCCTTGAGGAACACAAGTGCTTCCGTAGAGTCTTTGCAATCAACATCTGTTGTAAATGTGACAATGTACCGTTGAGGTGATAATGTTATTTTCCCTGTGGGGAGAAACATGTTGTCAATTTCCATGGTTGTTTCTTGCCAACTGTCCCCTTGGTCAGGGGGACATTTTCCACTGGCAGTGCCAAACCTGCTAGTAAACAGCGTCCCAGGATCTTTTTCGGCAGCCGCACTTTTTCCTTCTGGGGGAACCATTTTGTAGTCTGCATCCTCGGTGTTCTTTAGAGACACATCTCCAGGCAAAACGACTTCTGACAGGCATATTATCTTTGCTTTTGTGGCCTTTGACTCAAACACTGTGTCCCATCCTGAATCCCAAAGTCACCAAGCGAACCGAAGGATGGTACACATACTGTACATCATGATCTCACCCTGATGGTGTTTTCTTTTCTAACATTCAGGTGGCCGTAGGAGCACGAGAAGAAGGTATGTGTCCTGGAAACTGTTTCTTGCTGAGGAAAATGTTTCGGGTGAGGTGTAGGTGGGGCATTCTTGCTGTCTTCAGTCTGGAGAGTACCCGGATATCAGGGTCCTGGGGGGACAGGTGCTTGAGTGTGGGGGGGGAAAGACCGACATCCCCGGTGAAATCTATGTCCATGTTTCTGTAGTATGAGAAAGACAAGGGATTCCATCTGTGCGGTGTGATTGTGTGTGCATGAGTCTTGGGGTTGTTCTGTATCTCTGTATGTCGCATGATGGTGAGTGTGTATGCGTGCGTGCGTGCGTGCGTGCGTGCGCTTTCTTGAGAGGCTCAGAGACAGAGAGACAGAGCCACACACAGGAAGAGACAGACACAGTGAAAGAGAGGGAGAGAGAGAGGAGAGAGAGAGATGTGGGTTTGCCCAGAGATATGGGCCACTGACATTCGACAATGACCGATATCTACAATGCAGAGTCCTGGGAGGACTGGTGCTCGAGGGTGGGGGCGAAAGACCGACGTCCCAGGTGACAAACTAGGTGATGTTTCTACAGTATAAGAAAGATGCTGTATATCTTTTGTGCGGAGTAATTTTGTGTGTTGAGTCTGGGGGTTGTTCTGTACGTGGGTGTATGTCGCGGGATCGTGACAGTGTATGTCTGCGTGTGTGTGTGTTTTCTTGAGAGACACAGAGAAAAAGCCACACAGAGAAAGAGACAGACACATTTCAAGAGAGGGAGAGCGAGAGCGAGCGACAGAGAGAGAGACAGACGTGGGCTTGCCCACGAGATATGTGCCACTGACACTGAAAACTGACCAAAGTCTACATTCTCAAAAATCTCTGCGTACTGCACACTTCCAGGAATACTGCTGAGCGTGGCTCAGCAGTAACATTCCGTCCATGCAGTTGGCAAAAGCCTCCGTACGCTCTCGCCCATGTTCCCATAAGGAACAGTCCCGGAGGTATTCTTGAGCAGCACCAAGAAGATAGTGACATGTATTCTGTGTCCTCCTAGGTGTCGCTAAGGTGAAAAAGCGGCGGCCCCTTCCTGAAAGGAGGCAGCAGGCTGGTGCTGAGGTGAGCTTTCCTGTCTTTCCCTGAAGGAGCACAATTGCTTTCTTAGAGGCTTTCCAATCCACCTCTGTTGTACCTATGACAGTCTACATTTTCGAGGATACTGTTGCTTTCCCGGATGGGGACAGTGGTGAGTGGTTGCCTCTTGCCAACGGTCACCTTGGCCAGGGGGACATTGACCACTGGCAGTGCCAAACCTGGTAACAAACAGTGTCCTAGGATCTTTTCCGTCAGCAGCCATCTGTCCTGCTTGGGTGAAGAATTTTGTAGTAGGCATCCTCAGTGGTCCTGAGAGACACATCCCCAGGAGAAACAACTTCTGACAGGCATCCTATTCATTGGCTTTTGTGGCCTTCGACTCAACCGCTGAGTCCCATCTTGTATCGTAAAGACGCAAAGGGAACTGAAGAGTGGTGCCAATAGTGTATGTCATGATCTCACCCTGATGGTGTTTTCTTTCCTAACATTCAGGTGGCCGAAGGAGCACAGGACACGGGTATGTATCCCGGAAACTGTCTCTTGCTGAGAAAAATGTTTAGCTGGTGATGCAGGTGGGGCATGGTTGTTGACTTCAGTCTGGAGAGCTACCCTAATTCCAGAGGCCAGGGAGGACTGGTGCTTGTGAGTGGGGGGGAAGGACCTACGTCCCAGGTGACAAAACTATGGGATGCTTCTACACTAGGAGAAAGATAATGAATTCCTCGAGTGGGGTGTGTTTTTGTGGGCATGAGTCCCGGGGTGGTTCTGTGTGTGTGTGTGTGTGTGTGTGTGTGTGTGTCACGTGATTGTGACTGTGAATGTGTGTTGAGTGTGTTTTCTTGGGAGACACACAGACTAAGCCACACAAAATGAGACAGACACACTGCAAGAGAGACAGAGACAGAAAGATACATGTGGGTTTGCCCAGAGAACAGGTGTCACTGACACTGCACAATGATTAATGTCTACATTCTCACACACTCCTCCTACTGCACAACTCAAGGAATACTGCTGTGCACGGCTCAGCAGTAACATTTAGTCCATGCAGGTCACCGAAGCCTCAATATGCTCTGGCCCATGTTCATATCAAGGAACAGTCCCTGAGGTATACTTGAGCAGCACCAACATGGTACTGACAGGTGTTGTGGTCTTTCTAGGTGTCCCCGAGGAGGAAAGACGGCGGCCCCGTCCTGTGCCCAGTCACCAGGCTGTTGCTGAGGTGAGCTTCCTGTCTTTCCTTGAGGAACACAAGTGCTTCCGTAGAGTCTTTGCAATCAACATCTGTTGTAAATGTGACAATGTACCGTTGAGGTGATAATGTTATTTTCCCTGTGGGGAGAAACATGTTGTCAATTTCCATGGTTGTTTCTTGCCAACTGTCCCCTTGGTCAGGGGGACATTTTCCACTGGCAGTGCCAAACCTGCTAGTAAACAGCGTCCCAGGATCTTTTTCGGCAGCCGCACTTTTTCCTTCTGGGGGAACCATTTTGTAGTCTGCATCCTCGGTGTTCTTTAGAGACACATCTCCAGGCAAAACGACTTCTGACAGGCATATTATCTTTGCTTTTGTGGCCTTTGACTCAAACACTGTGTCCCATCCTGAATCCCAAAGTCACCAAGCGAACCGAAGGATGGTACACATACTGTACATCATGATCTCACCCTGATGGTGTTTTCTTTTCTAACATTCAGGTGGCCGTAGGAGCACGAGAAGAAGGTATGTGTCCTGGAAACTGTTTCTTGCTGAGGAAAATGTTTCGGGTGAGGTGTAGGTGGGGCATTCTTGCTGTCTTCAGTCTGGAGAGTACCCGGATATCAGGGTCCTGGGGGGACAGGTGCTTGAGTGTGGGGGGGGAAAGACCGACATCCCCGGTGAAATCTATGTCCATGTTTCTGTAGTATGAGAAAGACAAGGGATTCCATCTGTGCGGTGTGATTGTGTGTGCATGAGTCTTGGGGTTGTTCTGTATCTCTGTATGTCGCATGATGGTGAGTGTGTATGCGTGCGTGCGTGCGTGCGTGCGTGCGCTTTCTTGAGAGGCTCAGAGACAGAGAGACAGAGCCACACACAGGAAGAGACAGACACAGTGAAAGAGAGGGAGAGAGAGAGGAGAGAGAGAGATGTGGGTTTGCCCAGAGATATGGGCCACTGACATTCGACAATGACCGATATCTACAATGCAGAGTCCTGGGAGGACTGGTGCTCGAGGGTGGGGGCGAAAGACCGACGTCCCAGGTGACAAACTAGGTGATGTTTCTACAGTATAAGAAAGATGCTGTATATCTTTTGTGCGGAGTAATTTTGTGTGTTGAGTCTGGGGGTTGTTCTGTACGTGGGTGTATGTCGCGGGATCGTGACAGTGTATGTCTGCGTGTGTGTGTGTTTTCTTGAGAGACACAGAGAAAAAGCCACACAGAGAAAGAGACAGACACATTTCAAGAGAGGGAGAGCGAGAGCGAGCGACAGAGAGAGAGACAGACGTGGGCTTGCCCACGAGATATGTGCCACTGACACTGAAAACTGACCAAAGTCTACATTCTCAAAAATCTCTGCGTACTGCACACTTCCAGGAATACTGCTGAGCGTGGCTCAGCAGTAACATTCCGTCCATGCAGTTGGCAAATGCCTCCGTACGCTCTCGCCCATGTTCCCATAAGGAACAGTCCCGGAGGTATTCTTGAGCAGCACCAAGAAGATAGTGACATGTATTCTGTGTCCTCCTAGGTGTCGCTAAGGTGAAAAAGCGGCGGCCCCTTCCTGAAAGGAGGCAGCAGGCTGGTGCTGAGGTGAGCTTTCCTGTCTTTCCCTGAAGGAGCACAATTGCTTTCTTAGAGGCTTTCCAATCCACCTCTGTTGTACCTATGACAGTCTACATTTTCGAGGATACTGTTGCTTTCCCGGATGGGGACAGTGGTGAGTGGTTGCCTCTTGCCAACGGTCACCTTGGCCAGGGGGACATTGACCACTGGCAGTGCCAAACCTGGTAACAAACAGTGTCCTAGGATCTTTTCCGTCAGCAGCCATCTGTCCTGCTTGGGTGAAGAATTTTGTAGTAGGCATCCTCAGTGGTCCTGAGAGACACATCCCCAGGAGAAACAACTTCTGACAGGCATCCTATTCATTGGCTTTTGTGGCCTTCGACTCAACCGCTGAGTCCCATCTTGTATCGTAAAGACGCAAAGGGAACTGAAGAGTGGTGCCAATAGTGTATGTCATGATCTCACCCTGATGGTGTTTTCTTTCCTAACATTCAGGTGGCCGAAGGAGCACAGGACACGGGTATGTATCCCGGAAACTGTCTCTTGCTGAGAAAAATGTTTAGCTGGTGATGCAGGTGGGGCATGGTTGTTGACTTCAGTCTGGAGAGCTAACCTAATTCCAGAGGCCAGGGAGGACTGGTGCTTGTGAGTGGGGGGGAAGGACCTACGTCCCAGGTGACAAAACTATGGGATGCTTCTACACTAGGAGAAAGATAATGAATTCCTCGAGTGGGGTGTGTTTTTGTGGGCATGAGTCCCGGGGTGGTTCTGTGTGTGTGTGTGTGTGTGTGTGTGTGTGTGTGTGTGTGTCTGTGTGTCACGTGATTGTGACTGTGAATGTCTGTTGAGTGTGTTTTCTTGGGAGACACACAGACTAAGCCACACAAAATGAGACAGACACACTGCAAGAGAGACAGAGACAGAAAGATACTTGTGGGTTTGCCCAGAGAACAGGTGTCACTGACACTGCACAATGATTAATGTCTACATTCTCACACACTCCTCCTACTGCACACCTCAAGGAATACTGCTGTGCACGGCTCAGCAGTAACATTTAGTCCATGCAGGTCACCGAAGCCTCAATATGCTCTGGCCCATGTTCATATCAAGGAACAGTCCCTGAGGTATACTTGAGCAGCACCAACATGGTACTGACAGGTGTTGTGGTCTTTCTAGGTGTCCCCGAGGAGGAAAGACGGCGGCCCCGTCCTGTGCCCAGTCACCAGGCTGTTGCTGAGGTGAGCTTCCTGTCTTTCCTTGAGGAACACAAGTGCTTCCGTAGAGTCTTTGCAATCAACATCTGTTGTAAATGTGACAATGTACCGTTGAGGTGATAATGTTATTTTCCCTGTGGGGAGAAACATGTTGTCAATTTCCATGGTTGTTTCTTGCCAACTGTCCCCTTGGTCCGGGGGACATTTTCCACTGGCAGTGCCAAACCTGCTAGTAAACAGCGTCCCAGGATCTTTTTCGGCAGCCGCACTTTTTCCTTCTGGGGGAACCATTTTGTAGTCTGCATCCTCGGTGTTTTTTAGAGACACATCTCCAGGCAAAACGACTTCTGACAGGCATATTATCTTTGCTTTTGTGGCCTTTGACTCAAACACTGTGTCCCATCCTGAATCCCAAAGTCACCAAGCGAACCGAAGGATGGTACACATACTGTACATCATGATCTCACCCTGATGGTGTTTTCTTTTCTAATATTCAGGTGGCCGTAGGAGCACGAGAAGAAGGTATGTGTCCTGGAAACTGTTTCTTGCTGAGGAAAATGTTTCGGGTGAGGTGTAGGTGGGGCATTCTTGCTGTCTTCAGTCTGGAGAGTACCCGGATATCAGGGTCCTGGGGGGACAGGTGCTTGAGTGTGGGGGGGAAAGACCGACATCCCCGGTGAAATCTATGTCCATGTTTCTGTAGTATGAGAAAGACAAGGGATTCCATCTGTGCGGTGTGATTGTGTGTGCATGAGTCTTGGGGTTGTTCTGTATCTCTGTATGTCGCATGATGGTGAGTGTGTATGCGTGCGTGCGTGCGTGCGCTTTCTTGAGAGGCTCAGAGACAGAGAGACAGAGCCACACACAGGAAGAGACAGACACAGTGAAAGAGAGGGAGAGAGAGAGGAGAGAGAGAGAGATGTGGGTTTGCCCAGAGATATGGGCCACTGACATTCGACAATGACCGATATCTACAATGCAGAGTCCTGGGAGGACTGGTGCTCGAGGGTGGGGGCGAAAGACCGACGTCCCAGGTGACAAACTAGGTGATGTTTCTACAGTATAAGAAAGATGCTGTATATCTTTTGTGCGGAGTAATTTTGTGTGTTGAGTCTGGGGGTTGTTCTGTATGTGGGTGTATGTCGCGGGATCGTGACAGTGTATGTCTGCGTGTGTGTGTGTTTTCTTGAGAGACACAGAGAAAAAGCCACACAGAGAAAGAGACAGACACATTTCAAGAGAGGGAGAGCGAGAGCGAGCGACAGAGAGAGAGACAGACGTGGGCTTGCCCACGAGATATGTGCCACTGACACTGAAAACTAACCAAAGTCTACATTCTCAAAAATCTCTGCGTACTGCACACTTCCAGGAATACTGCTGAGCGTGGCTCAGCAGTAACATTCCGTCCATGCAGTTGGCAAAAGCCTCCGTACGCTCTCGCCCATGTTCCTATAAGGAACAGTCCCGGAGGTATTCTTGAGCAGCACCAAGAAGATAGTGACATGTATTCTGTGTCCTCCTAGGTGTCGCTAAGGTGAAAAAGCGGCGGCCCCTTCCTGAAAGGAGGCAGCAGGCTGGTGCTGAGGTGAGCTTTCCTGTCTTTCCCTGAAGGAGCACAATTGCTTTCTTAGAGGCTTTCCAATCCACCTCTGTTGTACCTATGACAGTCTACATTTTCGAGGATACTGTTGCTTTCCCGGATGGGGACAGTGGTGAGTGGTTGCCTCTTGCCAACCGTCACCTTGGCCAGGGGGACATTGACCACTGGCAGTGCCAAACCTGGTAACAAACAGTGTCCTAGGATCTTTTCCGTCAGCAGCCATCTGTCCTGCTTGGGTGAAGAATTTTGTAGTAGGCATCCTCAGTGGTCCTGAGAGACACATCCCCAGGAGAAACAACTTCTGACAGGCATCCTATTCATTGGCTTTTGTGGCCTTCGACTCAACCGCTGAGTCCCATCTTGTATCGTAAAGACGCAAAGGGAACTGAAGAGTGGTGCCAATAGTGTATGTCATGATCTCACCCTGATGGTGTTTTCTTTCCTAACATTCAGGTGGCCGAAGGAGCACAGGACACGGGTATGTATCCCGGAAACTGTCTCTTGCTGAGAAAAATGTTTAGCTGGTGATGCAGGTGGGGCATTGTTGTTGACTTCAGTCTGGAGAGCTACCCTAATTCCAGAGGCCAGGGAGGACTGGTGCTTGTGAGTGGGGGGGAAGGACCTACGTCCCAGGTGACAAAACTATGGGATGCTTCTACACTAGGAGAAAGATAATGAATTCCTCGAGTGGGGTGTGTTTTTGTGGGCATGAGTCCCGGGGTGGTTCTGTGTGTGTGTGTGTGTGTGTGTGTGTGTCTGTGTGTCACGTGATTGTGACTGTGAATGTGTGTTGAGTGTGTTTTCTTGGGAGACACACAGACTAAGCCACACAAAATGAGACAGACACACTGCAAGAGAGACAGAGACAGAAAGATACATGTGGGTTTGCCCAGAGAACAGGTGTCACTGACACTGCACAATGATTAATGTCTACATTCTCACACACTCCTCCTACTGCACACCTCAAGGAATACTGCTGTGCACGGCTCAGCAGTAACATTTAGTCCATGCAGGTCACCGAAGCCTCAATATGCTCTGGCCCATGTTCATATCAAGGAACAGTCCCTGAGGTATACTTGAGCAGCACCAACATGGTACTGACAGGTGTTGTGGTCTTTCTAGGTGTCCCCGAGGAGGAAAGACGGCGGCCCCGTCCTGTGCCCAGTCACCAGGCTGTTGCTGAGGTGAGCTTCCTGTCTTTCCTTGAGGAACACAAGTGCTTCCGTAGAGTCTTTGCAATCAACATCTGTTGTAAATGTGACAATGTACCGTTGAGGTGATAATGTTATTTTCCCTGTGGGGAGAAACATGTTGTCAATTTCCATGGTTGTTTCTTGCCAACTGTCCCCTTGGTCCGGGGGACATTTTCCACTGGCAGTGCCAAACCTGCTAGTAAACAGCCTCCTAGGATCTTTTTCGGCAGCCGCACTTTTTCCTTCTGGGGGAACCATTTTGTAGTCTGCATCCTCGGTGTTCTTTAGAGACACATCTCCAGGCAAAACGACTTCTGACAGGCATATTATCTTTGCTTTTGTGGCCTTTGACTCAAACACTGTGTCCCATCCTGAATCCCAAAGTCACCAAGCGAACCGAAGGATGGTACACATACTGTACATCATGATCTCACCCTGATGGTGTTTTCTTTTCTAACATTCAGGTGGCCGTAGGAGCACGAGAAGAAGGTATGTGTCCTGGAAACTGTTTCTTGCTGAGGAAAATGTTTCGGGTGAGGTGTAGGTGGGGCATTCTTGCTGTCTTCAGTCTGGAGAGTACCCGGATATCAGGGTCCTGGGGGGACAGGTGCTTGAGTGTGGGGGGGGAAAGACCGACATCCCCAGTGAAATCTATGTCCATGTTTCTGTAGTATGAGAAAGACAAGGGATTCCATCTGTGCGGTGTGATTGTGTGTGCATGAGTCTTGGGGTTGTTCTGTATCTCTGTATGTCGCATGATGGTGAGTGTGTATGCGTGCGTGCGTGCGTGCGTGCGCTTTCTTGAGAGGCTCAGAGACAGAGAGACAGAGCCACACACAGGAAGAGACAGACACAGTGAAAGAGAGGGAGAGAGAGAGTAGAGAGAGAGAGATGTGGGTTTGCCCAGAGATATGGGCCACTGACATTCGACAATGACCGATATCTACAATGCAGAGTCCTGGGAGGACTGGTGCTCGAGGGTGGGGGCGAAAGACCGACGTCCCAGGTGACAAACTAGGTGATGTTTCTACAGTATAAGAAAGATGCTGTATATCTTTTGTGCGGAGTAATTTTGTGTGTTGAGTCTGGGGGTTGTTCTGTACGTGGGTGTATGTCGCGGGATCGTGACAGTGTATGTCTGCGTGTGTGTGTGTTTTCTTGAGAGACACAGAGAAAAAGCCACACAGAGAAAGAGACAGACACATTTCAAGAGAGGGAGAGCGAGAGCGAGCGACAGAGAGAGAGACAGACGTGGGCTTGCCCACGAGATATGTGCCACTGACACTGAAAACTGACCAAAGTCTACATTCTCAAAAATCTCTGCGTACTGCACACTTCCAGGAATACTGCTGAGCGTGGCTCAGCAGTAACATTCCGTCCATGCAGTTGGCAAAAGCCTCCGTACGCTCTCGCCCATGTTCCTATAAGGAACAGTCCCGGAGGTATTCTTGAGCAGCACCAAGAAGATAGTGACATGTATTCTGTGTCCTCCTAGGTGTCGCTAAGGTGAAAAAGCGGCGGCCCCTTCCTGAAAGGAGGCAGCAGGCTGGTGCTGAGGTGAGCTTTCCTGTCTTTCCCTGAAGGAGCACAATTGCTTTCTTAGAGGCTTTCCAATCCACCTCTGTTGTACCTATGACAGTCTACATTTTCGAGGATACTGTTGCTTTCCCGGATGGGGACAGTGGTGAGTGGTTGCCTCTTGCCAACGGTCACCTTGGCCAGGGGGACATTGACCACTGGCAGTGCCAAACCTGGTAACAAACAGTGTCCTAGGATCTTTTCCGTCAGCAGCCATCTGTCCTGCTTGGGTGAAGAATTTTGTAGTAGGCATCCTCAGTGGTCCTGAGAGACACATCCCCAGGAGAAACAACTTCTGACAGGCATCCTATTCATTGGCTTTTGTGGCCTTCGACTCAACCGCTGAGTCCCATCTTGTATCGTAAAGACGCAAAGGGAACTGAAGAGTGGTGCCAATAGTGTATGTCATGATCTCACCCTGATGGTGTTTTCTTTCCTAACATTCAGGTGGCCGAAGGAGCACAGGACACGGGTATGTATCCCGGAAACTGTCTCTTGCTGAGAAAAATGTTTAGCTGGTGATGCAGGTGGGGCATTGTTGTTGACTTCAGTCTGGAGAGCTACCCTAATTCCAGAGGCCAGGGAGGACTGGTGCTTGTGAGTGGGGGGGAAGGACCTACGTCCCAGGTGACAAAACTATGGGATGCTTCTACACTAGGAGAAAGATAATGAATTCCTCGAGTGGGGTGTGTTTTTGTGGGCATGAGTCCCGGGGTGGTTCTGTGTGTGTGTGTGTGTGTGTGTGTGTGTCTGTGTGTCACGTGATTGTGACTGTGAATGTGTGTTGAGTGTGTTTTCTTGGGAGACACACAGACTAAGCCACACAAAATGAGACAGACACACTGCAAGAGAGACAGAGACAGAAAGATACATGTGGGTTTGCCCAGAGAACAGGTGTCACTGACACTGCACAATGATTAATGTCTACATTCTCACACACTCCTCCTACTGCACACCTCAAGGAATACTGCTGTGCACGGCTCAGCAGTAACATTTAGTCCATGCAGGTCACCGAAGCCTCAATATGCTCTGGCCCATGTTCATATCAAGGAACAGTCCCTGAGGTATACTTGAGCAGCACCAACATGGTACTGACAGGTGTTGTGGTCTTTCTAGGTGTCCCCGAGGAGGAAAGACGGCGGCCCCGTCCTGTGCCCAGTCACCAGGCTGTTGCTGAGGTGAGCTTCCTGTCTTTCCTTGAGGAACACAAGTGCTTCCGTAGAGTCTTTGCAATCAACATCTGTTGTAAATGTGACAATGTACCGTTGAGGTGATAATGTTATTTTCCCTGTGGGGAGAAACATGTTGTCAATTTCCATGGTTGTTTCTTGCCAACTGTCCCCTTGGTCCGGGGGACATTTTCCACTGGCAGTGCCAAACCTGCTAGTAAACAGCCTCCTAGGATCTTTTTCGGCAGCCGCACTTTTTCCTTCTGGGGGAACCATTTTGTAGTCTGCATCCTCGGTGTTCTTTAGAGACACATCTCCAGGCAAAACGACTTCTGACAGGCATATTATCTTTGCTTTTGTGGCCTTTGACTCAAACACTGTGTCCCATCCTGAATCCCAAAGTCACCAAGCGAACCGAAGGATGGTACACATACTGTACATCATGATCTCACCCTGATGGTGTTTTCTTTTCTAACATTCAGGTGGCCGTAGGAGCACGAGAAGAAGGTCTGTGTCCTGGAAACTGTTTCTTGCTGAGGAAAATGTTTCGGGTGAGGTGTAGGTGGGGCATTCTTGCTGTCTTCAGTCTGGAGAGTACCCGGATATCAGGGTCCTGGGGGGACAGGTGCTTGAGTGTGGGGGGGGAAAGACCGACATCCCCGGTGAAATCTATGTCCATGTTTCTGTAGTATGAGAAAGACAAGGGATTCCATCTGTGCGGTGTGATTGTGTGTGCATGAGTCTTGGGGTTGTTCTGTATCTCTGTATGTCGCATGATGGTGAGTGTGTATGCGTGCGTGCGTGCGTGCGCTTTCTTGAGAGGCTCAGAGACAGAGAGACAGAGCCACACACAGGAAGAGACAGACACAGTGAAAGAGAGGGAGAGAGAGTGTAGAGAGAGAGAGATGTGGGTTTGCCCAGAGATATGGGCCACTGACATTCGACAATGACCGATATCTACAATGCAGAGTCCTGGGAGGACTGGTGCTCGAGGGTGGGGGCGAAAGACCGACGTCCCAGGTGACAAACTAGGTGATGTTTCTACAGTATAAGAAAGATGCTGTATATCTTTTGTGCGGAGTAATTTTGTGTGTTGAGTCTGGGGGTTGTTCTGTACGTGGGTGTATGTCGCGGGATCGTGACAGTGTATGTCTGCGTGTGTGTGTGTTTTCTTGAGAGACACAGAGAAAAAGCCACACAGAGAAAGAGACAGACACATTTCAAGAGAGGGAGAGCGAGAGCGAGCGACAGAGAGAGAGACAGACGTGGGCTTGCCCACGAGATATGTGCCACTGACACTGAAAACTGACCAAAGTCTACATTCTCAAAAATCTCTGCGTACTGCACACTTCCAGGAATACTGCTGAGCGTGGCTCAGCAGTAACATTCCGTCCATGCAGTTGGCAAAAGCCTCCGTACGCTCTCGCCCATGTTCCTATAAGGAACAGTCCCGGAGGTATTCTTGAGCAGCACCAAGAAGATAGTGACATGTATTCTGTGTCCTCCTAGGTGTCGCTAAGGTGAAAAAGCGGCGGCCCCTTCCTGAAAGGAGGCAGCAGGCTGGTGCTGAGGTGAGCTTTCCTGTCTTTCCCTGAAGGAGCACAATTGCTTTCTTAGAGGCTTTCCAATCCACCTCTGTTGTACCTATGACAGTCTACATTTTCGAGGATACTGTTGCTTTCCCGGATGGGGACAGTGGTGAGTGGTTGCCTCTTGCCAACGGTCACCTTGGCCAGGGGGACATTGACCACTGGCAGTGCCAAACCTGGTAACAAACAGTGTCCTAGGATCTTTTCCGTCAGCAGCCATCTGTCCTGCTTGGGTGAAGAATTTTGTAGTAGGCATCCTCAGTGGTCCTGAGAGACACATCCCCAGGAGAAACAACTTCTGACAGGCATCCTATTCATTGGCTTTTGTGGCCTTCGACTCAACCGCTGAGTCCCATCTTGTATCGTAAAGACGCAAAGGGAACTGAAGAGTGGTGCCAATAGTGTATGTCATGATCTCACCCTGATGGTGTTTTCTTTCCTAACATTCAGGTGGCCGAAGGAGCACAGGACACGGGTATGTATCCCGGAAACTGTCTCTTGCTGAGAAAAATGTTTAGCTGGTGATGCAGGTGGGGCATTGTTGTTGACTTCAGTCTGGAGAGCTACCCTAATTCCAGAGGCCAGGGAGGACTGGTGCTTGTGAGTGGGGGGGAAGGACCTACGTCCCAGGTGACAAAACTATGGGATGCTTCTACACTAGGAGAAAGATAATGAATTCCTCGAGTGGGGTGTGTTTTTGTGGGCATGAGTCCCGGGGTGGTTCTGTGTGTGTGTGTGTGTGTGTGTGTGTGTGTGTCTGTGTGTCACGTGATTGTGACTGTGAATGTGTGTTGAGTGTGTTTTCTTGGGAGACACACAGACTAAGCCACACAAAATGAGACAGACACACTGCAAGAGAGACAGAGACAGAAAGATACATGTGGGTTTGCCCAGAGAACAGGTGTCACTGACACTGCACAATGATTAATGTCTACATTCTCACACACTCCTCCTACTGCACACCTCAAGGAATACTGCTGTGCACGGCTCAGCAGTAACATTTAGTCCATGCAGGTCACCGAAGCCTCAATATGCTCTGGCCCATGTTCATATCAAGGAACAGTCCCTGAGGTATACTTGAGCAGCACCAACATGGTACTGACAGGTGTTGTGGTCTTTCTAGGTGTCCCCGAGGAGGAAAGACGGCGGCCCCGTCCTGTGCCCAGTCACCAGGCTGTTGCTGAGGTGAGCTTCCTGTCTTTCCTTGAGGAACACAAGTGCTTCCGTAGAGTCTTTGCAATCAACATCTGTTGTAAATGTGACAATGTACCGTTGAGGTGATAATGTTATTTTCCCTGTGGGGAGAAACATGTTGTCAATTTCCATGGTTGTTTCTTGCCAACTGTCCCCTTGGTCCGGGGGACATTTTCCACTGGCAGTGCCAAACCTGCTAGTAAACAGCCTCCTAGGATCTTTTTCGGCAGCCGCACTTTTTCCTTCTGGGGGAACCATTTTGTAGTCTGCATCCTCGGTGTTCTTTAGAGACACATCTCCAGGCAAAACGACTTCTGACAGGCATATTATCTTTGCTTTTGTGGCCTTTGACTCAAACACTGTGTCCCATCCTGAATCCCAAAGTCACCAAGCGAACCGAAGGATGGTACACATACTGTACATCATGATCTCACCCTGATGGTGTTTTCTTTTCTAACATTCAGGTGGCCGTAGGAGCACGAGAAGAAGGTATGTGTCCTGGAAACTGTTTCTTGCTGAGGAAAATGTTTCGGGTGAGGTGTAGGTGGGGCATTCTTGCTGTCTTCAGTCTGGAGAGTACCCGGATATCAGGGTCCTGGGGGGACAGGTGCTTGAGTGTGGGGGGTGAAAGACCGACATCCCCAGTGAAATCTATGTCCATGTTTCTGTAGTATGAGAAAGACAAGGGATTCCATCTGTGCGGTGTGATTGTGTGTGCATGAGTCTTGGGGTTGTTCTGTATCTCTGTATGTCGCATGATGGTGAGTGTGTATGCGTGCGTGCGTGCGTGCGTGCGCTTTCTTGAGAGGCTCAGAGACAGAGAGACAGAGCCACACACAGGAAGAGACAGACACAGTGAAAGAGAGGGAGAGAGAGAGTAGAGAGAGAGAGATGTGGGTTTGCCCAGAGATATGGGCCACTGACATTCGACAATGACCGATATCTACAATGCAGAGTCCTGGGAGGACTGGTGCTCGAGGGTGGGGGCGAAAGACCGACGTCCCAGGTGACAAACTAGGTGATGTTTCTACAGTATAAGAAAGATGCTGTATATCTTTTGTGCGGAGTAATTTTGTGTGTTGAGTCTGGGGGTTGTTCTGTATGTGGGTGTATGTCGCGGGATCGTGACAGTGTATGTCTGCGTGTGTGTGTGTTTTCTTGAGAGACACAGAGAAAAAGCCACACAGAGAAAGAGACAGACACATTTCAAGAGAGGGAGAGCGAGAGCGAGCGACAGAGAGAGAGACAGACGTGGGCTTGCCCACGAGATATGTGCCACTGACACTGAAAACTGACCAAAGTCTGCATTCTCAAAAATCTCTGCGTACTGCACACTTCCAGGAATACTGCTGAGCGTGGCTCAGCAGTAACATTCCGTCCATGCAGTTGGCAAAAGCCTCCGTACGCTCTCGCCCATGTTCCTATAAGGAACAGTCCCGGAGGTATTCTTGAGCAGCACCAAGAAGATAGTGACATGTATTCTGTGTCCTCCTAGGTGTCGCTAAGGTGAAAAAGCGGCGGCCCCTTCCTGAAAGGAGGCAGCAGGCTGGTGCTGAGGTGAGCTTTCCTGTCTTTCCCTGAAGGAGCACAATTGCTTTCTTAGAGGCTTTCCAATCCACCTCTGTTGTACCTATGACAGTCTACATTTTCGAGGATACTGTTGCTTTCCCGGATGGGGACAGTGGTGAGTGGTTGCCTCTTGCCAACGGTCACCTTGGCCAGGGGGACATTGACCACTGGCAGTGCCAAACCTGGTAACAAACAGTGTCCTAGGATCTTTTCCGTCAGCAGCCATCTGTCCTGCTTGGGTGAAGAATTTTGTAGTAGGCATCCTCAGTGGTCCTGAGAGACACATCCCCAGGAGAAACAACTTCTGACAGGCATCCTATTCATTGGCTTTTGTGGCCTTCGACTCAACCGCTGAGTCCCATCTTGTATCGTAAAGACGCAAAGGGAACTGAAGAGTGGTGCCAATAGTGTATGTCATGATCTCACCCTGATGGTGTTTTCTTTCCTAACATTCAGGTGGCCGAAGGAGCACAGGACACGGGTATGTATCCCGGAAACTGTCTCTTGCTGAGAAAAATGTTTAGCTGGTGATGCAGGTGGGGCATTGTTGTTGACTTCAGTCTGGAGAGCTACCCTAATTCCAGAGGCCAGGGAGGACTGGTGCTTGTGAGTGGGGGGGAAGGACCTACGTCCCAGGTGACAAAACTATGGGATGCTTCTACACTAGGAGAAAGATAATGAATTCCTCGAGTGGGGTGTGTTTTTGTGGGCATGAGTCCCGGGGTGGTTCTGTGTGTGTGTGTGTGTGTGTGTGTGTGTGTGTGTGTGTCTGTGTGTCACGTGATTGTGACTGTGAATGTGTGTTGAGTGTGTTTTCTTGGGAGACACACAGACTAAGCCACACAAAATGAGACAGACACACTGCAAGAGAGACAGAGACAGAAAGATACATGTGGGTTTGCCCAGAGAACAGGTGTCACTGACACTGCACAATGATTAATGTCTACATTCTCACACACTCCTCCTACTGCACACCTCAAGGAATACTGCTGTGCACGGCTCAGCAGTAACATTTAGTCCATGCAGGTCACCGAAGCCTCAATATGCTCTGGCCCATGTTCATATCAAGGAACAGTCCCTGAGGTATACTTGAGCAGCACCAACATGGTACTGACAGGTGTTGTGGTCTTTCTAGGTGTCCCCGAGGAGGAAAGACGGCGGCCCCGTCCTGTGCCCAGTCACCAGGCTGTTGCTGAGGTGAGCTTCCTGTCTTTCCTTGAGGAACACAAGTGCTTCCGTAGAGTCTTTGCAATCAACATCTGTTGTAAATGTGACAATGTACCGTTGAGGTGATAATGTTATTTTCCCTGTGGGGAGAAACATGTTGTCAATTACCATGGTTGTTTCTTGCCAACTGTCCCCTTGGTCCGGGGGACATTTTCCACTGGCAGTGCCAAACCTGCTAGTAAACAGCGTCCCAGGATCTTTTTCGGCAGCCGCACTTTTTCCTTCTGGGGGAACCATTTTGTAGTCTGCATCCTCGGTGTTCTTTAGAGACACATCTCCAGGCAAAACGACTTCTGACAGGCATATTATCTTTGCTTTTGTGGCCTTTGACTCAAACACTGTGTCCCATCCTGAATCCCAAAGTCACCTAGCGAACCGAAGGATGGTACACATACTGTACATCATGATCTCACCCTGATGGTGTTTTCTTTTCTAACATTCAGGTGGCCGTAGGAGCACGAGAAGAAGGTATGTGTCCTGGAAACTGTTTCTTGCTGAGGAAAATGTTTCGGGTGAGGTGTAGGTGGGGCATTCTTGCTGTCTTCAGTCTGGAGAGTACCCGGATATCAGGGTCCTGGGGGGACAGGTGCTTGAGTGTGGGGGGGGAAAGACCGACATCCCCGGTGAAATCTATGTCCATGTTTCTGTAGTATGAGAAAGACAAGGGATTCCATCTGTGCGGTGTGATTGTGTGTGCATGAGTCTTGGGGTTGTTCTGTATCTCTGTATGTTGCATGATGGTGAGTGTGTATGCGTGCGTGCGTGCGTGCGTGCGCTTTCTTGAGAGGCTCAGAGACAGAGAGACAGAGCCACACACAGGAAGAGACAGACACAGTGAAAGAGAGGGAGAGAGAGAGGAGAGAGAGAGATGTGGGTTTGCCCAGAGATATGGGCCACTGACATTCGACAATGACCGATATCTACAATGCAGAGTCCTGGGAGGACTGGTGCTCGAGGGTGGGGGCGAAAGACCGACGTCCCAGGTGACAAACTAGGTGATGTTTCTACAGTATAAGAAAGATGCTGTATATCTTTTGTGCGGAGTAATTTTGTGTGTTGAGTCTGGGGGTTGTTCTGTACGTGGGTGTATGTCGCGGGATCGTGACAGTGTATGTCTGCGTGTGTGTGTGTTTTCTTGAGAGACACAGAGAAAAAGCCACACAGAGAAAGAGACAGACACATTTCAAGAGAGGGAGAGCGAGAGCGAGCGACAGAGAGAGAGACAGACGTGGGCTTGCCCACGAGATATGTGCCACTGACACTGAAAACTGACCAAAGTCTGCATTCTCAAAAATCTCTGCGTACTGCACACTTCCAGGAATACTGCTGAGCGTGGCTCAGCAGTAACATTCCGTCCATGCAGTTGGCAAAAGCCTCCGTACGCTCTCGCCCATGTTCCTATAAGGAACAGTCCCGGAGGTATTCTTGAGCAGCACCAAGAAGATAGTGACATGTATTCTGTGTCCTCCTAGGTGTCGCTAAGGTGAAAAAGCGGCGGCCCCTTCCTGAAAGGAGGCAGCAGGCTGGTGCTGAGGTGAGCTTTCCTGTCTTTCCCTGAAGGAGCACAATTGCTTTCTTAGAGGCTTTCCAATCCACCTCTGTTGTACCTATGACAGTCTACATTTTCGAGGATACTGTTGCTTTCCCGGATGGGGACAGTGGTGAGTGGTTGCCTCTTGCCAACGGTCACCTTGGCCAGGGGGACATTGACCACTGGCAGTGCCAAACCTGGTAACAAACAGTGTCCTAGGATCTTTTCCGTCAGCAGCCATCTGTCCTGCTTGGGTGAAGAATTTTGTAGTAGGCATCCTCAGTGGTCCTGAGAGACACATCCCCAGGAGAAACAACTTCTGACAGGCATCCTATTCATTGGCTTTTGTGGCCTTCGACTCAACCGCTGAGTCCCATCTTGTATCGTAAAGACGCAAAGGGAACTGAAGAGTGGTGCCAATAGTGTATGTCATGATCTCACCCTGATGGTGTTTTCTTTCCTAACATTCAGGTGGCCGAAGGAGCACAGGACACGGGTATGTATCCCGGAAACTGTCTCTTGCTGAGAAAAATGTTTAGCTGGTGATGCAGGTGGGGCATTGTTGTTGACTTCAGTCTGGAGAGCTACCCTAATTCCAGAGGCCAGGGAGGACTGGTGCTTGTGAGTGGGGGGGAAGGACCTACGTCCCAGGTGACAAAACTATTTGATGCTTCTACACTAGGAGAAAGATAATGAATTCCTCGAGTGGGGTGTGTTTTTGTGGGCATGAGTCCCGGGGTGGTTCTGTGTGTGTGTGTGTGTGTGTGTGTGTGTGTGTGTGTGTCTGTGTGTCACGTGATTGTGACTGTGAATGTGTGTTGAGTGTGTTTTCTTGGGAGACACACAGACTAAGCCACACAAAATGAGACAGACACACTGCAAGAGAGACAGAGACAGAAAGATACATGTGGGTTTGCCCAGAGAACAGGTGTCACTGACACTGCACAATGATTAATGTCTACATTCTCACACACTCCTCCTACTGCACACCTCAAGGAATACTGCTGTGCACGGCTCAGCAGTAACATTTAGTCCATGCAGGTCACCGAAGCCTCAATATGCTCTGGCCCATGTTCATATCAAGGAACAGTCCCTGAGGTATACTTGAGCAGCACCAACATGGTACTGACAGGTGTTGTGGTCTTTCTAGGTGTCCCCGAGGAGGAAAGACGGCGGCCCCGTCCTGTGCCCAGTCACCAGGCTGTTGCTGAGGTGAGCTTCCTGTCTTTCCTTGAGGAACACAAGTGCTTCCGTAGAGTCTTTGCAATCAACATCTGTTGTAAATGTGACAATGTACCGTTGAGGTGATAATGTTATTTTCCCTGTGGGGAGAAACATGTTGTCAATTTCCATGGTTGTTTCTTGCCAACTGTCCCCTTGGTCAGGGGGACATTTTCCACTGGCAGTGCCAAACCTGCTAGTAAACAGCGTCCCAGGATCTTTTTCGGCAGCCGCACTTTTTCCTTCTGGGGGAACCATTTTGTAGTCTGCATCCTCGGTGTTCTTTAGAGACACATCTCCAGGCAAAACGACTTCTGACAGGCATATTATCTTTGCTTTTGTGGCCTTTGACTCAAACACTGTGTCCCATCCTGAATCCCAAAGTCACCTAGCGAACCGAAGGATGGTACACATACTGTACATCATGATCTCACCCTGATGGTGTTTTCTTTTCTAACATTCAGGTGGCCGTAGGAGCACGAGAAGAAGGTATGTGTCCTGGAAACTGTTTCTTGCTGAGGAAAATGTTTCGGGTGAGGTGTAGGTGGGGCATTCTTGCTGTCTTCAGTCTGGAGAGTACCCGGATATCAGGGTCCTGGGGGGACAGGTGCTTGAGTGTGGGGGGGGAAAGACCGACATCCCCGGTGAAATCTATGTCCATGTTTCTGTAGTATGAGAAAGACAAGGGATTCCATCTGTGCGGTGTGATTGTGTGTGCATGAGTCTTGGGGTTGTTCTGTATCTCTGTATGTCGCATGATGGTGAGTGTGTATGCGTGCGTGCGTGCGTGCGTGCGCTTTCTTGAGAGGCTCAGAGACAGAGAGACAGAGCCACACACAGGAAGAGACAGACACAGTGAAAGAGAGGGAGAGAGAGAGGAGAGAGAGAGATGTGGGTTTGCCCAGAGATATGGGCCACTGACATTCGACAATGACCGATATCTACAATGCAGAGTCCTGGGAGGACTGGTGCTCGAGGGTGGGGGCGAAAGACCGACGTCCCAGGTGACAAACTAGGTGATGTTTCTACAGTATAAGAAAGATGCTGTATATCTTTTGTGCGGAGTAATTTTGTGTGTTGAGTCTGGGGGTTGTTCTGTACGTGGGTGTATGTCGCGGGATCGTGACAGTGTATGTCTGCGTGTGTGTGTGTTTTCTTGAGAGACACAGAGAAAAAGCCACACAGAGAAAGAGACAGACACATTTCAAGAGAGGGAGAGCGAGAGCGAGCGACAGAGAGAGAGACAGACGTGGGCTTGCCCACGAGATATGTGCCACTGACACTGAAAACTGACCAAAGTCTGCATTCTCAAAAATCTCTGCGTACTGCACACTTCCAGGAATACTGCTGAGCGTGGCTCAGCAGTAACATTCCGTCCATGCAGTTGGCAAAAGCCTCCGTACGCTCTCGCCCATGTTCCTATAAGGAACAGTCCCGGAGGTATTCTTGAGCAGCACCAAGAAGATAGTGACATGTATTCTGTGTCCTCCTAGGTGTCGCTAAGGTGAAAAAGCGGCGGCCCCTTCCTGAAAGGAGGCAGCAGGCTGGTGCTGAGGTGAGCTTTCCTGTCTTTCCCTGAAGGAGCACAATTGCTTTCTTAGAGGCTTTCCAATCCACCTCTGTTGTACCTATGACAGTCTACATTTTCGAGGATACTGTTGCTTTCCCGGATGGGGACAGTGGTGAGTGGTTGCCTCTTGCCAACGGTCACCTTGGCCAGGGGGACATTGACCACTGGCAGTGCCAAACCTGGTAACAAACAGTGTCCTAGGATCTTTTCCGTCAGCAGCCATCTGTCCTGCTTGGGTGAAGAATTTTGTAGTAGGCATCCTCAGTGGTCCTGAGAGACACATCCCCAGGAGAAACAACTTCTGACAGGCATCCTATTCATTGGCTTTTGTGGCCTTCGACTCAACCGCTGAGTCCCATCTTGTATCGTAAAGACGCAAAGGGAACTGAAGAGTGGTGCCAATAGTGTATGTCATGATCTCACCCTGATGGTGTTTTCTTTCCTAACATTCAGGTGGCCGAAGGAGCACAGGACACGGGTATGTATCCCGGAAACTGTCTCTTGCTGAGAAAAATGTTTAGCTGGTGATGCAGGTGGGGCATTGTTGTTGACTTCAGTCTGGAGAGCTACCCTAATTCCAGAGGCCAGGGAGGACTGGTGCTTGTGAGTGGGGGTTAAGGACCTACGTCCCAGGTGACAAAACTATGGGATGCTTCTACACTAGGAGAAAGATAATGAATTCCTCGAGTGGGGTGTGTTTTTGTGGGCATGAGTCCCGGGGTGGTTCTGTGTGTGTGTGTGTGTGTGTGTGTGTGTGTGTGTGTGTGTGTCACGTGATTGTGACTGTGAATGTGTGTTGAGTGTGTTTTCTTGGGAGACACACAGACTAAGCCACACAAAATGAGACAGACACACTGCAAGAGAGACAGAGACAGAAAGATACATGTGGGTTTGCCCAGAGAACAGGTGTCACTGACACTGCACAATGATTAATGTCTACATTCTCACACACTCCTCCTACTGCACACCTCAAGGAATACTGCTGTGCACGGCTCAGCAGTAACATTTAGTCCATGCAGGTCACCGAAGCCTCAATATGCTCTGGCCCATGTTCATATCAAGGAACAGTCCCTGAGGTATACTTGAGCAGCACCAACATGGTACTGACAGGTGTTGTGGTCTTTCTAGGTGTCCCCGAGGAGGAAAGACGGCGGCCCCGTCCTGTGCCCAGTCACCAGGCTGTTGCTGAGGTGAGCTTCCTGTCTTTCCTTGAGGAACACAAGTGCTTCCGTAGAGTCTTTGCAATCAACATCTGTTGTAAATGTGACAATGTACCGTTGAGGTGATAATGTTATTTTCCCTGTGGGGAGAAACATGTTGTCAATTTCCATGGTTGTTTCTTGCCAACTGTCCCCTTGGTCAGGGGGACATTTTCCACTGGCAGTGCCAAACCTGCTAGTAAACAGCGTCCCAGGATCTTTTTCGGCAGCCGCACTTTTTCCTTCTGGGGGAACCATTTTGTAGTCTGCATCCTCGGTGTTCTTTAGAGACACATCTCCAGGCAAAACGACTTCTGACAGGCATATTATCTTTGCTTTTGTGGCCTTTGACTCAAACACTGTGTCCCATCCTGAATCCCAAAGTCACCTAGCGAACCGAAGGATGGTACACATACTGTACATCATGATCTCACCCTGATGGTGTTTTCTTTTCTAACATTCAGGTGGCCGTAGGAGCACGAGAAGAAGGTATGTGTCCTGGAAACTGTTTCTTGCTGAGGAAAATGTTTCGGGTGAGGTGTAGGTGGGGCATTCTTGCTGTCTTCAGTCTGGAGAGTACCCGGATATCAGGGTCCTGGGGGGACAGGTGCTTGAGTGTGGGGGGGGAAAGACCGACATCCCCGGTGAAATCTATGTCCATGTTTCTGTAGTATGAGAAAGACAAGGGATTCCATCTGTGCGGTGTGATTGTGTGTGCATGAGTCTTGGGGTTGTTCTGTATCTCTGTATGTCGCATGATGGTGAGTGTGTATGCGTGCGTGCGTGCGTGCGTGCGTGCGCTTTCTTGAGAGGCTCAGAGACAGAGAGACAGAGCCACACACAGGAAGAGACAGACACAGTGAAAGAGAGGGAGAGAGAGAGGAGAGAGAGAGATGTGGGTTTGCCCAGAGATATGGGCCACTGACATTCGACAATGACCGATATCTACAATGCAGAGTCCTGGGAGGACTGGTGCTCGAGGGTGGGGGCGAAAGACCGACGTCCCAGGTGACAAACTAGGTGATGTTTCTACAGTATAAGAAAGATGCTGTATATCTTTTGTGCGGAGTAATTTTGTGTGTTGAGTCTGGGGGTTGTTCTGTATGTGGGTGTATGTCGCGGGATCGTGACAGTGTATGTCTGCGTGTGTGTGTGTTTTCTTGAGAGACACAGAGAAAAAGCCACACAGAGAAAGAGACAGACACATTTCAAGAGAGGGAGAGCGAGAGCGAGCGACAGAGAGAGAGACAGACGTGGGCTTGCCCACGAGATATGTGCCACTGACACTGAAAACTGACCAAAGTCTGCATTCTCAAAAATCTCTGCGTACTGCACACTTCCAGGAATACTGCTGAGCGTGGCTCAGCAGTAACATTCCGTCCATGCAGTTGGCAAAAGCCTCCGTACGCTCTCGCCCATGTTCCTATAAGGAACAGTCCCGGAGGTATTCTTGAGCAGCACCAAGAAGATAGTGACATGTATTCTGTGTCCTCCTAGGTGTCGCTAAGGTGAAAAAGCGGCGGCCCCTTCCTGAAAGGAGGCAGCAGGCTGGTGCTGAGGTGAGCTTTCCTGTCTTTCCCTGAAGGAGCACAATTGCTTTCTTAGAGGCTTTCCAATCCACCTCTGTTGTACCTATGACAGTCTACATTTTCGAGAATACTGTTGCTTTCCCGGATGGGGACAGTGGTGAGTGGTTGCCTCTTGCCAACGGTCACCTTGGCCAGGGGGACATTGACCACTGGCAGTGCCAAACCTGGTAACAAACAGTGTCCTAGGATCTTTTCCGTCAGCAGCCATCTGTCCTGCTTGGGTGAAGAATTTTGTAGTAGGCATCCTCAGTGGTCCTGAGAGACACATCCCCAGGAGAAACAACTTCTGACAGGCATCCTATTCATTGGCTTTTGTGGCCTTCGACTCAACCGCTGAGTCCCATCTTGTATCGTAAAGACGCAAAGGGAACTGAAGAGTGGTGCCAATAGTGTATGTCATGATCTCACCCTGATGGTGTTTTCTTTCCTAACATTCAGGTGCCCAAGGAGCACAGGACACGGGTATGTATCCCGGAAACTGTCTCTTGCTGAGAAAAATGTTTAGCTGGTGATGCAGGTGGGGCATTGTTGTTGACTTCAGTCTGGAGAGCTACCCTAATTCCAGAGGCCAGGGAGGACTGGTGCTTGTGAGTGGGGGGGAAGGACCTACGTCCCAGGTGACAAAACTATGGGATGCTTCTACACTAGGAGAAAGATAATGAATTCCTCGAGTGGGGTGTGTTTTTGTGGGCATGAGTCCCGGGGTGGTTCTGTGTGTGTGTGTGTGTGTGTGTGTGTGTGTGTGTGTCTGTGTGTCACGTGATTGTGACTGTGAATGTGTGTTGAGTGTGTTTTCTTGGGAGACACACAGACTAAGCCACACAAAATGAGACCGACACACTGCAAGAGAGACAGAGACAGAAAGATACATGTGGGTTTGCCCAGAGAACAGGTGTCACTGACACTGCACAATGATTAATGTCTACATTCTCACACACTCCTCCTACTGCACACCTCAAGGAATACTGCTGTGCACGGCTCAGCAGTAACATTTAGTCCATGCAGGTCACCGAAGCCTCAATATGCTCTGGCCCATGTTCATATCAAGGAACAGTCCCTGAGGTATACTTGAGCAGCACCAACATGGTACTGACAGGTGTTGTGGTCTTTCTAGGTGTCCCCGAGGAGGAAAGACGGCGGCCCCGTCCTGTGCCCAGTCACCAGGCTGTTGCTGAGGTGAGCTTCCTGTCTTTCCTTGAGGAACACAAGTGCTTCCGTAGAGTCTTTGCAATCAACATCTGTTGTAAATGTGACAATGTACCGTTGAGGTGATAATGTTATTTTCCCTGTGGGGAGAAACATGTTGTCAATTTCCATGGTTGTTTCTTGCCAACTGTCCCCTTGGTCCGGGGGACATTTTCCACTGGCAGTGCCAAACCTGCTAGTAAACAGCGTCCCAGGATCTTTTTCGGCAGCCGCACTTTTTCCTTCTGGGGGAACCATTTTGTAGTCTGCATCCTCGGTGTTCTTTAGAGACACATCTCCAGGCAAAACGACTTCTGACAGGCATATTATCTTTGCTTTTGTGGCCTTTGACTCAAACACTGTGTCCCATCCTGAATCCCAAAGTCACCTAGCGAACCGAAGGATGGTACACATACTGTACATCATGATCTCACCCTGATGGTGTTTTCTTTTCTAACATTCAGGTGGCCGTAGGAGCACGAGAAGAAGGTATGTGTCCTGGAAACTGTTTCTTGCTGAGGAAAATGTTTCGGGTGAGGTGTAGGTGGGGCATTCTTGCTGTCTTCAGTCTGGAGAGTACCCGGATATCAGGGTCCTGGGGGGACAGGTGCTTGAGTGTGGGGGGGGAAAGACCGACATCCCCGGTGAAATCTATGTCCATGTTTCTGTAGTATGAGAAAGACAAGGGATTCCATCTGTGCGGTGTGATTGTGTGTGCATGAGTCTTGGGGTTGTTCTGTATCTCTGTATGTCGCATGATGGTGAGTGTGTATGCGTGCGTGCGTGCGTGCGTGCGTGCGCTTTCTTGAGAGGCTCAGAGACAGAGAGACAGAGCCACACACAGGAAGAGACAGACACAGTGAAAGAGAGGGAGAGAGAGAGGAGAGAGAGAGATGTGGGTTTGCCCAGAGATATGGGCCACTGACATTCGACAATGACCGATATCTACAATGCAGAGTCCTGGGAGGACTGGTGCTCGAGGGTGGGGGCGAAAGACCGACGTCCCAGGTGACAAACTAGGTGATGTTTCTACAGTATAAGAAAGATGCTGTATATCTTTTGTGCGGAGTAATTTTGTGTGTTGAGTCTGGGGGTTGTTCTGTATGTGGGTGTATGTCGCGGGATCGTGACAGTGTATGTCTGCGTGTGTGTGTGTTTTCTTGAGAGACACAGAGAAAAAGCCACACAGAGAAAGAGACAGACACATTTCAAGAGAGGGAGAGCGAGAGCGAGCGACAGAGAGAGAGACAGACGTGGGCTTGCCCACGAGATATGTGCCACTGACACTGAAAACTGACCAAAGTCTGCATTCTCAAAAATCTTTGCGTACTGCACACTTCCAGGAATACTGCTGAGCGTGGCTCAGCAGTAACATTCCGTCCATGCAGTTGGCAAAAGCCTCCGTACGCTCTCGCCCATGTTCCTATAAGGAACAGTCCCGGAGGTATTCTTGAGCAGCACCAAGAAGATAGTGACATGTATTCTGTGTCCTCCTAGGTGTCGCTAAGGTGAAAAAGCGGCGGCCCCTTCCTGAAAGGAGGCAGCAGGCTGGTGCTGAGGTGAGCTTTCCTGTCTTTCCCTGAAGGAGCACAATTGCTTTCTTAGAGGCTTTCCAATCCACCTCTGTTGTACCTATGACAGTCTACATTTTCGAGGATACTGTTGCTTTCCCGGATGGGGACAGTGGTGAGTGGTTGCCTCTTGCCAACGGTCACCTTGGCCAGGGGGACATTGACCACTGGCAGTGCCAAACCTGGTAACAAACAGTGTCCTAGGATCTTTTCCGTCAGCAGCCATCTGTCCTGCTTGGGTGAAGAATTTTGTAGTAGGCATCCTCAGTGGTCCTGAGAGACACATCCCCAGGAGAAACAACTTCTGACAGGCATCCTATTCATTGGCTTTTGTGGCCTTCGACTCAACCGCTGAGTCCCATCTTGTATCGTAAAGACGCAAAGGGAACTGAAGAGTGGTGCCAATAGTGTATGTCATGATCTCACCCTGATGGTGGTTTCTTTCCTAACATTCAGGTGGCCGAAGGAGCACAGGACACGGGTATGTATCCCGGAAACTGTCTCTTGCTGAGAAAAATGTTTAGCTGGTGATGCAGGTGGGGCATTGTTGTTGACTTCAGTCTGGAGAGCTACCCTAATTCCAGAGGCCAGGGAGGACTGCTGCTTGTGAGTGGGGGGGAAGGACCTACGTCCCAGGTGACAAAACTATGGGATGCTTCTACACTAGGAGAAAGATAATGAATTCCTCGAGTGGGGTGTGTTTTTGTGGGCATGAGTCCCGGGGTGGTTCTGTGTGTGTGTGTGTGTGTGTGTGTGTGTCTGTGTGTCTGTGTGTCTGTGTGTCACGTGATTGTGACTGTGAATGTGTGTTGAGTGTGTTTTCTTGGGAGACACACAGACTAAGCCACACAAAATGAGACAGACACACTGCAAGAGAGACAGAGACAGAAAGATACATGTGGGTTTGCCCAGAGAACAGGTGTCACTGACACTGCACAATGATTAATGTCTACATTCTCACACACTCCTCCTACTGCACACCTCAAGGAATACTGCTGTGCACGGCTCAGCAGTAACATTTAGTCCATGCAGGTCACCGAAGCCTCAATATGCTCTGGCCCATGTTCATATCAAGGAACAGTCCCTGAGGTATACTTGAGCAGCACCAACATGGTACTGACAGGTGTTGTGGTCTTTCTAGGTGTCCCCGAGGAGGAAAGACGGCGGCCCCGTCCTGTGCCCAGTCACCAGGCTGTTGCTGAGGTGAGCTTCCTGTCTTTCCTTGAGGAACACAAGTGCTTCCGTAGAGTCTTTGCAATCAACATCTGTTGTAAATGTGACAATGTACCGTTGAGGTGATAATGTTATTTTCCCTGTGGGGAGAAACATGTTGTCAATTTCCATGGTTGTTTCTTGCCAACTGTCCCCTTGGTCAGGGGGACATTTTCCACTGGCAGTGCCAAACCTGCTAGTAAACAGCGTCCCAGGATCTTTTTCGGCAGCCGCACTTTTTCCTTCTGGGGGAACCATTTTGTAGTCTGCATCCTCGGTGTTCTTTAGAGACACATCTCCAGGCAAAACGACTTCTGACAGGCATATTATCTTTGCTTTTGTGGCCTTTGACTCAAACACTGTGTCCCATCCTGAATCCCAAAGTCACCAAGCGAACCGAAGGATGGTACACATACTGTACATCATGATCTCACCCTGATGGTGTTTTCTTTTCTAACATTCAGGTGGCCGTAGGAGCACGAGAAGAAGGTATGTGTCCTGGAAACTGTTTCTTGCTGAGGAAAATGTTTCGGGTGAGGTGTAGGTGGGGCATTCTTGCTGTCTTCAGTCTGGAGAGTACCCGGATATCAGGGTCCTGGGGGGACAGGTGCTTGAGTGTGGGGGGGGAAAGACCGACATCCCCGGTGAAATCTATGTCCATGTTTCTGTAGTATGAGAAAGACAAGGGATTCCATCTGTGCGGTGTGATTGTGTGTGCATGAGTCTTGGGGTTGTTCTGTATCTCTGTATGTCGCATGATGGTGAGTGTGTATGCGTGCGTGCGTGCGTGCGTGCGCTTTCTTGAGAGGCTCAGAGACAGAGAGACAGAGCCACACACAGGAAGAGACAGACACAGTGAAAGAGAGGGAGAGAGAGAGGAGAGAGAGAGATGTGGGTTTGCCCAGAGATATGGGCCACTGACATTCGACAATGACCGATATCTACAATGCAGAGTCCTGGGAGGACTGGTGCTCGAGGGTGGGGGCGAAAGACCGACGTCCCAGGTGACAAACTAGGTGATGTTTCTACAGTATAAGAAAGATGCTGTATATCTTTTGTGCGGAGTAATTTTGTGTCTTGAGTCTGGGGGTTGTTCTGTACGTGGGTGTATGTCGCGGGATCGTGACAGTGTATGTCTGCGTGTGTGTGTGTTTTCTTGAGAGACACAGAGAAAAAGCCACACAGAGAAAGAGACAGACACATTTCAAGAGAGGGAGAGCGAGAGCGAGCGAAAGAGAGAGAGACAGACGTGGGCTTGCCCACGAGATATGTGCCACTGACACTGAAAACTGACCAAAGTCTGCATTCTCAAAAATCTCTGCGTACTGCACACTTCCAGGAATACTGCTGAGCGTGGCTCAGCAGTAACATTCCGTCCATGCAGTTGGCAAAAGCCTCCGTACGCTCTCGCCCATGTTCCTATAAGGAACAGTCCCGGAGGTATTCTTGAGCAGCACCAAGAAGATAGTGACATGTATTCTGTGTCCTCCTAGGTGTCGCTAAGGTGAAAAAGCGGCGGCCCCTTCCTGAAAGGAGGCAGCAGGCTGGTGCTGAGGTGAGCTTTCCTGTCTTTCCCTGAAGGAGCACAATTGCTTTCTTAGAGGCTTTCCAATCCACCTCTGTTGTACCTATGACAGTCTACATTTTCGAGGATACTGTTGCTTTCCCGGATGGGGACAGTGGTGAGTGGTTGCCTCTTGCCAACGGTCACCTTGGCCAGGGGGACATTGACCACTGGCAGTGCCAAACCTGGTAACAAACAGTGTCCTAGGATCTTTTCCGTCAGCAGCCATCTGTCCTGCTTGGGTGAAGAATTTTGTAGTAGGCATCCTCAGTGGTCCTGAGAGACACATCCCCAGGAGAAACAACTTCTGACAGGCATCCTATTCATTGGCTTTTGTGGCCTTCGACTCAACCGCTGAGTCCCATCTTGTATCGTAAAGACGCAAAGGGAACTGAAGAGTGGTGCCAATAGTGTATGTCATGATCTCACCCTGATGGTGTTTTCTTTCCTAACATTCAGGTGGCCGAAGGAGCACAGGACACGGGTATGTATCCCGGAAACTGTCTCTTGCTGAGAAAAATGTTTAGCTGGTGATGCAGGTGGGGCATTGTTGTTGACTTCAGTCTGGAGAGCTACCCTAATTCCAGAGGCCAGGGAGGACTGGTGCTTGTGAGTGGGGGGGAAGGACCTACGTCCCAGGTGACAAAACTATGGGATGCTTCTACACTAGGAGAAAGATAATGAATTCCTCGAGTGGGGTGTGTTTTTGTGGGCATGAGTCCCGGGGTGGTTCTGTGTGTGTGTGTGTGTGTGTGTCTGTGTCTGTGTGTGTGTCTGTGTGTCACGTGATTGTGACTGTGAATGTGTGTTGAGTGTGTTTTCTTGGGAGACACACAGACTAAGCCACACAAAATGAGACAGACACACTGCAAGAGAGACAGAGACAGAAAGATACATGTGGGTTTGCCCAGAGAACAGGTGTCACTGACACTGCACAATGATTAATGTCTACATTCTCACACACTCCTCCTACTGCACACCTCAAGGAATACTGCTGTGCACGGCTCAGCAGTAACATTTAGTCCATGCAGGTCACCGAAGCCTCAATATGCTCTGGCCCATGTTCATATCAAGGAACAGTCCCTGAGGTATACTTGAGCAGCACCAACATGGTACTGACAGGTGTTGTGGTCTTTCTAGGTGTCCCCGAGGAGGAAAGACGGCGGCCCCGTCCTGTGCCCAGTCACCAGGCTGTTGCTGAGGTGAGCTTCCTGTCTTTCCTTGAGGAACACAAGTGCTTCCGTAGAGTCTTTGCAATCAACATCTGTTGTAAATGTGACAATGTACCGTTGAGGTGATAATGTTATTTTCCCTGTGGGGAGAAACATGTTGTCAATTTCCATGGTTGTTTCTTGCCAACTGTCCCCTTGGTCAGGGGGACATTTTCCACTGGCAGTGCCAAACCTGCTAGTAAACAGCGTCCCAGGATCTTTTTCGGCAGCCGCACTTTTTCCTTCTGGGGGAACCATTTTGTAGTCTGCATCCTCGGTGTTCTTTAGAGACACATCTCCAGGCAAAACGACTTCTGACAGGCATATTATCTTTGCTTTTGTGGCCTTTGACTCAAACACTGTGTCCCATCCTGAATCCCAAAGTCACCTAGCGAACCGAAGGATGGTACACATACTGTACATCATGATCTCACCCTGATGGTGTTTTCTTTTCTAACATTCAGGTGGCCGTAGGAGCACGAGAAGAAGGTATGTGTCCTGGAAACTGTTTCTTGCTGAGGAAAATGTTTCGGGTGAGGTGTAGGTGGGGCATTCTTGCTGTCTTCAGTCTGGAGAGTACCCGGATATCAGGGTCCTGGGGGGACAGGTGCTTGAGTGTGGGGGGGGAAAGACCGACATCCCCGGTGAAATCTATGTCCATGTTTCTGTAGTATGAGAAAGACAAGGGATTCCATCTGTGCGGTGTGATTGTGTGTGCATGAGTCTTGGGGTTGTTCTGTATCTCTGTATGTCGCATGATGGTGAGTGTGTATGCGTGCGTGCGTGCGTGCGTGCGTGCGCTTTCTTGAGAGGCTCAGAGACAGAGAGACAGAGCCACACACAGGAAGAGACAGACACAGTGAAAGAGAGGGAGAGAGAGAGGAGAGAGAGAGATGTGGGTTTGCCCAGAGATATGGGCCACTGACATTCGACAATGACCGATATCTACAATGCAGAGTCCTGGGAGGACTGGTGCTCGAGGGTGGGGGCGAAAGACCGACGTCCCAGGTGACAAACTAGGTGATGTTTCTACAGTATAAGAAAGATGCTGTATATCTTTTGTGCGGAGTAATTTTGTGTGTTGAGTCTGGGGGTTGTTCTGTACGTGGGTGTATGTCGCGGGATCGTGACAGTGTATGTCTGCGTGTGTGTGTGTTTTCTTGAGAGACACAGAGAAAAAGCCACACAGAGAAAGAGACAGACACATTTCAAGAGAGGGAGAGCGAGAGCGAGCGACAGAGAGAGAGACAGACGTGGGCTTGCCCACGAGATATGTGCCACTGACACTGAAAACTGACCAAAGTCTACATTCTCAAAAATCTTTGCGTACTGCACACTTCCAGGAATACTGCTGAGCGTGGCTCAGCAGTAACATTCCGTCCATGCAGTTGGCAAAAGCCTCCGTACGCTCTCGCCCATGTTCCTATAAGGAACAGTCCCGGAGGTATTCTTGAGCAGCACCAAGAAGATAGTGACATGTATTCTGTGTCCTCCTAGGTGTCGCTAAGGTGAAAAAGCGGCGGCCCCTTCCTGAAAGGAGGCAGCAGGCTGGTGCTGAGGTGAGCTTTCCTGTCTTTCCCTGAAGGAGCACAATTGCTTTCTTAGAGGCTTTCCAATCCACCTCTGTTGTACCTATGACAGTCTACATTTTCGAGGATACTGTTGCTTTCCCGGATGGGGACAGTGGTGAGTGGTTGCCTCTTGCCAACGGTCACCTTGGCCAGGGGGACATTGACCACTGGCAGTGCCAAACCTGGTAACAAACAGTGTCCTAGGATCTTTTCCGTCAGCAGCCATCTGTCCTGCTTGGGTGAAGAATTTTGTAGTAGGCATCCTCAGTGGTCCTGAGAGACACATCCCCAGGAGAAACAACTTCTGACAGGCATCCTATTCATTGGCTTTTGTGGCCTTCGACTCAACCGCTGAGTCCCATCTTGTATCGTAAAGACGCAAAGGGTACTGAAGAGTGGTGCCAATAGTGTATGTCATGATCTCACCCTGATGGTGTTTTCTTTCCTAACATTCAGGTGGCCGAAGGAGCACAGGACACGGGTATGTATCCCGGAAACTGTCTCTTGCTGAGAAAAATGTTTAGCTGGTGATGCAGGTGGGGCATTGTTGTTGACTTCAGTCTGGAGAGCTACCCTAATTCCAGAGGCCAGGGAGGACTGGTGCTTGTGAGTGGGGGGGAAGGACCTACGTCCCAGGTGACAAAACTATGGGATGCTTCTACACTAGGAGAAAGATAATGAATTCCTCGAGTGGGGTGTGTTTTTGTGGGCATGAGTCCCGGGGTGGTTCTGTGTGTGTGTGTGTGTGTGTGTCTGTGTCTGTGTGTGTGTCTG
This sequence comes from Prionailurus viverrinus, assembly GCF_022837055.1. Lineage (NCBI taxonomy): Eukaryota > Metazoa > Chordata > Mammalia > Carnivora > Felidae > Prionailurus > Prionailurus viverrinus. Next base: position 42,393 of record NW_025927638.1, on the reverse strand, counting down.
TGTGTCACGTGATTGTGACTGTGAATGTGTGTTGAGTGTGTTTTCTTGGGAGACACACAGACTAAGCCACACAAAATGAGACAGACACACTGCAAGAGAGACAGAGACAGAAAGATACATGTGGGTTTGCCCAGAGAACAGGTGTCACTGACACTGCACAATGATTAATGTCTACATTCTCACACACTCCTCCTACTGCACACCTCAAGGAATACTGCTGTGCATGGCTCAGCAGTAACATTTAGTCCATGCAGGTCACCGAAGCCTCAATATGCTCTGGCCCATGTTCATATCAAGGAACAGTCCCTGAGGTATACTTGAGCAGCACCAACATGGTACTGACAGGTGTTGTGGTCTTTCTAGGTGTCCCCGAGGAGGAAAGACGGCGGCCCCGTCCTGTGCCCAGTCACCAGGCTGTTGCTGAGGTGAGCTTCCTGTCTTTCCTTGAGGAACACAAGTGCTTCCGTAGAGTCTTTGCAATCAACATCTGTTGTAAATGTGACAATGTACCGTTGAGGTGATAATGTTATTTTCCCTGTGGGGAGAAACATGTTGTCAATTTCCATGGTTGTTTCTTGCCAACTGTCCCCTTGGTCAGGGGGACATTTTCCACTGGCAGTGCCAAACCTGCTAGTAAACAGCGTCCCAGGATCTTTTTCGGCAGCCGCACTTTTTCCTTCTGGGGGAACCATTTTGTAGTCTGCATCCTCGGTGTTCTTTAGAGACACATCTCCAGGCAAAACGACTTCTGACAGGCATATTATCTTTGCTTTTGTGGCCTTTGACTCAAACACTGTGTCCCATCCTGAATCCCAAAGTCACCTAGCGAACCGAAGGATGGTACACATACTGTACATCATGATCTCACCCTGATGGTGTTTTCTTTTCTAACATTCAGGTGGCCGTAGGAGCACGAGAAGAAGGTATGTGTCCTGGAAACTGTTTCTTGCTGAGGAAAATGTTTCGGGTGAGGTGTAGGTGGGGCATTCTTGCTGTCTTCAGTCTGGAGAGTACCCGGATATCAGGGTCCTGGGGGGACAGGTGCTTGAGTGTGGGGGGGGAAAGACAGACATCCCCGGTGAAATCTATGTCCATGTTTCTGTAGTATGAGAAAGACAAGGGATTCCATCTGTGCGGTGTGATTGTGTGTGCATGAGTCTTGGGGTTGTTCTGTATCTCTGTATGTCGCATGATGGTGAGTGTGTATGCGTGCGTGCGTGCGTGCGTGCGTGCGCTTTCTTGAGAGGCTCAGAGACAGAGAGACAGAGCCACACACAGGAAGAGACAGACACAGTGAAAGAGAGGGAGAGAGAGAGGAGAGAGAGAGATGTGGGTTTGCCCAGAGATATGGGCCACTGACATTCGACAATGACCGATATCTACAATGCAGAGTCCTGGGAGGACTGGTGCTCGAGGGTGGGGGCGAAAGACCGACGTCCCAGGTGACAAACTAGGTGATGTTTCTACAGTATAAGAAAGATGCTGTATATCTTTTGTGCGGAGTAATTTTGTGTGTTGAGTCTGGGGGTTGTTCTGTACGTGGGTGTATGTCGTGGGATCGTGACAGTGTATGTCTGCGTGTGTGTGTGTTTTCTTGAGAGACACAGAGAAAAAGCCACACAGAGAAAGAGACAGACACATTTCAAGAGAGGGAGAGCGAGAGCGAGCGACAGAGAGAGAGACAGACGTGGGCTTGCCCACGAGATATGTGCCACTGACACTGAAAACTGACCAAAGTCTACATTCTCAAAAATCTCTGCGTACTGCACACTTCCAGGAATACTGCTGAGCGTGGCTCAGCAGTAACATTCCGTCCATGCAGTTGGCAAAAGCCTCCGTACGCTCTCGCCCATGTTCCTATAAGGAACAGTCCCGGAGGTATTCTTGAGCAGCACCAAGAAGATAGTGACATGTATTCTGTGTCCTCCTAGGTGTCGCTAAGGTGAAAAAGCGGCGGCCCCTTCCTGAAAGGAGGCAGCAGGCTGGTGCTGAGGTGAGCTTTCCTGTCTTTCCCTGAAGGAGCACAATTGCTTTCTTAGAGGCTTTCCAATCCACCTCTGTTGTACCTATGACAGTCTACATTTTCGAGGATACTGTTGCTTTCCCGGATGGGGACAGTGGTGAGTGGTTGCCTCTTGCCAACGGTCACCTTGGCCAGGGGGACATTGACCACTGGCAGTGCCAAACCTGGTAACAAACAGTGTCCTAGGATCTTTTCCGTCAGCAGCCATCTGTCCTGCTTGGGTGAAGAATTTTGTAGTAGGCATCCTCAGTGGTCCTGAGAGACACATCCCCAGGAGAAACAACTTCTGACAGGCATCCTATTCATTGGCTTTTGTGGCCTTCGACTCAACCGCTGAGTCCCATCTTGTATCGTAAAGACGCAAAGGGAACTGAAGAGTGGTGCCAATAGTGTATGTCATGATCTCACCCTGATGGTGTTTTCTTTCCTAACATTCAGGTGGCCGAAGGAGCACAGGACACGGGTATGTATCCCGGAAACTGTCTCTTGCTGAGAAAAATGTTTAGCTGGTGATGCAGGTGGGGCATTGTTGTTGACTTCAGTCTGGAGAGCTACCCTAATTCCAGAGGCCAGGGAGGACTGGTGCTTGTGAGTGGGGGGGAAGGACCTACGTCCCAGGTGACAAAACTATGGGATGCTTCTACACTAGGAGAAAGATAATGAATTCCTCGAGTGGGGTGTGTTTTTGTGGGCATGAGTCCCGGGGTGGTTCTGTGTGTGTGTGTGTGTGTGTGTGTGTGTGTGTGTGTGTCTGTGTGTCACGTGATTGTGACTGTGAATGTGTGTTGAGTGTGTTTTCTTGGGAGACACACAGACTAAGCCACACAAAATGAGACAGACACACTGCAAGAGAGACAGAGACAGAAAGATACATGTGGGTTTGCCCAGAGAACAGGTGTCACTGACACTGCACAATGATTAATGTCTACATTCTCACACACTCCTCCTACTGCACACCTCAAGGAATACTGCTGTGCACGGCTCAGCAGTAACATTTAGTCCATGCAGGTCACCGAAGCCTCAATATGCTCTGGCCCATGTTCATATCAAGGAACAGTCCCTGAGGTATACTTGAGCAGCACCAACATGGTACTGACAGGTGTTGTGGTCTTTCTAGGTGTCCCCGAGGAGGAAAGACGGCGGCCCCGTCCTGTGCCCAGTCACCAGGCTGTTGCTGAGGTGAGCTTCCTGTCTTTCCTTGAGGAACACAAGTGCTTCCGTAGAGTCTTTGCAATCAACATCTGTTGTAAATGTGACAATGTACCGTTGAGGTGATAATGTTATTTTCCCTGTGGGGAGAAACATGTTGTCAATTTCCATGGTTGTTTCTTGCCAACTGTCCCCTTGGTCAGGGGGACATTTTCCACTGGCAGTGCCAAACCTGCTAGTAAACAGCGTCCCAGGATCTTTTTCGGCAGCCGCACTTTTTCCTTCTGGGGGAACCATTTTGTAGTCTGCATCCTCGGTGTTCTTTAGAGACACATCTCCAGGCAAAACGACTTCTGACAGGCATATTATCTTTGCTTTTGTGGCCTTTGACTCAAACACTGTGTCCCATCCTGAATCCCAAAGTCACCAAGCGAACCGAAGGATGGTACACATACTGTACATCATGATCTCACCCTGATGGTGTTTTCTTTTCTAACATTCAGGTGGCCGTAGGAGCACGAGAAGAAGGTATGTGTCCTGGAAACTGTTTCTTGCTGAGGAAAATGTTTCGGGTGAGGTGTAGGTGGGGCATTCTTGCTGTCTTCAGTCTGGAGAGTACCCGGATATCAGGGTCCTGGGGGGACAGGTGCTTGAGTGTGGGGGGGGAAAGACCGACATCCCCGGTGAAATCTATGTCCATGTTTCTGTAGTATGAGAAAGACAAGGGATTCCATCTGTGCGGTGTGATTGTGTGTGCATGAGTCTTGGGGTTGTTCTGTATCTCTGTATGTCGCATGATGGTGAGTGTGTATGCGTGCGTGCGTGCGTGCGTGCGCTTTCTTGAGAGGCTCAGAGACAGAGAGACAGAGCCACACACAGGAAGAGACAGACACAGTGAAAGAGAGGGAGAGAGAGAGGAGAGAGAGAGATGTGGGTTTGCCCAGAGATATGGGCCACTGACATTCGACAATGACCGATATCTACAATGCAGAGTCCTGGGAGGACTGGTGCTCGAGGGTGGGGGCGAAAGACCGACGTCCCAGGTGACAAACTAGGTGATGTTTCTACAGTATAAGAAAGATGCTGTATATCTTTTGTGCGGAGTAATTTTGTGTGTTGAGTCTGGGGGTTGTTCTGTATGTGGGTGTATGTCGCGGGATCGTGACAGTGTATGTCTGCGTGTGTGTGTGTTTTCTTGAGAGACACAGAGAAAAAGCCACACAGAGAAAGAGACAGACACATTTCAAGAGAGGGAGAGCGAGAGCGAGCGACAGAGAGAGAGACAGACGTGGGCTTGCCCACGAGATATGTGCCACTGACACTGAAAACTGACCAAAGTCTACATTCTCAAAAATCTCTGCGTACTGCACACTTCCAGGAATACTGCTGAGCGTGGCTCAGCAGTAACATTCCGTCCATGCAGTTGGCAAAAGCCTCCGTACGCTCTCGCCCATGTTCCTATAAGGAACAGTCCCGGAGGTATTCTTGAGCAGCACCAAGAAGATAGTGACATGTATTCTGTGTCCTCCTAGGTGTCGCTAAGGTGAAAAAGCGGCGGCCCCTTCCTGAAAGGAGGCAGCAGGCTGGTGCTGAGGTGAGCTTTCCTGTCTTTCCCTGAAGGAGCACAATTGCTTTCTTAGAGGCTTTCCAATCCACCTCTGTTGTACCTATGACAGTCTACATTTTCGAGGATACTGTTGCTTTCCCGGATGGGGACAGTGGTGAGTGGTTGCCTCTTGCCAACGGTCACCTTGGCCAGGGGGACATTGACCACTGGCAGTGCCAAACCTGGTAACAAACAGTGTCCTAGGATCTTTTCCGTCAGCAGCCATCTGTCCTGCTTGGGTGAAGAATTTTGTAGTAGGCATCCTCAGTGGTCCTGAGAGACACATCCCCAGGAGAAACAACTTCTGACAGGCATCCTATTCATTGGCTTTTGTGGCCTTCGACTCAACCGCTGAGTCCCATCTTGTATCGTAAAGACGCAAAGGGAACTGAAGAGTGGTGCCAATAGTGCATGTCATGATCTCACCCTGATGGTGTTTTCTTTCCTAACATTCAGGTGGCCGAAGGAGCACAGGACACGGGTATGTATCCCGGAAACTGTCTCTTGCTGAGAAAAATGTTTAGCTGGTGATGCAGGTGGGGCATTGTTGTTGACTTCAGTCTGGAGAGCTACCCTAATTCCAGAGGCCAGGGAGGACTGGTGCTTGTGAGTGGGGGGGAAGGACCTACGTCCCAGGTGACAAAACTGGTGCTAGGAGAAAGATAATGAATTCCTCGAGTGGGGTGTGTTTTTGTGGGCATGAGTCCCGGGGTGGTTCTGTGTGTGTGTGTGTGTGTGTGTGTGTGTGTGTGTGTCACGTGATTGTGACTGTGAATGTGTGTTGAGTGTGTTTTCTTGGGAGACACACAGACTAAGCCACACAAAATGAGACAGACACACTGCAAGAGAGACAGAGACAGAAAGATACATGTGGGTTTGCCCAGAGAACAGGTGTCACTGACACTGCACAATGATTAATGTCTACATTCTCACACACTCCTCCTACTGCACACCTCAAGGAATACTGCTGTGCACGGCTCAGCAGTAACATTTAGTCCATGCAGGTCACCGAAGCCTCAATATGCTCTGGCCCATGTTCATATCAAGGAACAGTCCCTGAGGTATACTTGAGCAGCACCAACATGGTACTGACAGGTGTTGTGGTCTTTCTAGGTGTCCCCGAGGAGGAAAGACGGCGGCCCCGTCCTGTGCCCAGTCACCAGGCTGTTGCTGAGGTGAGCTTCCTGTCTTTCCTTGAGGAACACAAGTGCTTCCGTAGAGTCTTTGCAATCAACATCTGTTGTAAATGTGACAATGTACCGTTGAGGTGATAATGTTATTTTCCCTGTGGGGAGAAACATGTTGTCAATTTCCATGGTTGTTTCTTGCCAACTGTCCCCTTGGTCAGGGGGACATTTTCCACTGGCGGTGCCAAACCTGCTAGTAAACAGCGTCCCAGGATCTTTTTCGGCAGCCGCACTTTTTCCTTCTGGGGGAACCATTTTGTAGTCTGCATCCTCGGTGTTCTTTAGAGACACATTTCCAGGCAAAACGACTTCTGACAGGCATATTATCTTTGCTTTTGTGGCCTTTGACTCAAACACTGTGTCCCATCCTGAATCCCAAAGTCACCTAGCGAACCGAAGGATGGTACACATACTGTACATCATGATCGCACCCTGATGGTGTTTTCTTTTCTAACATTCAGGTGGCCGTAGGAGCACGAGAAGAAGGTATGTGTCCTGGAAACTGTTTCTTGCTGAGGAAAATGTTTCGGGTGAGGTGTAGGTGGGGCATTCTTGCTGTCTTCAGTCTGGAGAGTACCCGGATATCAGGGTCCTGGGGGGACAGGTGCTTGAGTGTGGGGGGGGAAAGACCGACATCCCCGGTGAAATCTATGTCCATGTTTCTGTAGTATGAGAAAGACAAGGGATTCCATCTGTGCGGTGTGATTGTGTGTGCATGAGTCTTGGGGTTGTTCTGTATCTCTGTATGTCGCATGATGGTGAGTGTGTATGCGTGCGTGCGTGCGTGCGTGCGTGCGCTTTCTTGAGAGGCTCAGAGACAGAGAGACAGAGCCACACACAGGAAGAGACAGACACAGTGAAAGAGAGGGAGAGAGAGAGGAGAGAGAGAGATGTGGGTTTGCCCAGAGATATGGGCCACTGACATTCGACAATGACCGATATCTACAATGCAGAGTCCTGGGAGGACTGGTGCTCGAGGGTGGGGGCGAAAGACCGACGTCCCAGGTGACAAACTAGGTGATGTTTCTACAGTATAAGAAAGATGCTGTATATCTTTTGTGCGGAGTAATTTTGTGTGTTGAGTCTGGGGGTTGTTCTGTACGTGGGTGTATGTCGCGGGATCGTGACAGTGTATGTCTGCGTGTGTGTGTGTTTTCTTGAGAGACACAGAGAAAAAGCCACACAGAGAAAGAGACAGACACATTTCAAGAGAGGGAGAGCGAGAGCGAGCGACAGAGAGAGAGACAGACGTGGGCTTGCCCACGAGATATGTGCCACTGACACTGAAAACTGACCAAAGTCTACATTCTCAAAAATCTCTGCGTACTGCACACTTCCAGGAATACTGCTGAGCGTGGCTCAGCAGTAACATTCCGTCCATGCAGTTGGCAAAAGCCTCCGTACGCTCTCGCCCATGTTCCTATAAGGAACAGTCCCGGAGGTATTCTTGAGCAGCACCAAGAAGATAGTGACATGTATTCTGTGTCCTCCTAGGTGTCGCTAAGGTGAAAAAGCGGCGGCCCCTTCCTGAAAGGAGGCAGCAGGCTGGTGCTGAGGTGAGCTTTCCTGTCTTTCCCTGAAGGAGCACAATTGCTTTCTTAGAGGCTTTCCAATCCACCTCTGTTGTACCTATGACAGTCTACATTTTCGAGGATACTGTTGCTTTCCCGGATGGGGACAGTGGTGAGTGGTTGCCTCTTGCCAACGGTCACCTTGGCCAGGGGGACATTGACCACTGGCAGTGCCAAACCTGGTAACAAACAGTGTCCTAGGATCTTTTCCGTCAGCAGCCATCTGTCCTGCTTGGGTGAAGAATTTTGTAGTAGGCATCCTCAGTGGTCCTGAGAGACACATCCCCAGGAGAAACAACTTCTGACAGGCATCCTATTCATTGGCTTTTGTGGCCTTCGACTCAACCGCTGAGTCCCATCTTGTATCGTAAAGACGCAAAGGGAACTGAAGAGTGGTGCCAATAGTGCATGTCATGATCTCACCCTGATGGTGTTTTCTTTCCTAACATTCAGGTGGCCGAAGGAGCACAGGACACGGGTATGTATCCCGGAAACTGTCTCTTGCTGAGAAAAATGTTTAGCTGGTGATGCAGGTGGGGCATTGTTGTTGACTTCAGTCTGGAGAGCTACCCTAATTCCAGAGGCCAGGGAGGACTGGTGCTTGTGAGTGGGGGGGAAGGACCTACGTCCCAGGTGACAAAACTATGGGATGCTTCTACACTAGGAGAAAGATAATGAATTCCTCGAGTGGGGTGTGTTTTTGTGGGCATGAGTCCCGGGGTGGTTCTGTGTGTGTGTGTGTGTGTGTGTGTGTGTGTGTGTGTGTCTGTGTGTCACGTGATTGTGACTGTGAATGTGTGTTGAGTGTGTTTTCTTGGGAGACACACAGACTAAGCCACACAAAATGAGACAGACACACTGCAAGAGAGACAGAGACAGAAAGATACATGTGGGTTTGCCCAGAGAACAGGTGTCACTGACACTGCACAATGATTAATGTCTACATTCTCACACACTCCTCCTACTGCACACCTCAAGGAATACTGCTGTGCACGGCTCAGCAGTAACATTTAGTCCATGCAGGTCACCGAAGCCTCAATATGCTCTGGCCCATGTTCATATCAAGGAACAGTCCCTGAGGTATACTTGAGCAGCACCAACATGGTACTGACAGGTGTTGTGGTCTTTCTAGGTGTCCCCGAGGAGGAAAGACGGCGGCCCCGTCCTGTGCCCAGTCACCAGGCTGTTGCTGAGGTGAGCTTCCTGTCTTTCCTTGAGGAACACAAGTGCTTCCGTAGAGTCTTTGCAATCAACATCTGTTGTAAATGTGACAATGTACCGTTGAGGTGATAATGTTATTTTCCCTGTGGGGAGAAACATGTTGTCAATTTCCATGGTTGTTTCTTGCCAACTGTCCCCTTGGTCAGGGGGACATTTTCCACTGGCAGTGCCAAACCTGCTAGTAAACAGCGTCCCAGGATCTTTTTCGGCAGCCGCACTTTTTCCTTCTGGGGGAACCATTTTGTAGTCTGCATCCTCGGTGTTCTTTAGAGACACATCTCCAGGCAAAACGACTTCTGACAGGCATATTATCTTTGCTTTTGTGGCCTTTGACTCAAACACTGTGTCCCATCCTGAATCCCAAAGTCACCAAGCGAACCGAAGGATGGTACACATACTGTACATCATGATCTCACCCTGATGGTGTTTTCTTTTCTAACATTCAGGTGGCCGTAGGAGCACGAGAAGAAGGTATGTGTCCTGGAAACTGTTTCTTGCTGAGGAAAATGTTTCGGGTGAGGTGTAGGTGGGGCATTCTTGCTGTCTTCAGTCTGGAGAGTACCCGGATATCAGGGTCCTGGGGGGACAGGTGCTTGAGTGTGGGGGGGGAAAGACCGACATCCCCGGTGAAATCTATGTCCATGTTTCTGTAGTATGAGAAAGACAAGGGATTCCATCTGTGCGGTGTGATTGTGTGTGCATGAGTCTTGGGGTTGTTCTGTATCTCTGTATGTCGCATGATGGTGAGTGTGTATGCGTGCGTGCGTGCGTGCGTGCGCTTTCTTGAGAGGCTCAGAGACAGAGAGACAGAGCCACACACAGGAAGAGACAGACACAGTGAAAGAGAGGGAGAGAGAGAGGAGAGAGAGAGATGTGGGTTTGCCCAGAGATATGGGCCACTGACATTCGACAATGACCGATATCTACAATGCAGAGTCCTGGGAGGACTGGTGCTCGAGGGTGGGGGCGAAAGACCGACGTCCCAGGTGACAAACTAGGTGATGTTTCTACAGTATAAGAAAGATGCTGTATATCTTTTGTGCGGAGTAATTTTGTGTGTTGAGTCTGGGGGTTGTTCTGTATGTGGGTGTATGTCGCGGGATCGTGACAGTGTATGTCTGCGTGTGTGTGTGTTTTCTTGAGAGACACAGAGAAAAAGCCACACAGAGAAAGAGACAGACACATTTCAAGAGAGGGAGAGCGAGAGCGAGCGACAGAGAGAGAGACAGACGTGGGCTTGCCCACGAGATATGTGCCACTGACACTGAAAACTGACCAAAGTCTACATTCTCAAAAATCTCTGCGTACTGCACACTTCCAGGAATACTGCTGAGCGTGGCTCAGCAGTAACATTCCGTCCATGCAGTTGGCAAAAGCCTCCGTACGCTCTCGCCCATGTTCCTATAAGGAACAGTCCCGGAGGTATTCTTGAGCAGCACCAAGAAGATAGTGACATGTATTCTGTGTCCTCCTAGGTGTCGCTAAGGTGAAAAAGCGGCGGCCCCTTCCTGAAAGGAGGCAGCAGGCTGGTGCTGAGGTGAGCTTTCCTGTCTTTCCCTGAAGGAGCACAATTGCTTTCTTAGAGGCTTTCCAATCCACCTCTGTTGTACCTATGACAGTCTACATTTTCGAGGATACTGTTGCTTTCCCGGATGGGGACAGTGGTGAGTGGTTGCCTCTTGCCAACGGTCACCTTGGCCAGGGGGACATTGACCACTGGCAGTGCCAAACCTGGTAACAAACAGTGTCCTAGGATCTTTTCCGTCAGCAGCCATCTGTCCTGCTTGGGTGAAGAATTTTGTAGTAGGCATCCTCAGTGGTCCTGAGAGACACATCCCCAGGAGAAACAACTTCTGACAGGCATCCTATTCATTGGCTTTTGTGGCCTTCGACTCAACCGCTGAGTCCCATCTTGTATCGTAAAGACGCAAAGGGAACTGAAGAGTGGTGCCAATAGTGCATGTCATGATCTCACCCTGATGGTGTTTTCTTTCCTAACATTCAGGTGGCCGAAGGAGCACAGGACACGGGTATGTATCCCGGAAACTGTCTCTTGCTGAGAAAAATGTTTAGCTGGTGATGCAGGTGGGGCATTGTTGTTGACTTCAGTCTGGAGAGCTACCCTAATTCCAGAGGCCAGGGAGGACTGGTGCTTGTGAGTGGGGGGGAAGGACCTACGTCCCAGGTGACAAAACTATGGGATGCTTCTACACTAGGAGAAAGATAATGAATTCCTCGAGTGGGGTGTGTTTTTGTGGGCATGAGTCCCGGGGTGGTTCTCTGTGTGTGTGTGTGTGTGTGTGTCTGTGTGTGTGTGTGTGTGTGTGTCTGTGTGTCACGTGATTGTGACTGTGAATGTGTGTTGAGTGTGTTTTCTTGGGAGACACACAGACTAAGCCACACAAAATGAGACAGACACACTGCAAGAGAGACAGAGACAGAAAGATACATGTGGGTTTGCCCAGAGAACAGGTGTCACTGACACTGCACAATGATTAATGTCTACATTCTCACACACTCCTCCTACTGCACACCTCAAGGAATACTGCTGTGCACGGCTCAGCAGTAACATTTAGTCCATGCAGGTCACCGAAGCCTCAATATGCTCTGGCCCATGTTCATATCAAGGAACAGTCCCTGAGGTATACTTGAGCAGCACCAACATGGTACTGACAGGTGTTGTGGTCTTTCTAGGTGTCCCCGAGGAGGAAAGACGGCGGCCCCGTCCTGTGCCCAGTCACCAGGCTGTTGCTGAGGTGAGCTTCCTGTCTTTCCTTGAGGAACACAAGTGCTTCCGTAGAGTCTTTGCAATCAACATCTGTTGTAAATGTGACAATGTACCGTTGAGGTGATAATGTTATTTTCCCTGTGGGGAGAAACATGTTGTCAATTTCCATGGTTGTTTCTTGCCAACTGTCCCCTTGGTCAGGGGGACATTTTCCACTGGCAGTGCCAAACCTGCTAGTAAACAGCGTCCCAGGATCTTTTTCGGCAGCCGCACTTTTTCCTTCTGGGGGAACCATTTTGTAGTCTGCATCCTCGGTGTTCTTTAGAGACACATCTCCAGGCAAAACGACTTCTGACAGGCATATTATCTTTGCTTTTGTGGCCTTTGACTCAAACACTGTGTCCCATCCTGAATCCCAAAGTCACCTAGCGAACCGAAGGATGGTACACATACTGTACATCATGATCGCACCCTGATGGTGTTTTCTTTTCTAACATTCAGGTGGCCGTAGGAGCACGAGAAGAAGGTATGTGTCCTGGAAACTGTTTCTTGCTGAGGAAAATGTTTCGGGTGAGGTGTAGGTGGGGCATTCTTGCTGTCTTCAGTCTGGAGAGTACCCGGATATCAGGGTCCTGGGGGGACAGGTGCTTGAGTGTGGGGGGGGGAAAGACCGACATCCCCGGTGAAATCTATGTCCATGTTTCTGTAGTATGAGAAAGACAAGGGATTCCATCTGTGCGGTGTGATTGTGTGTGCATGAGTCTTGGGGTTGTTCTGTATCTCTGTATGTCGCATGATGGTGAGTGTGTATGCGTGCGTGCGTGCGTGCGTGCGTGCGCTTTCTTGAGAGGCTCAGAGACAGAGAGACAGAGCCACACACAGGAAGAGACAGACACAGTGAAAGAGAGGGAGAGAGAGAGGAGAGAGAGAGATGTGGGTTTGCCCAGAGATATGGGCCACTGACATTCGACAATGACCGATATCTACAATGCAGAGTCCTGGGAGGACTGGTGCTCGAGGGTGGGGGCGAAAGACCGACGTCCCAGGTGACAAACTAGGTGATGTTTCTACAGTATAAGAAAGATGCTGTATATCTTTTGTGCGGAGTAATTTTGTGTGTTGAGTCTGGGGGTTGTTCTGTATGTGGGTGTATGTCGCGGGATCGTGACAGTGTATGTCTGCGTGTGTGTGTGTTTTCTTGAGAGACACAGAGAAAAAGCCACACAGAGAAAGAGACAGACACATTTCAAGAGAGGGAGAGCGAGAGCGAGCGACAGAGAGAGAGACAGACGTGGGCTTGCCCACGAGATATGTGCCACTGACACTGAAAACTGACCAAAGTCTACATTCTCAAAAATCTCTGCGTACTGCACACTTCCAGGAATACTGCTGAGCGTGGCTCAGCAGTAACATTCCGTCCATGCAGTTGGCAAAAGCCTCCGTACGCTCTCGCCCATGTTCCTATAAGGAACAGTCCCGGAGGTATTCTTGAGCAGCACCAAGAAGATAGTGACATGTATTCTGTGTCCTCCTAGGTGTCGCTAAGGTGAAAAAGCGGCGGCCCCTTCCTGAAAGGAGGCAGCAGGCTGGTGCTGAGGTGAGCTTTCCTGTCTTTCCCTGAAGGAGCACAATTGCTTTCTTAGAGGCTTTCCAATCCACCTCTGTTGTACCTATGACAGTCTACATTTTCGAGGATACTGTTGCTTTCCCGGATGGGGACAGTGGTGAGTGGTTGCCTCTTGCCAACGGTCACCTTGGCCAGGGGGACATTGACCACTGGCAGTGCCAAACCTGGTAACAAACAGTGTCCTAGGATCTTTTCCGTCAGCAGCCATCTGTCCTGCTTGGGTGAAGAATTTTGTAGTAGGCATCCTCAGTGGTCCTGAGAGACACATCCCCAGGAGAAACAACTTCTGACAGGCATCCTATTCATTGGCTTTTGTAGCCTTCGACTCAACCGCTGAGTCCCATCTTGTATCGTAAAGACGCAAAGGGAACTGAAGAGTGGTGCCAATAGTGTATGTCATGATCTCACCCTGATGGTGTTTTCTTTCCTAACATTCAGGTGGCCGAAGGAGCACAGGACACGGGTATGTATCCCGGAAACTGTCTCTTGCTGAGAAAAATGTTTAGCTGGTGATGCAGGTGGGGCATTGTTGTTGACTTCAGTCTGGAGAGCTACCCTAATTCCAGAGGCCAGGGAGGACTGGTGCTTGTGAGTGGGGGGGAAGGACCTACGTCCCAGGTGACAAAACTGGTGCTAGGAGAAAGATAATGAATTCCTCGAGTGGGGTGTGTTTTTGTGGGCATGAGTCCCGGGGTGGTTCTGTGTGTGTGTGTGTGTGTGTGTGTGTGTGTGTCACGTGATTGTGACTGTGAATGTGTGTTGAGTGTGTTTTCTTGGGAGACACACAGACTAAGCCACACAAAATGAGACAGACACACTGCAAGAGAGACAGAGACAGAAAGATACATGTGGGTTTGCCCAGAGAACAGGTGTCACTGACACTGCACAATGATTAATGTCTACATTCTCACACACTCCTCCTACTGCACACCTCAAGGAATACTGCTGTGCACGGCTCAGCAGTAACATTTAGTCCATGCAGGTCACCGAAGCCTCAATATGCTCTGGCCCATGTTCATATCAAGGAACAGTCCCTGAGGTATACTTGAGCAGCACCAACATGGTACTGACAGGTGTTGTGGTCTTTCTAGGTGTCCCCGAGGAGGAAAGACGGCGGCCCCGTCCTGTGCCCAGTCACCAGGCTGTTGCTGAGGTGAGCTTCCTGTCTTTCCTTGAGGAACACAAGTGCTTCCGTAGAGTCTTTGCAATCAACATCTGTTGTAAATGTGACAATGTACCGTTGAGGTGATAATGTTATTTTCCCTGTGGGGAGAAACATGTTGTCAATTTCCATGGTTGTTTCTTGCCAACTGTCCCCTTGGTCCGGGGGACATTTTCCACTGGCAGTGCCAAACCTGCTAGTAAACAGCGTCCCAGGATCTTTTTCGGCAGCCGCACTTTTTCCTTCTGGGGGAACCATTTTGTAGTCTGCATCCTCGGTGTTCTTTAGAGACACATCTCCAGGCAAAACGACTTCTGACAGGCATATTATCTTTGCTTTTGTGGCCTTTGACTCAAACACTGTGTCCCATCCTGAATCCCAAAGTCACCTAGCGAACCGAAGGATGGTACACATACTGTACATCATGATCTCACCCTGATGGTGTTTTCTTTTCTAACATTCAGGTGGCCGTAGGAGCACGAGAAGAAGGTATGTGTCCTGGAAACTGTTTCTTGCTGAGGAAAATGTTTCGGGTGAGGTGTAGGTGGGGCATTCTTGCTGTCTTCAGTCTGGAGAGTACCCGGATATCAGGGTCCTGGGGGGACAGGTGCTTGAGTGTGGGGGGGGAAAGACCGACATCCCCGGTGAAATCTATGTCCATGTTTCTGTAGTATGAGAAAGACAAGGGATTCCATCTGTGCGGTGTGATTGTGTGTGCATGAGTCTTGGGGTTGTTCTGTATCTCTGTATGTCGCATGATGGTGAGTGTGTATGCGTGCGTGCGTGCGTGCGTGCGTGCGCTTTCTTGAGAGGCTCAGAGACAGAGAGACAGAGCCACACACAGGAAGAGACAGACACAGTGAAAGAGAGGGAGAGAGAGAGGAGAGAGAGAGATGTGGGTTTGCCCAGAGATATGGGCCACTGACATTCGACAATGACCGATATCTACAATGCAGAGTCCTGGGAGGACTGGTGCTCGAGGGTGGGGGCGAAAGACCGACGTCCCAGGTGACAAACTAGGTGATGTTTCTACAGTATAAGAAAGATGCTGTATATCTTTTGTGCGGAGTAATTTTGTGTGTTGAGTCTGGGGGTTGTTCTGTATGTGGGTGTATGTCGCGGGATCGTGACAGTGTATGTCTGCGTGTGTGTGTGTTTTCTTGAGAGACACAGAGAAAAAGCCACACAGAGAAAGAGACAGACACATTTCAAGAGAGGGAGAGCGAGAGCGAGCGACAGAGAGAGAGACAGACGTGGGCTTGCCCACGAGATATGTGCCACTGACACTGAAAACTGACCAAAGTCTACATTCTCAAAAATCTCTGCGTACTGCACACTTCCAGGAATACTGCTGAGCGTGGCTCAGCAGTAACATTCCGTCCATGCAGTTGGCAAAAGCCTCCGTACGCTCTCGCCCATGTTCCTATAAGGAACAGTCCCGGAGGTATTCTTGAGCAGCACCAAGAAGATAGTGACATGTATTCTGTGTCCTCCTAGGTGTCGCTAAGGTGAAAAAGCGGCGGCCCCTTCCTGAAAGGAGGCAGCAGGCTGGTGCTGAGGTGAGCTTTCCTGTCTTTCCCTGAAGGAGCACAATTGCTTTCTTAGAGGCTTTCCAATCCACCTCTGTTGTACCTATGACAGTCTACATTTTCGAGGATACTGTTGCTTTCCCGGATGGGGACAGTGGTGAGTGGTTGCCTCTTGCCAACGGTCACCTTGGCCAGGGGGACATTGACCACTGGCAGTGCCAAACCTGGTAACAAACAGTGTCCTAGGATCTTTTCCGTCAGCAGCCATCTGTCCTGCTTGGGTGAAGAATTTTGTAGTAGGCATCCTCAGTGGTCCTGAGAGACACATCCCCAGGAGAAACAACTTCTGACAGGCATCCTATTCATTGGCTTTTGTGGCCTTCGACTCAACCGCTGAGTCCCATCTTGTATCGTAAAGACGCAAAGGGAACTGAAGAGTGGTGCCAATAGTGTATGTCATGATCTCACCCTGATGGTGTTTTCTTTCCTAACATTCAGGTGGCCGAAGGAGCACAGGACACGGGTATGTATCCCGGAAACTGTCTCTTGCTGAGAAAAATGTTTAGCTGGTGATGCAGGTGGGGCATTGTTGTTGACTTCAGTCTGGAGAGCTACCCTAATTCCAGAGGCCAGGGAGGACTGGTGCTTGTGAGTGGGGGGGAAGGACCTACGTCCCAGGTGACAAAACTATGGGATGCTTCTACACTAGGAGAAAGATAATGAATTCCTCGAGTGGGGTGTGTTTTTGTGGGCATGAGTCCCGGGGTGGTTCTGTGTGTGTGTGTGTGTGTGTGTGTGTGTGTGTGTGTCACGTGATTGTGACTGTGAATGTGTGTTGAGTGTGTTTTCTTGGGAGACACACAGACTAAGCCACACAAAATGAGACAGACACACTGCAAGAGAGACAGAGACAGAAAGATACATGTGGGTTTGCCCAGAGAACAGGTGTCACTGACACTGCACAATGATTAATGTCTACATTCTCACACACTCCTCCTACTGCACACCTCAAGGAATACTGCTGTGCACGGCTCAGCAGTAACATTTAGTCCATGCAGGTCACCGAAGCCTCAATATGCTCTGGCCCATGTTCATATCAAGGAACAGTCCCTGAGGTATACTTGAGCAGCACCAACATGGTACTGACAGGTGTTGTGGTCTTTCTAGGTGTCCCCGAGGAGGAAAGACGGCGGCCCCGTCCTGTGCCCAGTCACCAGGCTGTTGCTGAGGTGAGCTTCCTGTCTTTCCTTGAGGAACACAAGTGCTTCCGTAGAGTCTTTGCAATCAACATCTGTTGTAAATGTGACAATGTACCGTTGAGGTGATAATGTTATTTTCCCTGTGGGGAGAAAAATGTTGTCAATTTCCATGGTTGTTTCTTGCCAACTGTCCCCTTGGTCCGGGGGACATTTTCCACTGGCAGTGCCAAACCTGCTAGTAAACAGCGTCCCAGGATCTTTTTCGGCAGCCGCACTTTTTCCTTCTGGGGGAACCATTTTGTAGTCTGCATCCTCGGTGTTCTTTAGAGACACATCTCCAGGCAAAACGACTTCTGACAGGCATATTATCTTTGCTTTTGTGGCCTTTGACTCAAACACTGTGTCCCATCCTGAATCCCAAAGTCACCAAGCGAACCGAAGGATGGTACACATACTGTACATCATGATCTCACCCTGATGGTGTTTTCTTTTCTAATATTCAGGTGGCCGTAGGAGCACGAGAAGAAGGTATGTGTCCTGGAAACTGTTTCTTGCTGAGGAAAATGTTTCGGGTGAGGTGTAGGTGGGGCATTCTTGCTGTCTTCAGTCTGGAGAGTACCCGGATATCAGGGTCCTGGGGGGACAGGTGCTTGAGTGTGGGGGGGAAAGACCGACATCCCCGGTGAAATCTATGTCCATGTTTCTGTAGTATGAGAAAGACAAGGGATTCCATCTGTGCGGTGTGATTGTGTGTGCATGAGTCTTGGGGTTGTTCTGTATCTCTGTATGTCGCATGATGGTGAGTGTGTATGCGTGCGTGCGTGCGTGCGCTTTCTTGAGAGGCTCAGAGACAGAGAGACAGAGCCACACACAGGAAGAGACAGACACAGTGAAAGAGAGGGAGAGAGAGAGGAGAGAGAGAGAGATGTGGGTTTGCCCAGAGATATGGGCCACTGACATTCGACAATGACCGATATCTACAATGCAGAGTCCTGGGAGGACTGGTGCTCGAGGGTGGGGGCGAAAGACCGACGTCCCAGGTGACAAACTAGGTGATGTTTCTACAGTATAAGAAAGATGCTGTATATCTTTTGTGCGGAGTAATTTTGTGTGTTGAGTCTGGGGGTTGTTCTGTATGTGGGTGTATGTCGCGGGATCGTGACAGTGTATGTCTGCGTGTGTGTGTGTTTTCTTGAGAGACACAGAGAAAAAGCCACACAGAGAAAGAGACAGACACATTTCAAGAGAGGGAGAGCGAGAGCGAGCGACAGAGAGAGAGACAGACGTGGGCTTGCCCACGAGATATGTGCCACTGACACTGAAAACTGACCAAAGTCTACATTCTCAAAAATCTCTGCGTACTGCACACTTCCAGGAATACTGCTGAGCGTGGCTCAGCAGTAACATTCCGTCCATGCAGTTGGCAAAAGCCTCCGTACGCTCTCGCCCATGTTCCTATAAGGAACAGTCCCGGAGGTATTCTTGAGCAGCACCAAGAAGATAGTGACATGTATTCTGTGTCCTCCTAGGTGTCGCTAAGGTGAAAAAGCGGCGGCCCCTTCCTGAAAGGAGGCAGCAGGCTGGTGCTGAGGTGAGCTTTCCTGTCTTTCCCTGAAGGAGCACAATTGCTTTCTTAGAGGCTTTCCAATCCACCTCTGTTGTACCTATGACAGTCTACATTTTCGAGGATACTGTTGCTTTCCCGGATGGGGACAGTGGTGAGTGGTTGCCTCTTGCCAACGGTCACCTTGGCCAGGGGGACATTGACCACTGGCAGTGCCAAACCTGGTAACAAACAGTGTCCTAGGATCTTTTCCGTCAGCAGCCATCTGTCCTGCTTGGGTGAAGAATTTTGTAGTAGGCATCCTCAGTGGTCCTGAGAGACACATCCCCAGGAGAAACAACTTCTGACAGGCATCCTATTCATTGGCTTTTGTGGCCTTCGACTCAACCGCTGAGTCCCATCTTGTATCGTAAAGACGCAAAGGGAACTGAAGAGTGGTGCCAATAGTGTATGTCATGATCTCACCCTGATGGTGTTTTCTTTCCTAACATTCAGGTGGCCGAAGGAGCACAGGACACGGGTATGTATCCCGGAAACTGTCTCTTGCTGAGAAAAATGTTTAGCTGGTGATGCAGGTGGGGCATTGTTGTTGACTTCAGTCTGGAGAGCTACCCTAATTCCAGAGGCCAGGGAGGACTGGTGCTTGTGAGTGGGGGGGAAGGACCTACGTCCCAGGTGACAAAACTATGGGATGCTTCTACACTAGGAGAAAGATAATGAATTCCTCGAGTGGGGTGTGTTTTTGTGGGCATGAGTCCCGGGGTGGTTCTGTGTGTGTGTGTGTGTGTGTGTGTGTGTGTGTGTGTGTGTCACGTGATTGTGACTGTGAATGTGTGTTGAGTGTGTTTTCTTGGGAGACACACAGACTAAGCCACACAAAATGAGACAGACACACTGCAAGAGAGACAGAGACAGAAAGATACATGTGGGTTTGCCCAGAGAACAGGTGTCACTGACACTGCACAATGATTAATGTCTACATTCTCACACACTCCTCCTACTGCACACCTCAAGGAATACTGCTGTGCACGGCTCAGCAGTAACATTTAGTCCATGCAGGTCACCGAAGCCTCAATATGCTCTGGCCCATGTTCATATCAAGGAACAGTCCCTGAGGTATACTTGAGCAGCACCAACATGGTACTGACAGGTGTTGTGGTCTTTCTAGGTGTCCCCGAGGAGGAAAGACGGCGGCCCCGTCCTGTGCCCAGTCACCAGGCTGTTGCTGAGGTGAGCTTCCTGTCTTTCCTTGAGGAACACAAGTGCTTCCGTAGAGTCTTTGCAATCAACATCTGTTGTAAATGTGACAATGTACCGTTGAGGTGATAATGTTATTTTCCCTGTGGGGAGAAACATGTTGTCAATTTCCATGGTTGTTTCTTGCCAACTGTCCCCTTGGTCAGGGGGACATTTTCCACTGGCAGTGCCAAACCTGCTAGTAAACAGCGTCCCAGGATCTTTTTCGGCAGCCGCACTTTTTCCTTCTGGGGGAACCATTTTGTAGTCTGCATCCTCGGTGTTCTTTAGAGACACATCTCCAGGCAAAACGACTTCTGACAGGCATATTATCTTTGCTTTTGTGGCCTTTGACTCAAACACTGTGTCCCATCCTGAATCCCAAAGTCACCTAGCGAACCGAAGGATGGTACACATACTGTACATCATGATCTCACCCTGATGGTGTTTTCTTTTCTAACATTCAGGTGGCCGTAGGAGCACGAGAAGAAGGTATGTGTCCTGGAAACTGTTTCTTGCTGAGGAAAATGTTTCGGGTGAGGTGTAGGTGGGGCATTCTTGCTGTCTTCAGTCTGGAGAGTACCCGGATATCAGGGTCCTGGGGGGACAGGTGCTTGAGTGTGGGGGGGGAAAGACCGACATCCCCGGTGAAATCTATGTCCATGTTTCTGTAGTATGAGAAAGACAAGGGATTCCATCTGTGCGGTGTGATTGTGTGTGCATGAGTCTTGGGGTTGTTCTGTATCTCTGTATGTCGCATGATGGTGAGTGTGTATGCGTGCGTGCGTGCGTGCGTGCGTGCGCTTTCTTGAGAGGCTCAGAGACAGAGAGACAGAGCCACACACAGGAAGAGACAGACACAGTGAAAGAGAGGGAGAGAGAGAGGAGAGAGAGAGATGTGGGTTTGCCCAGAGATATGGGCCACTGACATTCGACAATGACCGATATCTACAATGCAGAGTCCTGGGAGGACTGGTGCTCGAGGGTGGGGGCGAAAGACCGACGTCCCAGGTGACAAACTAGGTGATGTTTCTACAGTATAAGAAAGATGCTGTATATCTTTTGTGCGGAGTAATTTTGTGTGTTGAGTCTGGGGGTTGTTCTGTATGTGGGTGTATGTCGCGGGATCGTGACAGTGTATGTCTGCGTGTGTGTGTGTTTTCTTGAGAGACACAGAGAAAAAGCCACACAGAGAAAGAGACAGACACATTTCAAGAGAGGGAGAGCGAGAGCGAGCGACAGAGAGAGAGACAGACGTGGGCTTGCCCACGAGATATGTGCCACTGACACTGAAAACTGACCAAAGTCTACATTCTCAAAAATCTCTGCGTACTGCACACTTCCAGGAATACTGCTGAGCGTGGCTCAGCAGTAACATTCCGTCCATGCAGTTGGCAAAAGCCTCCGTACGCTCTCGCCCATGTTCCTATAAGGAACAGTCCCGGAGGTATTCTTGAGCAGCACCAAGAAGATAGTGACATGTATTCTGTGTCCTCCTAGGTGTCGCTAAGGTGAAAAAGCGGCGGCCCCTTCCTGAAAGGAGGCAGCAGGCTGGTGCTGAGGTGAGCTTTCCTGTCTTTCCCTGAAGGAGCACAATTGCTTTCTTAGAGGCTTTCCAATCCACCTCTGTTGTACCTATGACAGTCTACATTTTCGAGGATACTGTTGCTTTCCCGGATGGGGACAGTGGTGAGTGGTTGCCTCTTGCCAACGGTCACCTTGGCCAGGGGGACATTGACCACTGGCAGTGCCAAACCTGGTAACAAACAGTGTCCTAGGATCTTTTCCGTCAGCAGCCATCTGTCCTGCTTGGGTGAAGAATTTTGTAGTAGGCATCCTCAGTGGTCCTGAGAGACACATCCCCAGGAGAAACAACTTCTGACAGGCATCCTATTCATTGGCTTTTGTGGCCTTCGACTCAACCGCTGAGTCCCATCTTGTATCGTAAAGACGCAAAGGGAACTGAAGAGTGGTGCCAATAGTGTATGTCATGATCTCACCCTGATGGTGTTTTCTTTCCTAACATTCAGGTGGCCGAAGGAGCACAGGACACGGGTATGTATCCCGGAAACTGTCTCTTGCTGAGAAAAATGTTTAGCTGGTGATGCAGGTGGGGCATTGTTGTTGACTTCAGTCTGGAGAGCTACCCTAATTCCAGAGGCCAGGGAGGACTGGTGCTTGTGAGTGGGGGGGAAGGACCTACGTCCCAGGTGACAAAACTATGGGATGCTTCTACACTAGGAGAAAGATAATGAATTCCTCGAGTGGGGTGTGTTTTTGTGGGCATGAGTCCCGGGGTGGTTCTGTGTGTGTGTGTGTGTGTGTGTGTGTGTGTGTGTGTGTCTGTGTGTCACGTGATTGTGACTGTGAATGTGTGTTGAGTGTGTTTTCTTGGGAGACACACAGACTAAGCCACACAAAATGAGACAGACACACTGCAAGAGAGACAGAGACAGAAAGATACATGTGGGTTTGCCCAGAGAACAGGTGTCACTGACACTGCACAATGATTAATGTCTACATTCTCACACACTCCTCCTACTGCACACCTCAAGGAATACTGCTGTGCACGGCTCAGCAGTAACATTTAGTCCATGCAGGTCACCGAAGCCTCAATATGCTCTGGCCCATGTTCATCTCAAGGAACAGTCCCTGAGGTATACTTGAGCAGCACCAACATGGTACTGACAGGTGTTGTGGTCTTTCTAGGTGTCCCCGAGGAGGAAAGACGGCGGCCCCGTCCTGTGCCCAGTCACCAGGCTGTTGCTGAGGTGAGCTTCCTGTCTTTCCTTGAGGAACACAAGTGCTTCCGTAGAGTCTTTGCAATCAACATCTGTTGTAAATGTGACAATGTACCGTTGAGGTGATAATGTTATTTTCCCTGTGGGGAGAAACATGTTGTCAATTTCCATGGTTGTTTCTTGCCAACTGTCCCCTTGGTCAGGGGGACATTTTCCACTGGCAGTGCCAAACCTGCTAGTAAACAGCGTCCCAGGATCTTTTTCGGCAGCCGCACTTTTTCCTTCTGGGGGAACCATTTTGTAGTCTGCATCCTCGGTGTTCTTTAGAGACACATCTCCAGGCAAAACGACTTCTGACAGGCATATTATCTTTGCTTTTGTGGCCTTTGACTCAAACACTGTGTCCCATCCTGAATCCCAAAGTCACCTAGCGAACCGAAGGATGGTACACATACTGTACATCATGATCTCACCCTGATGGTGTTTTCTTTTCTAACATTCAGGTGGCCGTAGGAGCACGAGAAGAAGGTATGTGTCCTGGAAACTGTTTCTTGCTGAGGAAAATGTTTCGGGTGAGGTGTAGGTGGGGCATTCTTGCTGTCTTCAGTCTGGAGAGTACCCGGATATCAGGGTCCTGGGGGGACAGGTGCTTGAGTGTGGGGGGGGAAAGACCGACATCCCCGGTGAAATCTATGTCCATGTTTCTGTAGTATGAGAAAGACAAGGGATTCCATCTGTGCGGTGTGATTGTGTGTGCATGAGTCTTGGGGTTGTTCTGTATCTCTGTATGTCGCATGATGGTGAGTGTGTATGCGTGCGTGCGTGCGTGCGTGCGTGCGCTTTCTTGAGAGGCTCAGAGACAGAGAGACAGAGCCACACACAGGAAGAGACAGACACAGTGAAAGAGAGGGAGAGAGAGAGGAGAGAGAGAGATGTGGGTTTGCCCAGAGATATGGGCCACTGACATTCGACAATGACCGATATCTACAATGCAGAGTCCTGGGAGGACTGGTGCTCGAGGGTGGGGGCGAAAGACCGACGTCCCAGGTGACAAACTAGGTGATGTTTCTACAGTATAAGAAAGATGCTGTATATCTTTTGTGCGGAGTAATTTTGTGTGTTGAGTCTGGGGGTTGTTCTGTATGTGGGTGTATGTCGCGGGATCGTGACAGTGTATGTCTGCGTGTGTGTGTGTTTTCTTGAGAGACACAGAGAAAAAGCCACACAGAGAAAGAGACAGACACATTTCAAGAGAGGGAGAGCGAGAGCGAGCGACAGAGAGAGAGACAGACGTGGGCTTGCCCACGAGATATGTGCCACTGACACTGAAAACTGACCAAAGTCTACATTCTCAAAAATCTCTGCGTACTGCACACTTCCAGGAATACTGCTGAGCGTGGCTCAGCAGTAACATTCCGTCCATGCAGTTGGCAAAAGCCTCCGTACGCTCTCGCCCATGTTCCTATAAGGAACAGTCCCGGAGGTATTCTTGAGCAGCACCAAGAAGATAGTGACATGTATTCTGTGTCCTCCTAGGTGTCGCTAAGGTGAAAAAGCGGCGGCCCCTTCCTGAAAGGAGGCAGCAGGCTGGTGCTGAGGTGAGCTTTCCTGTCTTTCCCTGAAGGAGCACAATTGCTTTCTTAGAGGCTTTCCAATCCACCTCTGTTGTACCTATGACAGTCTACATTTTCGAGGATACTGTTGCTTTCCCGGATGGGGACAGTGGTGAGTGGTTGCCTCTTGCCAACGGTCACCTTGGCCAGGGGGACATTGACCACTGGCAGTGCCAAACCTGGTAACAAACAGTGTCCTAGGATCTTTTCCGTCAGCAGCCATCTGTCCTGCTTGGGTGAAGAATTTTGTAGTAGGCATCCTCAGTGGTCCTGAGAGACACATCCCCAGGAGAAACAACTTCTGACAGGCATCCTATTCATTGGCTTTTGTGGCCTTCGACTCAACCGCTGAGTCCCATCTTGTATCGTAAAGACGCAAAGGGAACTGAAGAGTGGTGCCAATAGTGTATGTCATGATCTCACCCTGATGGTGTTTTCTTTCCTAACATTCAGGTGGCCGAAGGAGCACAGGACACGGGTATGTATCCCGGAAACTGTCTCTTGCTGAGAAAAATGTTTAGCTGGTGATGCAGGTGGGGCATTGTTGTTGACTTCAGTCTGGAGAGCTACCCTAATTCCAGAGGCCAGGGAGGACTGGTGCTTGTGAGTGGGGGGGAAGGACCTACGTCCCAGGTGACAAAACTATGGGATGCTTCTACACTAGGAGAAAGATAATGAATTCCTCGAGTGGGGTGTGTTTTTGTGGGCATGAGTCCCGGGGTGGTTCTGTGTGTGTGTGTGTGTGTGTGTGTGTGTGTGTGTGTCTGTGTGTCACGTGATTGTGACTGTGAATGTGTGTTGAGTGTGTTTTCTTGGGAGACACACAGACTAAGCCACACAAAATGAGACAGACACACTGCAAGAGAGACAGAGACAGAAAGATACATGTGGGTTTGCCCAGAGAACAGGTGTCACTGACACTGCACAATGATTAATGTCTACATTCTCACACACTCCTCCTACTGCACACCTCAAGGAATACTGCTGTGCACGGCTCAGCAGTAACATTTAGTCCATGCAGGTCACCGAAGCCTCAATATGCTCTGGCCCATGTTCATATCAAGGAACAGTCCCTGAGGTATACTTGAGCAGCACCAACATGGTACTGACAGGTGTTGTGGTCTTTCTAGGTGTCCCCGAGGAGGAAAGACGGCGGCCCCGTCCTGTGCCCAGTCACCAGGCTGTTGCTGAGGTGAGCTTCCTGTCTTTCCTTGAGGAACACAAGTGCTTCCGTAGAGTCTTTGCAATCAACATCTGTTGTAAATGTGACAATGTACCGTTGAGGTGATAATGTTATTTTCCCTGTGGGGAGAAACATGTTGTCAATTTCCATGGTTGTTTCTTGCCAACTGTCCCCTTGGTCAGGGGGACATTTTCCACTGGCAGTGCCAAACCTGCTAGTAAACAGCGTCCCAGGATCTTTTTCGGCAGCCGCACTTTTTCCTTCTGGGGGAACCATTTTGTAGTCTGCATCCTCGGTGTTCTTTAGAGACACATCTCCAGGCAAAACGACTTCTGACAGGCATATTATCTTTGCTTTTGTGGCCTTTGACTCAAACACTGTGTCCCATCCTGAATCCCAAAGTCACCTAGCGAACCGAAGGATGGTACACATACTGTACATCATGATCTCACCCTGATGGTGTTTTCTTTTCTAACATTCAGGTGGCCGTAGGAGCACGAGAAGAAGGTATGTGTCCTGGAAACTGTTTCTTGCTGAGGAAAATGTTTCGGGTGAGGTGTAGGTGGGGCATTCTTGCTGTCTTCAGTCTGGAGAGTACCCGGATATCAGGGTCCTGGGGGGACAGGTGCTTGAGTGTGGGGGGGGAAAGACCGACATCCCCGGTGAAATCTATGTCCATGTTTCTGTAGTATGAGAAAGACAAGGGATTCCATCTGTGCGGTGTGATTGTGTGTGCATGAGTCTTGGGGTTGTTCTGTATCTCTGTATGTCGCATGATGGTGAGTGTGTATGCGTGCGTGCGTGCGTGCGTGCGTGCGCTTTCTTGAGAGGCTCAGAGACAGAGAGACAGAGCCACACACAGGAAGAGACAGACACAGTGAAAGAGAGGGAGAGAGAGAGGAGAGAGAGAGATGTGGGTTTGCCCAGAGATATGGGCCACTGACATTCGACAATGACCGATATCTACAATGCAGAGTCCTGGGAGGACTGGTGCTCGAGGGTGGGGGCGAAAGACCGACGTCCCAGGTGACAAACTAGGTGATGTTTCTACAGTATAAGAAAGATGCTGTATATCTTTTGTGCGGAGTAATTTTGTGTGTTGAGTCTGGGGGTTGTTCTGTATGTGGGTGTATGTCGCGGGATCGTGACAGTGTATGTCTGCGTGTGTGTGTGTTTTCTTGAGAGACACAGAGAAAAAGCCACACAGAGAAAGAGACAGACACATTTCAAGAGAGGGAGAGCGAGAGCGAGCGACAGAGAGAGAGACAGACGTGGGCTTGCCCACGAGATATGTGCCACTGACACTGAAAACTGACCAAAGTCTACATTCTCAAAAATCTCTGCGTACTGCACACTTCCAGGAATACTGCTGAGCGTGGCTCAGCAGTAACATTCCGTCCATGCAGTTGGCAAAAGCCTCCGTACGCTCTCGCCCATGTTCCTATAAGGAACAGTCCCGGAGGTATTCTTGAGCAGCACCAAGAAGATAGTGACATGTATTCTGTGTCCTCCTAGGTGTCGCTAAGGTGAAAAAGCGGCGGCCCCTTCCTGAAAGGAGGCAGCAGGCTGGTGCTGAGGTGAGCTTTCCTGTCTTTCCCTGAAGGAGCACAATTGCTTTCTTAGAGGCTTTCCAATCCACCTCTGTTGTACCTATGACAGTCTACATTTTCGAGGATACTGTTGCTTTCCCGGATGGGGACAGTGGTGAGTGGTTGCCTCTTGCCAACGGTCACCTTGGCCAGGGGGACATTGACCACTGGCAGTGCCAAACCTGGTAACAAACAGTGTCCTAGGATCTTTTCCGTCAGCAGCCATCTGTCCTGCTTGGGTGAAGAATTTTGTAGTAGGCATCCTCAGTGGTCCTGAGAGACACATCCCCAGGAGAAACAACTTCTGACAGGCATCCTATTCATTGGCTTTTGTGGCCTTCGACTCAACCGCTGAGTCCCATCTTGTATCGTAAAGACGCAAAGGGAACTGAAGAGTGGTGCCAATAGTGTATGTCATGATCTCACCCTGATGGTGTTTTCTTTCCTAACATTCAGGTGGCCGAAGGAGCACAGGACACGGGTATGTATCCCGGAAACTGTCTCTTGCTGAGAAAAATGTTTAGCTGGTGATGCAGGTGGGGCATTGTTGTTGACTTCAGTCTGGAGAGCTACCCTAATTCCAGAGGCCAGGGAGGACTGGTGCTTGTGAGTGGGGGGGAAGGACCTACGTCCCAGGTGACAAAACTATGGGATGCTTCTACACTAGGAGAAAGATAATGAATTCCTCGAGTGGGGTGTGTTTTTGTGGGCATGAGTCCCGGGGTGGTTCTGTGTGTGTGTGTGTGTGTGTGTGTGTGTGTGTGTGTCTGTGTGTCACGTGATTGTGACTGTGAATGTGTGTTGAGTGTGTTTTCTTGGGAGACACACAGACTAAGCCACACAAAATGAGACAGACACACTGCAAGAGAGACAGAGACAGAAAGATACATGTGGGTTTGCCCAGAGAACAGGTGTCACTGACACTGCACAATGATTAATGTCTACATTCTCACACACTCCTCCTACTGCACACCTCAAGGAATACTGCTGTGCACGGCTCAGCAGTAACATTTAGTCCATGCAGGTCACCGAAGCCTCAATATGCTCTGGCCCATGTTCATCTCAAGGAACAGTCCCTGAGGTATACTTGAGCAGCACCAACATGGTACTGACAGGTGTTGTGGTCTTTCTAGGTGTCCCCGAGGAGGAAAGACGGCGGCCCCGTCCTGTGCCCAGTCACCAGGCTGTTGCTGAGGTGAGCTTCCTGTCTTTCCTTGAGGAACACAAGTGCTTCCGTAGAGTCTTTGCAATCAACATCTGTTGTAAATGTGACAATGTACCGTTGAGGTGATAATGTTATTTTCCCTGTGGGGAGAAACATGTTGTCAATTTCCATGGTTGTTTCTTGCCAACTGTCCCCTTGGTCAGGGGGACATTTTCCACTGGCAGTGCCAAACCTGCTAGTAAACAGCGTCCCAGGATCTTTTTCGGCAGCCGCACTTTTTCCTTCTGGGGGAACCATTTTGTAGTCTGCATCCTCGGTGTTCTTTAGAGACACATCTCCAGGCAAAACGACTTCTGACAGGCATATTATCTTTGCTTTTGTGGCCTTTGACTCAAACACTGTGTCCCATCCTGAATCCCAAAGTCACCTAGCGAACCGAAGGATGGTACACATACTGTACATCATGATCTCACCCTGATGGTGTTTTCTTTTCTAACATTCAGGTGGCCGTAGGAGCACGAGAAGAAGGTATGTGTCCTGGAAACTGTTTCTTGCTGAGGAAAATGTTTCGGGTGAGGTGTAGGTGGGGCATTCTTGCTGTCTTCAGTCTGGAGAATACCCGGATATCAGGGTCCTGGGGGGACAGGTGCTTGAGTGTGGGGGGGGAAAGACCGACATCCCCGGTGAAATCTATGTCCATGTTTCTGTAGTATGAGAAAGACAAGGGATTCCATCTGTGCGGTGTGATTGTGTGTGCATGAGTCTTGGGGTTGTTCTGTATCTCTGTATGTCGCATGATGGTGAGTGTGTATGCGTGCGTGCGTGCGTGCGTGCGTGCGCTTTCTTGAGAGGCTCAGAGACAGAGAGACAGAGCCACACACAGGAAGAGACAGACACAGTGAAAGAGAGGGAGAGAGAGAGGAGAGAGAGAGATGTGGGTTTGCCCAGAGATATGGGCCACTGACATTCGACAATGACCGATATCTACAATGCAGAGTCCTGGGAGGACTGGTGCTCGAGGGTGGGGGCGAAAGACCGACGTCCCAGGTGACAAACTAGGTGATGTTTCTACAGTATAAGAAAGATGCTGTATATCTTTTGTGCGGAGTAATTTTGTGTGTTGAGTCTGGGGGTTGTTCTGTATGTGGGTGTATGTCGCGGGATCGTGACAGTGTATGTCTGCGTGTGTGTGTGTTTTCTTGAGAGACACAGAGAAAAAGCCACACAGAGAAAGAGACAGACACATTTCAAGAGAGGGAGAGCGAGAGCGAGCGACAGAGAGAGAGACAGACGTGGGCTTGCCCACGAGATATGTGCCACTGACACTGAAAACTGACCAAAGTCTACATTCTCAAAAATCTCTGCGTACTGCACACTTCCAGGAATACTGCTGAGCGTGGCTCAGCAGTAACATTCCGTCCATGCAGTTGGCAAAAGCCTCCGTACGCTCTCGCCCATGTTCCTATAAGGAACAGTCCCGGAGGTATTCTTGAGCAGCACCAAGAAGATAGTGACATGTATTCTGTGTCCTCCTAGGTGTCGCTAAGGTGAAAAAGCGGCGGCCCCTTCCTGAAAGGAGGCAGCAGGCTGGTGCTGAGGTGAGCTTTCCTGTCTTTCCCTGAAGGAGCACAATTGCTTTCTTAGAGGCTTTCCAATCCACCTCTGTTGTACCTATGACAGTCTACATTTTCGAGGATACTGTTGCTTTCCCGGATGGGGACAGTGGTGAGTGGTTGCCTCTTGCCAACGGTCACCTTGGCCAGGGGGACATTGACCACTGGCAGTGCCAAACCTGGTAACAAACAGTGTCCTAGGATCTTTTCCGTCAGCAGCCATCTGTCCTGCTTGGGTGAAGAATTTTGTAGTAGGCATCCTCAGTGGTCCTGAGAGACACATCCCCAGGAGAAACAACTTCTGACAGGCATCCTATTCATTGGCTTTTGTGGCCTTCGACTCAACCGCTGAGTCCCATCTTGTATCGTAAAGACGCAAAGGGAACTGAAGAGTGGTGCCAATAGTGCATGTCATGATCTCACCCTGATGGTGTTTTCTTTCCTAACATTCAGGTGGCCGAAGGAGCACAGGACACGGGTATGTATCCCGGAAACTGTCTCTTGCTGAGAAAAATGTTTAGCTGGTGATGCAGGTGGGGCATTGTTGTTGACTTCAGTCTGGAGAGCTACCCTAATTCCAGAGGCCAGGGAGGACTGGTGCTTGTGAGTGGGGGGGAAGGACCTACGTCCCAGGTGACAAAACTATGGGATGCTTCTACACTAGGAGAAAGATAATGAATTCCTCGAGTGGGGTGTGTTTTTGTGGGCATGAGTCCCGGGGTGGTTCTGTGTGTGTGTGTGTGTGTGTGTGTGTGTGTGTGTGTGTGTGTCACGTGATTGTGACTGTGAATGTGTGTTGAGTGTGTTTTCTTGGGAGACACACAGACTAAGCCACACAAAATGAGACAGACACACTGCAAGAGAGACAGAGACAGAAAGATACATGTGGGTTTGCCCAGAGAACAGGTGTCACTGACACTGCACAATGATTAATGTCTACATTCTCACACACTCCTCCTACTGCACACCTCAAGGAATACTGCTGTGCACGGCTCAGCAGTAACATTTAGTCCATGCAGGTCACCGAAGCCTCAATATGCTCTGGCCCATGTTCATATCAAGGAACAGTCCCTGAGGTATACTTGAGCAGCACCAACATGGTACTGACAGGTGTTGTGGTCTTTCTAGGTGTCCCCGAGGAGGAAAGACGGCGGCCCCGTCCTGTGCCCAGTCACCAGGCTGTTGCTGAGGTGAGCTTCCTGTCTTTCCTTGAGGAACACAAGTGCTTCCGTAGAGTCTTTGCAATCAACATCTGTTGTAAATGTGACAATGTACCGTTGAGGTGATAATGTTATTTTCCCTGTGGGGAGAAACATGTTGTCAATTTCCATGGTTGTTTCTTGCCAACTGTCCCCTTGGTCAGGGGGACATTTTCCACTGGCAGTGCCAAACCTGCTAGTAAACAGCGTCCCAGGATCTTTTTCGGCAGCCGCACTTTTTCCTTCTGGGGGAACCATTTTGTAGTCTGCATCCTCGGTGTTCTTTAGAGACACATCTCCAGGCAAAACGACTTCTGACAGGCATATTATCTTTGCTTTTGTGGCCTTTGACTCAAACACTGTGTCCCATCCTGAATCCCAAAGTCACCTAGCGAACCGAAGGATGGTACACATACTGTACATCATGATCTCACCCTGATGGTGTTTTCTTTTCTAACATTCAGGTGGCCGTAGGAGCACGAGAAGAAGGTATGTGTCCTGGAAACTGTTTCTTGCTGAGGAAAATGTTTCGGGTGAGGTGTAGGTGGGGCATTCTTGCTGTCTTCAGTCTGGAGAGTACCCGGATATCAGGGTCCTGGGGGGACAGGTGCTTGAGTGTGGGGGGGGAAAGACCGACATCCCCGGTGAAATCTATGTCCATGTTTCTGTAGTATGAGAAAGACAAGGGATTCCATCTGTGCGGTGTGATTGTGTGTGCATGAGTCTTGGGGTTGTTCTGTATCTCTGTATGTCGCATGATGGTGAGTGTGTATGCGTGCGTGCGTGCGTGCGTGCGTGCGCTTTCTTGAGAGGCTCAGAGACAGAGAGACAGAGCCACACACAGGAAGAGACAGACACAGTGAAAGAGAGGGAGAGAGAGAGGAGAGAGAGAGATGTGGGTTTGCCCAGAGATATGGGCCACTGACATTCGACAATGACCGATATCTACAATGCAGAGTCCTGGGAGGACTGGTGCTCGAGGGTGGGGGCGAAAGACCGACGTCCCAGGTGACAAACTAGGTGATGTTTCTACAGTATAAGAAAGATGCTGTATATCTTTTGTGCGGAGTAATTTTGTGTGTTGAGTCTGGGGGTTGTTCTGTATGTGGGTGTATGTCGCGGGATCGTGACAGTGTATGTCTGCGTGTGTGTGTGTTTTCTTGAGAGACACAGAGAAAAAGCCACACAGAGAAAGAGACAGACACATTTCAAGAGAGGGAGAGCGAGAGCGAGCGACAGAGAGAGAGACAGACGTGGGCTTGCCCACGAGATATGTGCCACTGACACTGAAAACTGACCAAAGTCTACATTCTCAAAAATCTCTGCGTACTGCACACTTCCAGGAATACTGCTGAGCGTGGCTCAGCAGTAACATTCCGTCCATGCAGTTGGCAAAAGCCTCCGTACGCTCTCGCCCATGTTCCTATAAGGAACAGTCCCGGAGGTATTCTTGAGCAGCACCAAGAAGATAGTGACATGTATTCTGTGTCCTCCTAGGTGTCGCTAAGGTGAAAAAGCGGCGGCCCCTTCCTGAAAGGAGGCAGCAGGCTGGTGCTGAGGTGAGCTTTCCTGTCTTTCCCTGAAGGAGCACAATTGCTTTCTTAGAGGCTTTCCAATCCACCTCTGTTGTACCTATGACAGTCTACATTTTCGAGGATACTGTTGCTTTCCCGGATGGGGACAGTGGTGAGTGGTTGCCTCTTGCCAACGGTCACCTTGGCCAGGGGGACATTGACCACTGGCAGTGCCAAACCTGGTAACAAACAGTGTCCTAGGATCTTTTCCGTCAGCAGCCATCTGTCCTGCTTGGGTGAAGAATTTTGTAGTAGGCATCCTCAGTGGTCCTGAGAGACACATCCCCAGGAGAAACAACTTCTGACAGGCATCCTATTCATTGGCTTTTGTGGCCTTCGACTCAACCGCTGAGTCCCATCTTGTATCGTAAAGACGCAAAGGGAACTGAAGAGTGGTGCCAATAGTGTATGTCATGATCTCACCCTGATGGTGTTTTCTTTCCTAACATTCAGGTGGCCGAAGGAGCACAGGACACGGGTATGTATCCCGGAAACTGTCTCTTGCTGAGAAAAATGTTTAGCTGGTGATGCAGGTGGGGCATTGTTGTTGACTTCAGTCTGGAGAGCTACCCTAATTCCAGAGGCCAGGGAGGACTGGTGCTTGTGAGTGGGGGGGAAGGACCTACGTCCCAGGTGACAAAACTATGGGATGCTTCTACACTAGGAGAAAGATAATGAATTCCTCGAGTGGGGTGTGTTTTTGTGGGCATGAGTCCCGGGGTGGTTCTGTGTGTGTGTGTGTGTGTGTGTGTGTGTGTGTGTGTCTGTGTGTCACGTGATTGTGACTGTGAATGTGTGTTGAGTGTGTTTTCTTGGGAGACACACAGACTAAGCCACACAAAATGAGACAGACACACTGCAAGAGAGACAGAGACAGAAAGATACATGTGGGTTTGCCCAGAGAACAGGTGTCACTGACACTGCACAATGATTAATGTCTACATTCTCACACACTCCTCCTACTGCACACCTCAAGGAATACTGCTGTGCACGGCTCAGCAGTAACATTTAGTCCATGCAGGTCACCGAAGCCTCAATATGCTCTGGCCCATGTTCATCTCAAGGAACAGTCCCTGAGGTATACTTGAGCAGCACCAACATGGTACTGACAGGTGTTGTGGTCTTTCTAGGTGTCCCCGAGGAGGAAAGACGGCGGCCCCGTCCTGTGCCCAGTCACCAGGCTGTTGCTGAGGTGAGCTTCCTGTCTTTCCTTGAGGAACACAAGTGCTTCCGTAGAGTCTTTGCAATCAACATCTGTTGTAAATGTGACAATGTACCGTTGAGGTGATAATGTTATTTTCCCTGTGGGGAGAAACATGTTGTCAATTTCCATGGTTGTTTCTTGCCAACTGTCCCCTTGGTCAGGGGGACATTTTCCACTGGCAGTGCCAAACCTGCTAGTAAACAGCGTCCCAGGATCTTTTTCGGCAGCCGCACTTTTTCCTTCTGGGGGAACCATTTTGTAGTCTGCATCCTCGGTGTTCTTTAGAGACACATCTCCAGGCAAAACGACTTCTGACAGGCATATTATCTTTGCTTTTGTGGCCTTTGACTCAAACACTGTGTCCCATCCTGAATCCCAAAGTCACCTAGCGAACCGAAGGATGGTACACATACTGTACATCATGATCTCACCCTGATGGTGTTTTCTTTTCTAACATTCAGGTGGCCGTAGGAGCACGAGAAGAAGGTATGTGTCCTGGAAACTGTTTCTTGCTGAGGAAAATGTTTCGGGTGAGGTGTAGGTGGGGCATTCTTGCTGTCTTCAGTCTGGAGAATACCCGGATATCAGGGTCCTGGGGGGACAGGTGCTTGAGTGTGGGGGGGGAAAGACCGACATCCCCGGTGAAATCTATGTCCATGTTTCTGTAGTATGAGAAAGACAAGGGATTCCATCTGTGCGGTGTGATTGTGTGTGCATGAGTCTTGGGGTTGTTCTGTATCTCTGTATGTCGCATGATGGTGAGTGTGTATGCGTGCGTGCGTGCGTGCGTGCGTGCGCTTTCTTGAGAGGCTCAGAGACAGAGAGACAGAGCCACACACAGGAAGAGACAGACACAGTGAAAGAGAGGGAGAGAGAGAGGAGAGAGAGAGATGTGGGTTTGCCCAGAGATATGGGCCACTGACATTCGACAATGACCGATATCTACAATGCAGAGTCCTGGGAGGACTGGTGCTCGAGGGTGGGGGCGAAAGACCGACGTCCCAGGTGACAAACTAGGTGATGTTTCTACAGTATAAGAAAGATGCTGTATATCTTTTGTGCGGAGTAATTTTGTGTGTTGAGTCTGGGGGTTGTTCTGTATGTGGGTGTATGTCGCGGGATCGTGACAGTGTATGTCTGCGTGTGTGTGTGTTTTCTTGAGAGACACAGAGAAAAAGCCACACAGAGAAAGAGACAGACACATTTCAAGAGAGGGAGAGCGAGAGCGAGCGACAGAGAGAGAGACAGACGTGGGCTTGCCCACGAGATATGTGCCACTGACACTGAAAACTGACCAAAGTCTACATTCTCAAAAATCTCTGCGTACTGCACACTTCCAGGAATACTGCTGAGCGTGGCTCAGCAGTAACATTCCGTCCATGCAGTTGGCAAAAGCCTCCGTACGCTCTCGCCCATGTTCCTATAAGGAACAGTCCCGGAGGTATTCTTGAGCAGCACCAAGAAGATAGTGACATGTATTCTGTGTCCTCCTAGGTGTCGCTAAGGTGAAAAAGCGGCGGCCCCTTCCTGAAAGGAGGCAGCAGGCTGGTGCTGAGGTGAGCTTTCCTGTCTTTCCCTGAAGGAGCACAATTGCTTTCTTAGAGGCTTTCCAATCCACCTCTGTTGTACCTATGACAGTCTACATTTTCGAGGATACTGTTGCTTTCCCGGATGGGGACAGTGGTGAGTGGTTGCCTCTTGCCAACGGTCACCTTGGCCAGGGGGACATTGACCACTGGCAGTGCCAAACCTGGTAACAAACAGTGTCCTAGGATCTTTTCCGTCAGCAGCCATCTGTCCTGCTTGGGTGAAGAATTTTGTAGTAGGCATCCTCAGTGGTCCTGAGAGACACATCCCCAGGAGAAACAACTTCTGACAGGCATCCTATTCATTGGCTTTTGTGGCCTTCGACTCAACCGCTGAGTCCCATCTTGTATCGTAAAGACGCAAAGGGAACTGAAGAGTGGTGCCAATAGTGCATGTCATGATCTCACCCTGATGGTGTTTTCTTTCCTAACATTCAGGTGGCCGAAGGAGCACAGGACACGGGTATGTATCCCGGAAACTGTCTCTTGCTGAGAAAAATGTTTAGCTGGTGATGCAGGTGGGGCATTGTTGTTGACTTCAGTCTGGAGAGCTACCCTAATTCCAGAGGCCAGGGAGGACTGGTGCTTGTGAGTGGGGGGGAAGGACCTACGTCCCAGGTGACAAAACTATGGGATGCTTCTACACTAGGAGAAAGATAATGAATTCCTCGAGTGGGGTGTGTTTTTGTGGGCATGAGTCCCGGGGTGGTTCTGTGTGTGTGTGTGTGTGTGTGTGTGTGTGTGTGTGTGTGTGTGTCTGTGTGTCACGTGATTGTGACTGTGAATGTGTGTTGAGTGTGTTTTCTTGGGAGACACACAGACTAAGCCACACAAAATGAGACAGACACACTGCAAGAGAGACAGAGACAGAAAGATACATGTGGGTTTGCCCAGAGAACAGGTGTCACTGACACTGCACAATGATTAATGTCTACATTCTCACACACTCCTCCTACTGCACACCTCAAGGAATACTGCTGTGCACGGCTCAGCAGTAACATTTAGTCCATGCAGGTCACCGAAGCCTCAATATGCTCTGGCCCATGTTCATATCAAGGAACAGTCCCTGAGGTATACTTGAGCAGCACCAACATGGTACTGACAGGTGTTGTGGTCTTTCTAGGTGTCCCCGAGGAGGAAAGACGGCGGCCCCGTCCTGTGCCCAGTCACCAGGCTGTTGCTGAGGTGAGCTTCCTGTCTTTCCTTGAGGAACACAAGTGCTTCCGTAGAGTCTTTGCAATCAACATCTGTTGTAAATGTGACAATGTACCGTTGAGGTGATAATGTTATTTTCCCTGTGGGGAGAAACATGTTGTCAATTTCCATGGTTGTTTCTTGCCAACTGTCCCCTTGGTCAGGGGGACATTTTCCACTGGCAGTGCCAAACCGGCTAGTAAACAGCGTCCCAGGATCTTTTTCGGCAGCCGCACTTTTTCCTTCTGGGGGAACCATTTTGTAGTCTGCATCCTCGGTGTTCTTTAGAGACACATCTCCAGGCAAAACGACTTCTGACAGGCATATTATCTTTGCTTTTGTGGCCTTTGACTCAAACACTGTGTCCCATCCTGAATCCCAAAGTCACCTAGCGAACCGAAGGATGGTACACATACTGTACATCATGATCTCACCCTGATGGTGTTTTCTTTTCTAACATTCAGGTGGCCGTAGGAGCACGAGAAGAAGGTATGTGTCCTGGAAACTGTTTCTTGCTGAGGAAAATGTTTCGGGTGAGGTGTAGGTGGGGCATTCTTGCTGTCTTCAGTCTGGAGAGTACCCGGATATCAGGGTCCTGGGGGGACAGGTGCTTGAGTGTGGGGGGGGAAAGACCGACATCCCCGGTGAAATCTATGTCCATGTTTCTGTAGTATGAGAAAGACAAGGGATTCCATCTGTGCGGTGTGATTGTGTGTGCATGAGTCTTGGGGTTGTTCTGTATCTCTGTATGTCGCATGATGGTGAGTGTGTATGCGTGCGTGCGTGCGTGCGTGCGCTTTCTTGAGAGGCTCAGAGACAGAGAGACAGAGCCACACACAGGAAGAGACAGACACAGTGAAAGAGAGGGAGAGAGAGAGGAGAGAGAGAGATGTGGGTTTGCCCAGAGATATGGGCCACTGACATTCGACAATGACCGATATCTACAATGCAGAGTCCTGGGAGGACTGGTGCTCGAGGGTGGGGGCGAAAGACCGACGTCCCAGGTGACAAACTAGGTGATGTTTCTACAGTATAAGAAAGATTCTGTATATCTTTTGTGCGGAGTAATTTTGTGTGTTGAGTCTGGGGGTTGTTCTGTATGTGGGTGTATGTCGCGGGATCGTGACAGTGTATGTCTGCGTGTGTGTGTGTTTTCTTGAGAGACACAGAGAAAAAGCCACACAGAGAAAGAGACAGACACATTTCAAGAGAGGGAGAGCGAGAGCGAGCGACAGAGAGAGAGACAGACGTGGGCTTGCCCACGAGATATGTGCCACTGACACTTAAAACTGACCAAAGTCTACATTCTCAAAAATCTCTGCGTACTGCACACTTCCAGGAATACTGCTGAGCGTGGCTCAGCAGTAACATTCCGTCCATGCAGTTGGCAAAAGCCTCCGTACGCTCTCGCCCATGTTCCTATAAGGAACAGTCCCGGAGGTATTCTTGAGCAGCACCAAGAAGATAGTGACATGTATTCTGTGTCCTCCTAGGTGTCGCTAAGGTGAAAATGCGGCGGCCCCTTCCTGAAAGGAGGCAGCAGGCTGGTGCTGAGGTGAGCTTTCCTGTCTTTCCCTGAAGGAGCACAATTGCTTTCTTAGAGGCTTTCCAATCCACCTCTGTTGTACCTATGACAGTCTACATTTTCGAGGATACTGTTGCTTTCCCGGATGGGGACAGTGGTGAGTGGTTGCCTCTTGCCAACGGTCACCTTGGCCAGGGGGACATTGACCACTGGCAGTGCCAAACCTGGTAACAAACAGTGTCCTAGGATCTTTTCCGTCAGCAGCCATCTGTCCTGCTTGGGTGAAGAATTTTGTAGTAGGCATCCTCAGTGGTCCTGAGAGACACATCCCCAGGAGAAACAACTTCTGACAGGCATCCTATTCATTGGCTTTTGTGGCCTTCGACTCAACCGCTGAGTCCCATCTTGTATCGTAAAGACGCAAAGGGAACTGAAGAGTGGTGCCAATAGTGTATGTCATGATCTCACCCTGATGGTGTTTTCTTTCCTAACATTCAGGTGGCCGAAGGAGCACAGGACACGGGTATGTATCCCGGAAACTGTCTCTTGCTGAGAAAAATGTTTAGCTGGTGATGCAGGTGGGGCATTGTTGTTGACTTCAGTCTGGAGAGCTACCCTAATTCCAGAGGCCAGGGAGGACTGGTGCTTGTGAGTGGGGGGGAAGGACCTACGTCCCAGGTGACAAAACTATGGGATGCTTCTACACTAGGAGAAAGATAATGAATTCCTCGAGTGGGGTGTGTTTTTGTGGGCATGAGTCCCGGGGTGGTTCTGTGTGTGTGTGTGTGTGTGTGTGTGTGTGTGTGTGTGTCTGTGTGTCACGTGATTGTGACTGTGAATGTGTGTTGAGTGTGTTTTCTTGGGAGACACACAGACTAAGCCACACAAAATGAGACAGACACACTGCAAGAGAGACAGAGACAGAAAGATACATGTGGGTTTGCCCAGAGAACAGGTGTCACTGACACTGCACAATGATTAATGTCTACATTCTCACACACTCCTCCTACTGCACACCTCAAGGAATACTGCTGTGCACGGCTCAGCAGTAACATTTAGTCCATGCAGGTCACCGAAGCCTCAATATGCTCTGGCCCATGTTCATATCAAGGAACAGTCCCTGAGGTATACTTGAGCAGCACCAACATGGTACTGACAGGTGTTGTGGTCTTTCTAGGTGTCCCCGAGGAGGAAAGACGGCGGCCCCGTCCTGTGCCCAGTCACCAGGCTGTTGCTGAGGTGAGCTTCCTGTCTTTCCTTGAGGAACACAAGTGCTTCCGTAGAGTCTTTGCAATCAACATCTGTTGTAAATGTGACAATGTACCGTTGAGGTGATAATGTTATTTTCCCTGTGGGGAGAAACATGTTGTCAATTTCCATGGTTGTTTCTTGCCAACTGTCCCCTTGGTCCGGGGGACATTTTCCACTGGCAGTGCCAAACCTGCTAGTAAACAGCCTCCTAGGATCTTTTTCGGCAGCCGCACTTTTTCCTTCTGGGGGAACCATTTTGTAGTCTGCATCCTCGGTGTTCTTTAGAGACACATCTCCAGGCAAAACGACTTCTGACAGGCATATTATCTTTGCTTTTGTGGCCTTTGACTCAAACACTGTGTCCCATCCTGAATCCCAAAGTCACCAAGCGAACCGAAGGATGGTACACATACTGTACATCATGATCTCACCCTGATGGTGTTTTCTTTTCTAACATTCAGGTGGCCGTAGGAGCACGAGAAGAAGGTATGTGTCCTGGAAACTGTTTCTTGCTGAGGAAAATGTTTCGGGTGAGGTGTAGGTGGGGCATTCTTGCTGTCTTCAGTCTGGAGAGTACCCGGATATCAGGGTCCTGGGGGGACAGGTGCTTGAGTGTGGGGGGGGAAAGACCGACATCCCCGGTGAAATCTATGTCCATGTTTCTGTAGTATGAGAAAGACAAGGGATTCCATCTGTGCGGTGTGATTGTGTGTGCATGAGTCTTGGGGTTGTTCTGTATCTCTGTATGTCGCATGATGGTGAGTGTGTATGCGTGCGTGCGTGCGTGCGTGCGTGCGCTTTCTTGAGAGGCTCAGAGACAGAGAGACAGAGCCACACACAGGAAGAGACAGACACAGTGAAAGAGAGGGAGAGAGAGAGGAGAGAGAGAGATGTGGGTTTGCCCAGAGATATGGGCCACTGACATTCGACAATGACCGATATCTACAATGCAGAGTCCTGGGAGGACTGGTGCTCGAGGGTGGGGGCGAAAGACCGACGTCCCAGGTGACAAACTAGGTGATGTTTCTACAGTATAAGAAAGATGCTGTATATCTTTTGTGCGGAGTAATTTTGTGTGTTGAGTCTGGGGGTTGTTCTGTACGTGGGTGTATGTCGCGGGATCGTGACAGTGTATGTCTGCGTGTGTGTGTGTTTTCTTGAGAGACACAGAGAAAAAGCCACACAGAGAAAGAGACAGACACATTTCAAGAGAGGGAGAGCGAGAGCGAGCGACAGAGAGAGAGACAGACGTGGGCTTGCCCACGAGATATGTGCCACTGACACTGAAAACTGACCAAAGTCTACATTCTCAAAAATCTCTGCGTACTGCACACTTCCAGGAATACTGCTGAGCGTGGCTCAGCAGTAACATTCCGTCCATGCAGTTGGCAAAAGCCTCCGTACGCTCTCGCCCATGTTCCTATAAGGAACAGTCCCGGAGGTATTCTTGAGCAGCACCAAGAAGATAGTGACATGTATTCTGTGTCCTCCTAGGTGTCGCTAAGGTGAAAAAGCGGCGGCCCCTTCCTGAAAGGAGGCAGCAGGCTGGTGCTGAGGTGAGCTTTCCTGTCTTTCCCTGAAGGAGCACAATTGCTTTCTTAGAGGCTTTCCAATCCACCTCTGTTGTACCTATGACAGTCTACATTTTCGAGGATACTGTTGCTTTCCCGGATGGGGACAGTGGTGAGTGGTTGCCTCTTGCCAACGGTCACCTTGGCCAGGGGGACATTGACCACTGGCAGTGCCAAACCTGGTAACAAACAGTGTCCTAGGATCTTTTCCGTCAGCAGCCATCTGTCCTGCTTGGGTGAAGAATTTTGTAGTAGGCATCCTCAGTGGTCCTGAGAGACACATCCCCAGGAGAAACAACTTCTGACAGGCATCCTATTCATTGGCTTTTGTGGCCTTCGACTCAACCGCTGAGTCCCATCTTGTATCGTAAAGACGCAAAGGGAACTGAAGAGTGGTGCCAATAGTGTATGTCATGATCTCACCCTGATGGTGTTTTCTTTCCTAACATTCAGGTGGCCGAAGGAGCACAGGACACGGGTATGTATCCCGGAAACTGTCTCTTGCTGAGAAAAATGTTTAGCTGGTGATGCAGGTGGGGCATTGTTGTTGACTTCAGTCTGGAGAGCTACCCTAATTCCAGAGGCCAGGGAGGACTGGTGCTTGTGAGTGGGGGGGAAGGACCTACGTCCCAGGTGACAAAACTATGGGATGCTTCTACACTAGGAGAAAGATAATGAATTCCTCGAGTGGGGTGTGTTTTTGTGGGCATGAGTCCGGGGTGGTTCTGTGTGTGTGTGTGTGTGTGTGTGTGTGTGTGTGTGTGTCTGTGTGTCACGTGATTGTGACTGTGAATGTGTGTTGAGTGTGTTTTCTTGGGAGACACACAGACTAAGCCACACAAAATGAGACAGACACACTGCAAGAGAGACAGAGACAGAAAGATACATGTGGGTTTGCCCAGAGAACAGGTGTCACTGACACTGCACAATGATTAATGTCTACATTCTCACACACTCCTCCTACTGCACACCTCAAGGAATACTGCTGTGCACGGCTCAGCAGTAACATTTAGTCCATGCAGGTCACCGAAGCCTCAATATGCTCTGGCCCATGTTCATATCAAGGAACAGTCCCTGAGGTATACTTGAGCAGCACCAACATGGTACTGACAGGTGTTGTGGTCTTTCTAGGTGTCCCCGAGGAGGAAAGACGGCGGCCCCGTCCTGTGCCCAGTCACCAGGCTGTTGCTGAGGTGAGCTTCCTGTCTTTCCTTGAGGAACACAAGTGCTTCCGTAGAGTCTTTGCAATCAACATCTGTTGTAAATGTGACAATGTACCGTTGAGGTGATAATGTTATTTTCCCTGTGGGGAGAAACATGTTGTCAATTTCCATGGTTGTTTCTTGCCAACTGTCCCCTTGGTCAGGGGGACATTTTCCACTGGCAGTGCCAAACCTGCTAGTAAACAGCGTCCCAGGATCTTTTTCGGCAGCCGCACTTTTTCCTTCTGGGGGAACCATTTTGTAGTCTGCATCCTCGGTGTTCTTTAGAGACACATCTCCAGGCAAAACGACTTCTGACAGGCATATTATCTTTGCTTTTGTGGCCTTTGACTCAAACACTGTGTCCCATCCTGAATCCCA